>NC_086450.1:453435047-453782547 GCF_028390025.1 Pseudophryne corroboree | reverse complement strand
TTATATAACTTTATACACAGCATCCTCCTTTCTCATATTACACCCAGTCAGTTCCACATTACATACAGCACTCACTTGACTAGTGGACTGGAGGCCCCAGCTCCAGGACAGTGTGGGAATGCAGCAGTGAGAGCTGAGGAGCAGAAACAGTGGAAAGCTGCTGCTGCTAGGCAGATACACGCAGCCAACCCTCTGTGAGTGTGGTGGGAGGGGTCAGCCACAGGGAAGCAGACCCCTGATTGAGACAGCTTCTCAGTGTGCAGTGTGCCCAGCAAGACGGCCGATGCTACATACACACAACACTGCGGTGGTCAGCCATGAAGTCTCCCGTGCAGGCCCCGCCCCCTGGCCTCTCCAGACTTACGCATGCGCAGTACTGATTATAGGTAAAGACCCTTAAAATCCGGGGGGCTGGCAAGGTTTGCGGGGCAGCGTGAGGCTCATTTAAAAATCGTGAGCCTCCCGCTGAATACGGGAGGGTAGGCAAGCCTGTGTGGGTGAGGGTAGGCAAGTGTATCTGTGTGAGACAGAGGGGTATATTTACTAAAATTCGTATTTGTGTCGATTTGGAGGGAGATTAAAAATGAATGACATCGAAAGTGTGAATTTGCAACTTTTTGAATTTTTTACGCCAGATTAACTATGCTGTCGTATTCTGCATTTTCGTTTTTTCCGATGTCGATGTCATTCGTAATTTCGGCCAGTGTTTTACGGGAGTGAATAGTAAAACACTGCCGACATTAACACAATGAATCTCAGCCGGATCTGTGAGATCCGTGCAGGGCTTCATTGTGCACCTTTATAAAATATAAAAAATTGTTAAAAATCAAGGAAAAATTTGCGAGGGGTCTTCCCCCCGTCCCCCCCCCTAAGCAAAACCAGCCTCGGGCTCTTTGAGCCGGTCCTGGTTGTAAAAATATGAGAAAAAAATTGACAGGGGTTCCCCCATATTTGCACAACCAGCACCGGGCTCTGCGCCTTGTCCTGTTGCAAAAAATACGGGGGACAAAAAGCGTAGGGGTCCCCCGTATTTTTTCAACCAGCTCCACTAGTCAGAGAGATAATGACACAGCCGGGGGACACTTTTATATAGGTCCCTGCGGCCCTGGCATTAAATCACTAACTAGTCACCCCTGGCCGGGGTACCCTGGAGGAGTGGGGACCCCTTAAATCAAGGGGTCCCCCCTTCCAGCCACCCAAGGGCCAGGGATGAAGCCTGAGGCTGTCCCCCCCATCCAAGAGCGGCGGATGGGGGGCTGATAGCCAAGTGAAAAAAGAATATTGTTTTTTGTAGCAGTACTACAAGTCCCAGCAAGCCTCCCCACAAGCTGGTACTTGGAGAACCACAAGTACCAGCATGCGGAGGAAACACTGGCCTGCTGGTACCTGTAGTACTACTAAAAAAAATACCCAACTAAAAACAGGACACACACACCGTGACAGTAAAACTTTATTACATACATACACACCTACATACATACATACTTACCTATGTTCACACGTGGCTCGGTCCACTTCTCCATGTAAACTCCACGGGGTACCTGTGAAAAAAATTATACTCACATAATCCAGTGTAGCTTGTGTCCTCTTTATAATCCACGTACTTGGCAAAAATACAAACCGGAAACCCGAACCACGCATAGGCGCTCCATTGTATCCAACGGTGGGAACTTCGCGGTCAGCAGTTGACCACGAGTAACCTCATCCGCTGACCGCAAAGTTCCCACCATTGGATACAATGGAGCGCCTATGCGCTACATTGTATCTCTGCCGTGCGCAGCCTGACTGACAGCTCAGGAGCGCACAGCCAATCAGGAGAGTGCCATGACGTGGCGCTCCCTGATTTGCTGAAGGGACCCTCTTTGACAGGAGTCACGGGGGGTCCCCGCAGTCGGGGAAAGGGGTCCCATGTGTAAACATGGGACCCCTTTCAGTGCGTGGTTCAAGTTTCCGTTTCTTTTTTTTTTTGCCAAGTACGTGGATTATAAAGAGGACACAAGCTACACTGGATTATGTGAGTATAATTTTTTTCACAGGTACCCCATGGATTCTTCATGGAGAAGTGGACCGAGCCTCGTGTGAACATAGGTAAGTATGTATGTATGTAGGTGTGCATGTATGTAATAAAGTTTTTCTGTCACGGTGTGTGTCCAGTTTTTTGTTGGGTGTTTTTTTTGTAGTAGTACTACAGGTACCAGCGGGCCCGTTTTTCCACCACATGCTGGTACTTGTGGTTCTCCAAGTACCAGCTTGCGGGGGAGGCTTGCTGGGACTTGTAGTACTGATACAAAAAACAATATTCTTCTTATTTCACTTGGCTATCAGCCCCCCATCCGCCGCCCTTGGATGGGGGGGACAGCCTCGGGCTTCACCCCTGGCCCTTGGGTGGCTGGAAGGGGGGGACCCCTTGATTTAAGGGGTCCCCACTCCTCCATGGTACCCCGGCCAGGAGTGACTAGTTAGTGATTTAATGCCAGGGCCGCAGGGACCTATATAAAAGTGTCCCCCCGGCTGTGGCATTATCTCTCTGACTAGTGGAGCCCGGTGCTGGTTCAAAAAATACGGGGGACCCCTACGCTTTTTGTCCCCCGGATTTTTTGCACCAGGACCAGGCGCAGAGCCCGGTGCTGGTTGTTCAAATATGGGGGAACACCTGTCAATTTCTTTCCCATATTTTTACAACCAGGACTGGCTCAAAGAGCCCGAGGCTGGTTATGCTTAGGAGAGGGGACCCCACGCATTTTTTAAAAAATTTTTTAACACTTTCCCACCCCTTCCAACTGATAAACATGCACGGATCTCACGGATCCGTGCATGCCTATCAGAACACGGTAAAAAAAAAGCAGGTCTGTTTTAAAACTACTTTTTTTTACGAATTGTATTTTTTCACGGCAGTGTTTGGCTATTGCTGGCAGTGTTTGTGAAATAGAATTTTTAGTAAATTACCGAGTTCTATCAAATAACAGACGTATTTGACCGATGGTGTATTCATTCGTATTTTTTTTCTTTGACTTCAAAAAAAATACGAATGCCCTCATCACTGCCGAGATTTGAGTTTAGTAAATTCCCGAGATGACAATTTGAAGAAAAAACACCAAATCGGTCAAAATCGGGACCTTAGTAAATATACCCCAGAGTCTCTGAATCTGTGGGCCTAATTCAGACCTGATTACAGCAGCAAGATGTTTCTCTAATGGGCAAAACCATGTGCACTGCAGGGGGGTGCAAATATAACATGTGCAGAGAGAGTTAGATTGGGTTGGTTCAAACTGAAATCTAAATTGCAGTGTAAAAATAAAGCAGCCAGCATTTACCCTGTACAGAAACAAAATAACCCACCCAACTCTAACTCTCTCTCTGCACATGTTACTTCTGCCCCCCCCCCCCCCTGCAGTGCACATAAGGGCTAATTCAGACCTGATTGCTGCTGTGTGTTTTCGCACAGCGGGTGATCAGGTTTGAACTGCGCATGCACAGGTACCGCAGTGCGCCGGCGCATGCCAGAGATGCTATCTGCATCTCAGCTCAGTGATCGCCTTTGCCTGATTGACAGTCAGAGGCGGTCGCTGGGCGGGAGGGGGCGGTCCGGCAGAGTTAGGCCGCCATTTTTGGGGGGTGCGGTCTGGGCAATACAGTCGCACCAGGACCATGCGGGGGTGGGCCGCGGTGGCTGGGTGACATCACACGCAACCGCTGCGTCCCGGAGAGCGACGGGTAACTCCCTGCCAGTGCGCAGGAGTTGTGCTGGTCGGGAGCTACTCTTCAGGTACAAAAGCATCACCGCTGTGCAATGCTTTTGTACCTGTGTGGGGGGGGGGGGGGCAGACATGCGGGGCAGACTAACCCTGTGCTGGGCGTTTCCCTGCATATAAGTGGTGGCTGATCGTAGACGCACGGCTACGATCAGGTCTGAATTAGGCCCATAGTTTTGCCCATTAGAGAATAATGTTGTTGCTGCGATCAGGTCAGAATAAGGCCCTGTATACGAAGTGCTGCAATATAGCAGCCACAGCTTTTTTACAATACAAGTTCTGTTCTGCTCTGTGTACAGACTTAGTCACACACAATATATGTCATACATCAAATTACTCAGCACAGTCTTCTAATGCGTCCTTGTCACATTGCGTTGTGACTAATATGCATTTTTGGCAAAAAGACGCCTAGTGTTAGCAGAGTTGAAAGTGATCTGGCTGCTAAATCCCGCCCGGGAATCACACGCTGCTTGGTGTATTGAGGCTGAATGTTTGAGGATCTGTAATACTCAATACTTTATTTTGTAAACAATATTTTATATATATATATATATATATATATATATAGTTACCAGTGTCTTTGTGAAACAAGAGCGTCATTTCTTTTTTACAGATGTTGAGGTGTCAAAAAAGATCATGATGTATACACGATACATAGATGACCTCTTTCTAATTTGGACTGGCTCAGAAACAGAACTATCTAACCTTATTATACATATTAATTCTTTAAACCATCCAGTAAAATTTACATTTCAATACAGTCAAATAGAAATAAACTATTTAGATGTAATGGTCAGTGTTAAAAATAACAGCATTTCGACTGAAATCTTTCATAAAAAAACAGATCGCAACACTTTGCTACATCATAGCAGTTGCCATCCACCTTCTTTAAAAAAAGCTCTCCCCAAATCCCAAATGCTTAGAACGGCCAGAATCACTAGTGACTTTAATTTACTTGAACCAGCTTTAGACCTAGTGTCTAATAAATTCGCTAGACGAGGATATCCACTCTCGGTCCTTGAGAAAGCTAAACAGCAAACATTAAAAACTCCTAGACATAGTTTAATGGAATCTAGAAGAACAGAAGGAAAACAGAATAGGATCCCGTTAGTGTCCGAATTTACAAGAGCCAGCCAGGTTTTACCGCACGCCACCAAAGCACTATGGCCTATTGTCTTGGGTGACAGTGATTTACCGGCTTTCAAAAATAAGAGCATAATGCCATGTTATAAAAGGGGAAGAAATTTACGTGATTTGTTAGTTAAAACTAATATCACATACACTCCCGTAAATTCTAACATCTCATTCCTGTTGCAGAAGAAGATGGGATGCTATAGATGTGCATCTTGCACAACATGTAGTTTTATGGAGCCAGGTCCTTATTTTAAACATCCTCATACGGGGCGCAAGTTTAAAATTAATCACGTTTTAAACTGCACAACACAATTTGTGGTCTACATAATAATGTGCCCTTGTGGGCTATATTATGTGGGACAGACCACTCGCACCTTTAGAGAGCGGATGGCTCTGCACCGCTCGGCCATTAAGGCAGCATTGGAAAACAAGGAGTGTGACCAACCGGTGGCCCATCATTTTAAGGAGGTCCAACATAGTTTGACCTCCTTGAGATATAAAATTATTGACCACATTCCTATAGATGTCCGGGGGGGCGATCGCAAAAAGCGACTTAGCCAATGTGAATCCAAATGGATTCACATCTTAGATACTATCTCCCCTAGAGGCCTTAATGAAAAGATTTACTGGAATATATTTTTGTAGAACCTTGTTGGATAATCTGGCCTAGTATGATATAATAGTGAACCTATTTGTCCTAGGTAATAATTGAACTATTTAGTTCAATATTGATATATATGATTGGTAGTATTCGGCATGAGCATGAAATTTTTCTTGCATACTAGATATAACTAATTTTGTAAAATAAGTTAACGATAGCTTGACTTCAGATTAACTTCTTCGGACTCCATTTTTTTAAATAATTTTATTATTGCACATGCACTTTGTATTAGCACTTAAAGTTATATGAGCACAATGTATTTTGGTAATTCACATTAACAACTTGAATTTACATTAACAACTTGTTCTTGATTGCGTGTAGCCCTGTGTAGCGATCGCGATGCTGTCTCCTTAGTAACCGGAGTAGGCGGGGTGGTGCGTCCCTAGTGACAGACGGGCAGGATGTACGTCAGCACAGGAATCCCTCCCACCAACGGCCGGGCGTGAGCAGCGAGCGTCCACACCGGGCGATATGCATCTTATAAAAGGTATGATTAACACGGTTGTTTGATATGTTTCCTGCACTTGCACTTAATCAGACGTCCTGACGAAAAGGCCTGTGTGCCTTGAAACGTTGACGACACTTATGACAACTATGATGTATATTTAATACACTAATCCTTACTTATGGAATTTGGGAGTGCCGCCTCGTTTTTTCACAAAGACACTGGTAACTATCAATTGATTTTTGGGAAGGCACCCCTGTGAGTTGCACTTATTTATCCGGAGTGCCAAGCTAATTGCATATATATATATATATATATATATATATATAAATATATATATATATATTAGAGATGAGCGGGTTCGGTTCGTCGAGATCCGAACTCCCCTGAACTTCACGTGCTTTACACGGGTCCGAGGCAGCCTCGGATCTTCCCGTCTTGCTCGGTTAACCCAAACGAGGCCGAACGTCATCATCCCGCTGTCGGATTCTCGCGAGATTCGTATTCCAGATAAAGAATCGCTCGTCACCGCCATTTTCATTCGTGCATTGTAGATTGAGCGGACAGGATGTGGCTATGTTCTATGCCTGAAAAGCTCAATATCTGTGCTCAGTGTGCTGCATTGTGGTGACCACCAGTATATTATAGTAGTACAGTACAGTAGGCCATTGCTGTATCTTGCAGCTCCGTGTCAGACTCAGTTCTAGTATCCTGATCAGTGCTCAATATCTGCTGCATTGTTGTGTGACCAGTATATAGTAGTACAGTGCTGCATTGTGGTGACCACCAGTATATAGTAGTACAGTACAGTAGGCCATTGCTGTATCTTGCAGCTCTGTGTCACTTCTAGTATCCATATCTGTGCTGCATTGTTGTGACCAGTATATAGTAGTATATTGCAGCATTTTGGTGACCACCAGCATATAGTAGTACAGTACAGTAGGCCATTACTGTATCTTGCAGCTCTGTGTCACTTCTAGTATCCATATCTGTGCTGCATTGTTGTGACCAGTATATAGTAGTACAGTGCAGCATTTTGGTGACCACCAGTATATGGTAGTACAATACAGTAGGCCATTGCTATTGATATAATAATATTACTGACATATGATTCCACACATTAAAAATTGGAGAACAAACATGTGGAGGGTAAAATAGGGAAAGATCAAGATCCACTTCCACCTAGTGCTGAAACTGCTGCCACTAGTCATGGCAAAGACGATTCAATGCCATCAACGTCGTCTGGCAAGGCCGATGCCCAATGTCATAGTAGAGAGCATGCAAAATCCAAAAAATTAAAATTCAGTAAAATGACCCAAAAATCTAAATTAAAAGCGTCTGAGTAGAAGCGTAAACTTGCCAATATGCAATTTACAACACGGAGTGGCAAGGAACGGCTGAGGCCCTGGCCTATGTTCATGGCTAGTGGTTCAGCTTCACATAAGGATGGAAACACTCATCCTCAAGCTAGAAAAATGAAAAGAGTTAAGCTGGCAAAAACACAGCAAAGAACTGTGCGTTCTTCTAAATCACAAATCCCCAAGGAGAGTCCAATTGTGTCGGTTGCGATGCCTGACCTTCCCAACACTGGACAGGAAGAGGTGGCTCCTTCCACCATTTGCACGCCCCCTGCAAGTGCTGGAAGGAGCACCCACAGTCCATTTCCTGATATTCAAATTGAAGATGTCACTGTTGAAGTACACCAGGATGAGGATATGCGTGTTGCTGGAGCTGAGGAGGAAATTGACATGGAGGAATCTAATGGAGAGGCGGTTTGTTTAAGTCAGGCACCCGGGAACACCTGTTGTCTGTGGGATGAATAAGGTCATTGACATGCCATGTCAAAATACAAAAAAAAATCACCTCTTCGGTGTGGAATTATTTCAACAGAAATGCTGACAACTGGTGTCAAGCCATGTGTTGCCTTTGTCAAGCTATAATAAGTAGGGGTAAGGACGTTAACCACCTAGGAACATCCTCTCTTATACGTCACCTGGAGCGCATTCATCAGGAGTCATTGACAAGTTTAAAAACTTTGGGTGACAGCGGAAGTAGTCCACTGACAACTAAATCCCTTCTTCCTCTTGTACCCAAGCTCCTGCAAACCACACCACCAACTCCCTCAGTGTCAATTTCCTCCTTAGACAGGAAAGACAATAGTCCTGCAGGCCATGTCACTGGCAAGTCTGATGAGTCCTCTCCTGACTGGGATTCCTCCGATGGATCCTTGAGTGTAACGCCTACTGCTCCTGGCTCTGCTTTTGTTGCTGCTGGGATTCAATCATCATCCCAGAGGGGAAGTCGGAAGACCATTTGTACTACTTCCAGTAAGCAATTGACCATCCAGCAGTCCATTGCGAGGAAGATGAAATATCACAGCAGTCATCCTGTTGCAAAGCGGATGACTCAAGCCTTGGCAGCTGTGTTGGTGTTAGACGTGCGTCCGGTATCCGCCGTTAGTTCACAGGGACTTAGAGAATTTCTTGAGGTAGTGTGTCCCTGGTACCAAATGCCATCTAGGTTCCACTTCTCTAGGCAGGCGATACAGAGAATGTACACAGACGTCAGTAAAAGAGTCACCAGTGTCCTAAAAAATGCAGTTGTACCCAATGTCCACTTAACAACGGACATGTGGACAAGTGGAGCAGGGCAGACTAAGGAATATATGACTGTGACAGCCCACTGGGTAGATGTATTGCCTCCCGCAGCAACAAAAGCAGTGGCGGCACCAGTAGCACCATCTCGCAAACGCCAACTCGTTCCTAGGCAGGCTATGCTTTGTATTACTGCTTTCCATAAGAGGCACACAGCTGAAAACCTCTTACGGAAACTGAGCAACATCATCGCAGATTGGCTTACCCCAATTGGACTCTCCTGGGGATTTGTGACATCGGACAATGCCACCAATATTGTGCGTGCATTACATGTAGGCAAATTCCAGCACGTCCCATGTTTTGCACATACAATGAATTTGGTGGTGCAGAATTTTTTTTTAAATGACAGGGGCGTGCAAGAGATGCTGTCGTTAGCCCGAAGAATTGCGGGCCACTTTTGGCATTCAGCCACCACGTGCCGAAGACTGGAGCACCAGCACACACTCCTGAACCTGCCCCGCCATCAGCTGAAGCAAGAGGTGGTAACGAGGTGGAATTCAACCCTCTATATGCTTCAGAGGATGGAGGAGCAGCAAAAGGCCATTCAAGCCTATACATCTGCCTACGATATAGGCAAAGGAAGGGGAATGCATCTGACTCAAGCGCAGTGGAGAATGATTTCAACATTGTGCAAGGTTCTGCAAACCTTTGAACTTGCCACACGTGAAGTCAGTTCAGACACTGCCAGCCTGAGTCAGGTCATTCCCCTCATAAGGCTTTTGCAGAAGCAGCTGGAGAGATTGAAGGAGGAGCTAAAATGGAACGATTCCGCTAGGCATGTGGGACTTGTGGATGGAGCCCTTCATTCGCTTAACCAGGATTCACGGGTGGTCAGTCTGTTGAAATCAGAGCTCTACATTTTGGCCACTGTGCTCGATCCTAGGTTTAAAGCCAACGTTGTATCTCTCTTTCCGGCAGATACAAGTCTGCACATGTTCAAAGACCTGGTGGTGAGACACTTGTCAAGTCAAGTGGAACGTGACCCGCCAACAGCTCCTCCATCATTTTATACCACCACTGGAGCTGACAGGAAAAGGATCAGATTTCCAAAACCACCCACTGGCGGTGATGCAGGGCAGTCAGGAGCGAAAACTGACATCTGGTCCGGACTGAAGGACCTGCCAACGATTAATGACATGTCTACTGTCACTGCATATGATTCTGTCACCATTGAAAGAATGGTGGAGGATTATATGAGTGACAGCATCCAAGTAGGCATGTCAGACAGTCCGTACGTATACTGGCAGGAAAAAGAGGCAATTTGGAGGCCCTTGCACAAACTGGCTTTATTTTACCTAAGTTGCCCCCCCTCCAGTGTGTACTCCGAAAGAGTGTTTAGTGCAGCTGGTCACCTTGTCAGCGATCGGCATACGAGGTTACTTCCACAAAATGTGGAGAAGATGATGTTCATCAAAATGAATTATAATCAATTCCTCCGTGGAGACATTTACCAGCAATTGCCTCCAGAAAGTACACAGGGACCTGTGATGGTGGATACCAGTGGGGAAGAATTAATACTCTGTGAGGAGGGGGATGTACACAGTGAAAGGGGTGAGGAATCGGAGGATGATGATGAGGTCGACATCTTGCCTCTGTAGAGCCAGTTTGAGCAAGGAGAGATTGATTGCTTCTGTTTTTGGTGGGGGCCCAAACCAACTAGTCATTTCAGCCACAGTTGTGTGGCAGACCCTGTCGCTGAAATGATGGGTTTGTTAAAGTGTGCATGTCCTGTTTTATTTATCTTTGCATTATGTGATGTTTGGGTCCAATTTTTTAAGTGCCATCCTGTCTGACACTGCATTGCCACTCCTAGATGGGCCAGGTGTTTGTGCCGCCCACTTGGGTCACTTAGCTTAGTCATCCAGCGACCTCTGTGCAAAGTTTAGGACTAAAAATAATATTATGAGGTGTGAGGTGTTCAGAATAGACTGGAAATGAGAGGAAATTATGGTTATTGAGGTTAATAATACTATAGGATCAAAATTACCCCCAAATTCTATGATTTAAGCTGTTTTTGAGGGTTTTATGAAAAAATCACCCGAATCCGACAAAAAAATTTCAGGGAGGTTTTGCCAAAACGAGTCCGAATCCAAAACACGGCCGCAGAACCGAATCCAAAACCAAAACACAAAACCCGAAAAATTTCCGGTGCACATCTCTAATATATGTCAATTACCTGGCCATGTGCTGGGACCACATTATCTCTTTAGGTATAAATGGAGCTTCATTGCTCACTGACCTTATCCCCATTATGAAGTCTAATTATTGATGAAACGCGTTGGGTCTGATGTACCTGAACTTCCCTTATGGGCAGATAAGCTGTTTTAATATTTATTTTTTGTACGTTTGAAATTTTACCATTTACTTGGATGTTTATGGAAAATCAGATGTATTCTATTCCTGATATGGATAGATAAGCTTGTCATACTCTTTTATCCTGTACGCTTGCATTACTTCCACTTTTTATGTTTTACGTGTTATATTAAATTTTGTTATAAACTTTTAAAAAAGATCCCTGGCTGTGAATTTTAAATTGTGGGATTTGTGTATACCCAGAATTTTTTTTATATACAACTAGTTTATTTGATTTGTGGATTGAAAATTGCGTGAAAACAGTACGCGCTATGTTATTTTGTTCTTGTTATTTTTTTCATGTACCTATACTGGTCCTATGACTGAAGGAAAAGTCTTTTATATGCCAGCTAAGTAGTGTCCTGTTCTCATTCACACTGGTTTTACACTTTATATAATTTTATCAGGCACTAGTAGGCGCCCTTTTCTCCACTTACCAAAAACATTTTCTTTATGTGTTTCCCAAGCACATACAGTATTCATTGCTTAAGGTTGCAGCCACTCTCACCCTAGAGGAAGTGTCACTTATTGTATGTACTCTACTTTTTACTTACTACATGTACTGGTAGTGCACTGTGATACCTGAGCGCCCCCGTCTCTATTTGTTCGATTACACTATTTGGTTTCTCTCGGAGGCAGCCGGACACATCGTACACCACAATGTTTAGGAATAGAGGTTTAGAAAAAAGAAACAACCTCTGCCAACAGATTTTTAATGAAGAAAATCCAAGCACGTCTCAAGTGACTGTTAATGATGAGGACATGGACTCACTTTTCTGGGAAACAGAAAGACTCCTAACTAAAGAGATCAAAGCATGGTGGGAGATCAAAGGCCTGGAACAGTATATCTCAGTGAATAGAATTCCAAGAGGGCTGCGTCTTATTAAAAGACCTACCTTTGGCCAGGACAAACAGAATTTTATAAAGAAATGGGATGAAATACTTCATAACTGTTCACTAGACCTAATGAGGTTAATCATCTCAGAGAAAAAGATTATTCTCACCACCATTGAGGAGGACATTAAGAAAAAAGAACAAATACTGGTGCGACATTAGGATAAGGAAGAATTTAAAGCCAATGATGCCACTTTAACCAAAAAAATTGAACGTATAGAAGAAGAGGTCATCAAAGGTAAACAAAAAAAATACCTAAGAGATAAAGAAGATTATGCACACAACCAAGTGAATAACTGGAGCAGGTTCCAAGAAAATAATTTCAACCGTATCCCTGTCTTTCAAGACCGAAGGACGAAAAGATGGAAGACAACCCCATACCAAAAGAGAGGTAATCCGGAAAGATGGAGAACCACAAATCATCATGTTTCCCCGTATATGAAACCTTTACCTTTGAAGAACAGATTCTCTGCCCTACCACGCTTTGACTCCAGTAGTGACTCAGATTTTTTGTCACCGGACCCAGATACAGACAATCCATCATCAGTAAAGAAGACTTTCTTCAGAGAGAGATTCAAGGCTCAAGCCTCCACAAAATGAAGCTACCCAGAAGAAGAGGCACAAGGGGAAGCGGCAGGGCAAAATACCAAAAAGAGATATCTACAATAGATCCCCAGGAGAAAGGAATATTCAATTTGTCAAAACAGACACTAAGTATGGCAGAAATTTCATTACTCAGCAAAGGATTAAGGTTTGCACCGTCGAATCAAATCAATAAATTCGAGACTTTTATTGATCTCAATAAGTTTGTTAGGGCATTGACACTTAAGAGACACTTCGCAAGAAAAGACCCAGAAACCACACTGTCTCAACCAACCAAATCTGGTTTAAAAAGAAAATCTAAATTTTATCCCTTGGAGTCCAAAGGCAACTACATTAATGTATTCTACGAGGTAGTAAGAAAGGATCTCTGTGAAGATCACCATGGAAAAAGCAAATTTTCAAACCTGAAAAATGCCGAAAAAGAAGCTTTGAAACAATTACAAGAAAACAGGAACATTGTCACTAAGCAGGAAGACAAAGGAGGAGGCCTCGTAATAATGGACAAAAATGCGTATGTGACAGAAGCCATTCGTCTTCTCAGTGACGATCTCTCATACAGAAAACTTCCGAACGACCCAACAATTATGTTTGTTGAAAAATTGAGAATTTTACTAGTACAGTACCTTCATAACCAAATACTAGAAAAAGAAGAATTCCAATATCTGATGACATCAAGTCCAGTCATACCCATCTTCTACTTCCTACCAAAGATACACAAGACACTCGTCAATCCACCCGGTAGACCAATCATTGCTGGAATAGACTCATTGACAGCACATATGTCTGAGTATATAGATATATTTCTCCAGAAGTACGTGGTGCAGCTTCCATCATATCTCAAAGACACGAGCAATGTACTGGACATACTATCGATGATACAGTGGAAGAACTCCTACATATGGATAACTATAGATGTCCAGAGTCTCTACACCTGTATTGTACATGAAAAAGGGATTGAAGCATGTCGGAGGTTTTTGGACAGAGATCCAGATTTATCTATACCCCATAAAGATGCCATTTGTGAGTTCATCAAGTTTATTCTTCATCACAATTACTTCAAATCCAGGACACCTTTTTTCTTCAGACATGTGGGACAGCCATGGGGACGATTTTTGCGCCCAGCTTCGCAAATATTCTCATGGGAAGCTGGGAGGAGAACCATATTCATTCCAACAATCCATGTATCGATCAGCTGATACTATACAAACGTTACATTGATGATATTCTCATAATCTGGGAAGGTCAAGAGGAAGACTTCATGGTATTCTTTAACCAATTATCTACTAATGATTATAAATTGAAATTCACACATCATATTGACAAAGTGAAAATTTACTTTCTGGACCTAACTTTATCAAGTACTAACCAAAAAATCAACACCTGCAATTTTATAAAAAAAGTGGATACCAACAGTTACCTACACTACAAAAGCTGCCATGCAAAGAGTTGGAAAAACAACATCCCGTATTCTCAATTTCATCGGATCAAATGAAACTGCAGCAATCCAGACGATTGCGCCAAACAACTTGAACTATATGCAGGAAGGTTTAAAGAGAGACAATACCCAGAGAATACTATTAAGAAGGCACTTGAAAAAGTATGTGATGCCAACATGGTGACTGTATCCAACAATGAGAAATCAAATGAGAAGTTCATTAAGAAATCATTCAACAAACACTGGAACCTCCTTTTGCTTGACCCCGTCCTCAAAAATATTATTCCAGAATGACCAAAAATTGTTTTCAGAAAGACTAAAAGCCTCAAAGACATTTTAGCCCCAAGTCTCTTGAAAAAGGAAGAGCCTACAAACAAAATCTGCATGCCGAAGTGCAAAGGAAATTATAAATGCGGAAATTGCAATATGTGTAGGTTTGTACATCCAGTTAGAAGATCTTTCTCCAACCATAACAACTCAAGGGAATACTCAATCAAGGACTTCATGAATTGCAATTCAACCATGGTTATATACCTTTTAGAATGCACCTGTGGCCTAAAATATATGGGCAAAACTTAACGACTACCTAAAATTTGACTACAGGAACATGTCCGCAATATAAAAAATAAAGTTGAGAATCACGTAGTTTCTAAACACTTTACAGAAAAACACAAGTCCAATCCCGAAGATCTGACATTCAAAGCCATTGAACATATCAAATCAGGAGAAAGAGGTGGAGATATATTGAACAAATTATCGAAAAGAGAGATGTTCTGGATCTTCGAACATCAAACTATGGCACCTCTGGGATTTAACGAAGCGTTTGAAATCGCCCCTTTCTTATAAGAGACTAATCACCTTTTCCATCTACCTCTGCACATTATTAATAATTTTTTAATTTTTTAATTGATTTATATATGCGATTAAAATTATCATGTGCACTTTTTTAGTCCATAATTGCACTTTATTATTGCACTCTAGTCACTTTATTATGACCTTGAGTCATCACGTCACTAAATTACTTGCATTCCAGCTCATTTCAATGCACATCTCGCAATTCTGCATGCAACACTTCACTGGCTGAGAGTACTCCAGTCGCTATATATCAAACTAATATATTCTCTCCATGTTCCAGCTTATTGGTGAAAAACCAGCTCCTTCCAGCATTTTTGGACAGCATAAAGTTTTATGATCACTACGTGTGAACTGCCATGGACTATGTTTTGGAACTAATGAGAATTAATTAAGGATCTAAAAGAGGGGGACATATACATATAAAAAGAACCCCATCCCTCCTTGCATCATATGTATTTTTCCACATTCTTTAAAAAATTATTTATTTAAAAAAAATATATATTTTATATTTAAGATTTACTACTCCTGATATGCCTTGTACGTTCTATGAGCCCAGTATATATTTATTTTTTGCCCATTCCATCATTGCCCATTCCATCATTGCCCTTTGCTTATAGCTAGATCCCTTGAGAGCCGCAGTGTATATCTATTGCTGTGCGCTCCACCAGCTCTGCTGTATGGGGCGCATCGTCATTGAGATGACGATGCGTTCCACCGGCCGGCGGAAGTATCTCCTGCGAGACCGGAAGTGACGCGCGGTGGACCACGCCAGGAAGCAGCTATTCATTCCAGTGTGCGTTCCACCGCGCTACATGGCGCTGTATGAAGCTATTAAGTTTCATTTTTACATTTCTCAATTGGCCTCATCACTTGGTTGTGCTTCACTATACACTGCATCTAGATATTATTATTATTATTATAAATAAGAGTATAATGATTTTAATCAGTAAAAATCAAGATCACCCAACAGGAAGTGATGTCATCAATTACCTGGCCATGTGCTGGGACCACATTATCTCTTTAGGTATAAATGGAGCTTCATTGCTCACTGACCTTATCCCCATGATGAAGTCTAATTATTGATGAAACGCATTGGGACTGATGTACCTGAACTTCCCTTATGGGCAGATAAGCTGTTTTAATATTTATTTTTTGTACGTTTGAAATTTTACCATTTACTTGGATGTTTATGTAAAATCAGATGTATTCTATTCCTGATATGGATAGATAAGCTTGTCATACTCTTTTATCCTGTACGCTTGCATTACTTCCACTTTTTATGTTTTATGTGTTGTATTAAATTTTGTTAAAAACTTTTCAAAAAGATCCCTGGCTGTGAATTTAAAATTTTGGGATTTGTGTATACCCAGAACTTTTTTTATATACAACTAGTTTATTTGATTTGTGGATTGAAAATTGCATGAAAACAGTACGCGCTATGTTATTTTGTTCTTATTATTTTTTTCATGTACCTATACTGGTCCTATGACTGAAGGAAAAGTCTTTTATATGCCAGATAAGTAGTGTCCTGTTCTCATTCACACTGGTTTTACACTTTATATAATTTTATCAGACACTAGTAGGCGCCCTTTTCTCCACTTACCAAAAAAAAAAAAAATATATATATATATATATGCAATAAGCTTGGCACTCCGGATAAACAAGTGCAACTCACAGGGGTGCCTTCCCAAAAATCAATTAATAGTTACCAGTGTCTTTGTGAAAAAACGAGGCGGCACTCCCAAATTCCATAAGTAAGGATTAGTGTATTAAATATACATCATAGTTGTCATAAGTGTCGTCAACGTTTCAAGGCACACAGGCCTTTTCGTCAGGACGTCTGATTAAGTGCAAGTGCAGGAAACATTAAACAACCGTGTTAATCATACCTTTTATAAGATGCATATCGCCCAGTGTGGACGCTCGCTGCTCACGCCCGGCCGTTGGTGGGAGGGATTCCTGTGCTGACGTACATCCTGCCCGTCTGTCACTAGGGACGCACCACCCCGCCTACTCCGGTTACTAAGGAGACAGCATCGCGATCGCTACACAGGGCTACACGCAATCAAGAACAAGTTGTTAATGTAAATTCAAGTTGTTAATGTGAATTACCAAAATACATTGTGCTCATATATCTTAAAGTGCTAATACAAAGTGCATGTGCAATAATAAAATTGTTTAAAAAAAGGAGTCTGAAGAAGTTAATCTGAAGTCAAGCTATCATTAACTTACTTTACAAAATGAGTTATATCTAGTATGCAAGAAAAAATGTCATACTCATGCCGAATACTACCAATCATATATATCAATATTGAACTAAATAGTTCAAGTATTACCTAGGACAAATAGGTTCACTATTATATCGTACTAGGCCAGATTATCCAACAAGGTTCTACAGAAATATATTCCAGTAAATCTTTTCATTAAGGCCTCTAGCGGAGATAGTATCTAAGATGTGAATCCATTTGGATTCACATTGGCTAAGTCGCTTTCTGCGATCGCCCCCCCGGACATCTATAGGAATGTGGTCAATAATTTTATATCTCAAGGAGGTCAAAGTATGTTGGACCTCCTTAAAATGACGGGCCACCGGTTGGTCACACTCCTTATTTTCCAATGCTGCCTTAATGGCCGAGCGGACAGACCACTCGCACCTTTAGAGAGCGAATGGCTCTGCATCGCTTGGCCATTAAGGCAGCATTGGAAAATAAGGAGTGTGACCAACCGGGGGGGGGCGATCGCAAAAAGCGACTTAGCCAATGTGAATCCAAATGGATTCACATCTTAGATACTATCTCCCCTAGAGGCCTTAATGAAAAGATTTACTGGAATATATTTCTGTAGAACCTTGTTGGATAATCTGGCCTAGTACGATATAATAGTGAACCTATTTGTCCTAGGTAATACTTGAACTATTTAGTTCAATATTGATTTATATGATTGGTAGTATTCGGCATGAGTATGAAATTTTTTCTTGCATACTAGATATAACTCATTTTGTAAAGTAAGTTAATGATAGCTTGACTTCAGATTAACTTCTTCAGACTCCTTTTTTTAAACAATTTTATTATTGCACATGCACTTTGTATTAGCACTTTAAGATATATGAGCACAATGTATTTTGGTAATTCACATTAACAACTTGAATTTACATTAACAACTTGTTCTTGATTGCGTGTAGCCCTGTGTAGCGATCGCGATGCTGTCTCCTTAGTAACCGGAGTAGGCGGGGTGGTGCGTCCCTAGTGACAGGCGGGCAGGATGTACGTCAGCACAGGAATCCCTCCCACCAACGGCCGGGCGTGAGCAGCGAGCGTCCACACCGGGCGATATGCATCTTATAAAAGGTATGATTAACACGGTTGTTTAATATGTTTCCTGCACTTGCACTTAATCAGACGTCCTGACAAAAAGGCCTGTGTGCCTTGAAACGTTGACGACACTTATGACAACTATGATGTATATTTAATACACTAATCCTTACTTATGGAATTTGGGAGTGCCGCCTCGTTTTTTCACAAAGACACTGGTAACTATATATATATATATATATAGAGAGAGAGAGAGAGAGATAGAGAGAGACAGCTGGATCGGCACTCATAGAATAAAGACAAAGGAACCTGCGTGCCTTTGTAAAATTTTGTATACAGCAAGGTAATCTCTCCAGCAGGGAGAGAAACACACGGCACTGCAGGATTTGTAAATAGCAGAGTTTTACTTCAACATTTCGGGATGCTAAGTCCCGTCATCAGGAAAAGCATTCATGTATGCTTTTCCTGATGACGGGACTTAGCGTCCCGAAACATTGAAGTAAAACTTTGCTATTTACAAATCCTGCAGTACCATGTGTTTCTCTCCCTGCTGGAGAGATTACCTTGCTGTGTGTGTGTATGTATGTATATATATATATATATATATATATAACATTTATTTGAATTGCGCACTCAGCAATTTGAAGAATAAAAAGTTCTTTATTGATAGGCAATATACTCACAAAAAATTACATAGCAGAAAGTGCATATGTGCAATGTCGAGGTTTCGGTCCACTAGGGACCATCATCAGGACAGGTAACTGTGCATCCTTGAAGCAGCTCAGCCAAAAGCAGAATGAGCTGTTAATCCATACCATAGTGGTATTTAAACCCTGGAGCATTACCCATAACCACTAAGTGCACAACCAAAGCAACATGGGATATCAGATACAAATAAACCACGATAAAGCATACTGACAATAATGAACAGCAAAAATAAATCATAGAGAATATACATTAATACATAAGAGAGCACACTTCAACACATACAGAGGATTGTACTTAGCTAAAGGGCTATTTTGCCCGCAATCCCACTGACACAGGAAGTGTCATGCATTCCACTAAGCTTGGAACGCATGTTCACAGTAATCATACAGCGCTGGATAGGGCGGAAGTGACATCCGCCAGAAATACCATGCGGCAAATACCGGAAGTACTAATAGCGCTAAACAGGTCACTTGTGAATGTGGGGGCTATAAGATGAGATTTACTTGTTGTTTCATGTATGTTTCTGACGAAAATCCTTGTAGGATTGAAACGTTGACTGCTCTCAAACCGGTGTTTGTGATTCTTTGCCAAGTGTTCGTGAATGCCGCATCTTTGACTGTGTAGTGTGTATATTTATATATATACTATTCCATTATATATACCTTCGGGATTTGGTAGTGCCGTGGACTCTGTATTTCTATATATATATATATATATATATATATAAAAGTACACAAAATGAGTAATATATCAACATCATTTAATAAATAAAGTACAAGCTCACATACACTGTAGAAAGTAGAGCTGTGCACCGGACATTTTTCGGGTTTTGTGCTTTGGTTTTGGATTCGGTTCAGCGGCCGTGTTTTGGATTCGGACACGTTTTGGCAAAACCTTCCTGAAAATTTTTTGTCGGAATCGGGTGTGTTTTGGATTCGGGTGTTTTTTTTTTCAAAAAACCCTCAAAAACAGCTTATTTCCAGTCTATTCTGAACACCTCACACCTCCCAATACTATTTTTAGTCCTAAAATTTGCACCGAGGTCGCTGGATGACTAAGCAAAGCAACCCAAGAGGGCGGCACAAACACCTGGCCCATCTAGGAGTGGCACTGCAGTGACAGACAGGATGGCACTTAGGAAAAATTGGCCCCAAACTGCACATGATGCGAAGAAAAGAGAAAAAGAGGTGCACTGTGGTCGCTGGATGGCTAAGCTAAGTGACACAAACACCTCAATATCACAGGAATTATTCATTATAATCAATGGTATTATTGGTCCAAATCACTGGAAGAAAATTACTAAATCACTGGAATTATTCATTCTAATCAATGGTATTATTGGTCCAAATCACTGGAAGAAAATGACAAAATCAAAGGAATTATTCGTTCTAATCAATGGTATTATTGGTACAAATCACTGGAAGAAAATGACAAAATCACTGTAATTATTCGTTCTAATCAATGGTATTATTGGTCCAAATCACTGGAAGAAGACTGACGTTTTTGGGATTATGGAGACATAATGTTTTTGAATATAAATCCTAAAGCAGGTGGTGTATTAGAGCAAAAGAGTGCAAGAGACCAGCCATGCAGTTTCTGAAATATTATGACAAAATGTTACTGTATTTCATAAGCACTCATTCCTAACTCTGCTCAGTACTGTTTGGTATACTGTATCTGGCTTCCATGAGGTAGTTGTCCATTATTTCAGCTTCCATGGACCTTTTTGAAAGTGGCAGAAGTTATCGATTCTTTTTTTTTTTTCCCCTATTTATAATTTTCTCCTGCATAGCCCAGTAAAATGTTGCAATGTTAAGTATTGACTTGTGCCTTCTGGGGGTCCACTTCTTCACCAAACCCAGCCAAATCTCATCCTGATTGCTAACCCTCTGTTCCACGTTCTCTATGTACCCCATCTGTGTCACCCATGTCTGTCTACCCCTCCCCTTTAGATTGTAAGCTCTCACGAGCAGGGCCCTCTTCCCTCATGTGCTTATATACTGTTGGTCACCAAAATGCTGCACTGTAATACTATATATACTGCTCACAAAAATGCCGCACAGATATGGAATCAGGGCCGTCTTAACAGCAGTGTGGGCCCCTGGGCACAGCAATGTACTGGGGCCCCTACCCATCCTCAAGGGGGTGGGTGGGGGGGGCTATCAGCGGCAGCTTTGATGTCCTGCGCGGGTAGGGGGGTTCTATCTTCCGCTCAGCATGTAGAACCTGGAGCAGTAATCTGCTAATTACTCCTTTACTGTTATGAGCCACGGCTGTGGCTCATTCCTGTTTTGCATTTTTGTTAGGTATTTCATGTTTATTAGTTGTCTTGCATGCCAGGATTTCCTGTTGCTCTGTTTTAGTATGCTCTTGTCTGCTGCCGCTGGTTAGTCTGTGTAATTGCAGCTTGTTCCATGTGTTCAGCCTCACCTGGCTGCTGATTGCATTTTGTCAGTTGGAATCATGCAGTGGGCCAGCTGCTCTGGATTGTTTAATTAGGACTCTCTGTTAAAAGCACTCCCAGGACTCCTCACAGACGC
Organism: Pseudophryne corroboree; assembly: GCF_028390025.1. Classification (NCBI taxonomy): domain Eukaryota; kingdom Metazoa; phylum Chordata; class Amphibia; order Anura; family Myobatrachidae; genus Pseudophryne; species Pseudophryne corroboree. The sequence goes on along the minus strand of NC_086450.1, from coordinate 453,761,203 downwards.
CGGTGATAGCTTCCTGTTTGCCTGAATCTGCTGCAGAGAGAGTTCCCAGTCCCGGTCTGTTCGTTTGTTCCTGTTCTCAGTGATCCTGTACTCGGAAGTTACCATCTGTTCCTGGAGTCTGATCGAGCACCTTTAACATCTGGTGGTGTTCGTGAGTCGCGGCGCAGCCGTGTGTTGCGGCTTGTCCGCTATTATTTATTATTTTGTTTATATTGTGTTCTGGAGCTTTGCGGAGGATTCCGCTTCCACAAGATCCACTCTGGTGTCCAGCGGTGCCGGATAGGAGTGTCGGATCAGTGGATCTTTGGTTGTCCTTTTCCCTGGCGGCTAGTCCGCACATACCTTTTGATTTAGTTTAGTTAGCTTGTAACCCCTGGCTTGGTTGCTTAGTCAGAGGGCCCCTTGTTATCACCCTGTCTCGGACTTCCCCTTGTCTCCCATTAAGACCTGCGGGGGCATCGGGGTTGGGCAGACATAATCCGCCCTTCGAACGCGGCTGCCATGGGCTCAAGCAACCATAGTCTCGCAGGGGATTTCTGATAACACGGGCGAGACAACGGAGTTAGGGTGCCAGGGGTTACTAGGCTTTCCAGCTCCCACAACCTGTATTTCATTCCTGTACTCAGATCTCTGCCATAAGATCTTCTCCAGTCTGGAGTACAGGAATCGTAACATTATCACCGGCCATACCACAAAAAAGAAATAAAACTTTTTTTCTTTTTTGGCCCAGTCCAGTGTCTAGTCTAGAATCCAGTCCTGTCTAGAATTCAGTGTGCAGAATCCAATCCGGTGTTTAGAATCCAGTCCTGTATAGAATTCAGTGTGCAGACTCCAGTCCGGTGTTTAGAATCCAGTCCGGTGTTTAGAATCCAGTCCGGTGTTTAGAATCCAGTCCGGTGTTTAGAATCCAGTCCGGTGTTTAGAATCCAGTCCGGAGTTTAGAATCCAGTCCGGTGTTTAGAATCCAGTCCGGTGTTTAAAAAAAAAAAAAAAAAAAATATACAAAAAAAAAAGTCTTGATTTGTTTAGCAAAATTTAGTCTTGCCTTGCCTAGCCTTGTCTTGCCTTGTCTTGTCTTGTCTAGTTTGAAATCCTCCTATGTCTACTATGCAAGCCCTGCAGGCATCTCTCGCAGCCCTGAACTCTGTATTCAGTGCTTTGAGACCAGAGCGACTAGAAGCTTTTCAGCAATCCCTAAAGCAACTGCAAAACCTTCTGACTAAAATCTTGCTTATTTTGCCAGAAGTCGTTGAGAGTACATCTATCTCTAAAGAGACTCTTGTTCACAGTATGGTGACAAGAGAATCCTCTGGTTTAATTGAAGAGAAAAAGTTTAAAAGTTTTCTGCGGCCCAGGCTCTCAGAAGAGGAGCGTCTGCGTCGCAGAAACTTAAACTTATGCCTATATTGTGGGGGTTTAGGCCATTATCTGCAGACCTGTGAGTTGCGCAAGCCAAAGTGTGGTGACGAGTCTTGCCCTCTGTCCAAGTTGAGTCATGATACAAGACCTACTCCTGTCTCTACTGTGGCAGAGGTACTTGTCACACAACCCACACAAAAAAGCTCTCTGTCCTATAATTGGGGTCCTTGGGCAAGGGAGCCCCATTATAGATTCAGGAATCAAAGGAAAATGTTTCTCTCCTCTCTTGAGGTTCCTGTGGAAGCGGAGTTGCAAGTCCCTGGAGTGGTGCCCGTAGCTCAGGGTCCTGGAGTGGTGCCCGTAGCTCAGGGTCCTGGAGTGGTGCCCGTAGCCCAGGGTCCTGGAGTGGTGCCCGTAGCCCAGGGTCCTGGAGTGGTGCCCGTAACCCAGGGTCCTGGAGTGGTGCCCGTAGCCCAGGGTCCTGGAGTGGTGCCCGTAGCCCAGGGTCCTGGAGTGGTGCCCGTAGCCCAGGGTCCTGGAGTGGTACCCGATGCCCAGGGTCCTGGAGCGGTACCCGATGCCCAGAGTGCTGGAGCGGTACCCGATGCCCAGAGTGCTGGAGCGGTACCCGATGCCCAGAGTGCTGGAGCGGTACCCGATGCCCAGAGTGCTGGAGCGGTACCCGATGCCCAGAGTGCTGGAGCGGTACCCGATGCCCAGAGTGCTGGAGCGGTACCCGATGCCCAGAGTGCTGGAGCGGTACCCGATACCCAAGCTTATAGAGGGAAATCAAATATTGTAGCTCAGGTTTCCATACCAGAAGGGGTCTCAGAAACTGTTACCCCAGGTAGGGACTTGAGGAGCGCAACCCCAGAAAGGGTATCTAAAACCATAGTTCTTGAAGGGAACTCGAGAAGCAAAACCCCAGAAGGGATCTTTGAAGTAATATCCCCAAGTGGGGTCTCGAGAGACGCAGCCCCAAAGAAGGGTCTAGAAGTCGCTTCCCCAGGAAAGAACTTAAGAAGCATAGCATTAGTGGAGGATCTGAACGTTATTGCTTCAGCAAAAGTCCCGGAAGTCATAGTCACGGAAGAACTTTCGATAATTATCGACTCAGAGAGGGAGGCCGGTGGCCCGATCCCAGTCAGGGAGGCCAACGGCCCGGTCCCAGTAAAAGTATCCGAGGTGCTGACCCCAGCGGGGTTCCCGGAGGCCACTGCCCCAGCGGGGTTCCCGGAGGCCACTGCCCCAGCGGGGTTCCCGGAGGCCACTGCCCCAGCGGGGTTCCCGGAGGCCACTGCCCCAGCGGGGTTCCCGGAGGCCACTGCCCCGGGTGGGGTTCAGGAAGTCACTGCCCCGGGTGGGGTTCAGGAAGTCACTGCCCCGGGTGGGGTTCAGAAAGTCACTGCCCCGGGTGGGGTTCAGAAAGTCACTGCCCCGGGTGGGGTTCAGAAAGTCACTGCCCCGGGTGGGGTTCAGAAAGTCACTGCCCCGGGTGGGGTTCAGAAAGTCACTGCCCCGGGTGGGGTTCAGAAAGTCACTGCCCCGGGTGGGGTTCAGAAAGTCACTGCCCCGGGTGGGGTTCAGAAAGTCACTGCCCCGGGTGGGGTTCAGAAAGTCACTGCCCCGGGTGGGGTTCAGAAAGTCACTGCCCCGGGTGGGGTTCAGAAAGTCACTACCCCAGGTGGGGTTCAGAAAGTCACTGCCCCGTGTGGGGTTCAGAAAGTCACTGCCCCGTGTGGGGTTCAGAAAGTCACTGCCCCGTGTGGGGTTCAGAAAGTCACTGCCCCGTGTGGGGTTCAGAAAGTCACTGCCCCGTGTGGGGTTCAGAAAGTCACTGCCCCGGGTGGGGTTCAGAAAGTCACTGCCCCGGGTGGGGTTCAGAGAGTCTCAGCCTCAAGTAAGGGCAATAGTGACCAGGTCCTAGCAAAGCACTTCAGTCAGTCAGATGGGAAGGAAACAGATCCTGACTCTGATATCTCAACATCCATAATCTTTGATGGGGACTTAGCCCAATTTCTGGCGCTTTACAAACACTATTACTTTATTATGTTGTCTAGACCATTTCTGGGCATCACTCCAGAGAACATTGTGCTCTATCTTATTTATTCTTTTAAAGGAGAGCCTTTTGAGTGGGCGACCAGCCTAATGAAAGCTGAAGATCCCATTCTTCAGGATCCCCCAGCATTCAGTGATGCAATTATTAAAAGATATGGTTCCAAAGAAATCGGTTCAAGTTCCTCTAAATCACCCGTCTTGTCTGCTGAGAGTCCACAAAATACTGTAAACTCGGCACAGGAGTCTCAGCCCGTTGTTGTGACTGCAGGATGTGCTTTTCTGACTACTTCTTCTAATAATAGTACTTTACCAGAAAGTTCAGCTCCCAAGGGTAAGAGACCTGTCTCTGATTTGAACGCAGCCTTGCTGGGTGGTACCATCAGTTCAGACAATGTTTGGGGAATTACCTTGGTCAGACCTAAAGAGCTTTGTAAAAAGAAGAAGAAGAAAAAGAAATAATTTTTTGACTCTTGCCTTGATAAAAAAAAAAAAAAAAATTTTTTCCCTTGTCTTGTGTCCAGTGGCCACCATCAAGGGGAGGGCACTGTTACAAGCTGTGGTTGCAGCTTGTTTCTGTTTTCGTGTCTGTTAGACCTATGTGTCAGGTTTTTTTTTTTTTTGTATCCCTTGTTCTGGATAGTCTGAATATTGGGGTCTTTTGACCCCTCCTCAAGGGGGGGGTAATGTTATGAGCCACGGCTGTGGCTCATTCCTGTTTTGCATTTTTGTTAGGTATTTCATGTTTATTAGTTGTCTTGCATGCCAGGATTTCCTGTTGCTCTGTTTTAGTATGCTCTTGTCTGCTGCCGCTGGTTAGTCTGTGTAATTGCAGCTTGTTCCATGTGTTCAGCCTCACCTGGCTGCTGATTGCATTTTGTCAGTTGGAATCATGCAGTGGGCCAGCTGCTCTGGATTGTTTAATTAGGACTCTCTGTTAAAAGCACTCCCAGGACTCCTCACAGACGCCGGTGATAGCTTCCTGTTTGCCTGAATCTGCTGCAGAGAGAGTTCCCAGTCCCGGTCTGTTCGTTTGTTCCTGTTCTCAGTGATCCTGTACTCGGAAGTTACCATCTGTTCCTGGAGTCTGATCGAGCACCTTTAACATCTGGTGGTGTTCGTGAGTCGCGGCGCAGCCGTGTGTTGCGGCTTGTCCGCTATTATTTATTATTTTGTTTATATTGTGTTCTGGAGCTTTGCGGAGGATTCCGCTTCCACAAGATCCACTCTGGTGTCCAGCGGTGCCGGATAGGAGTGTCGGATCAGTGGATCTTTGGTTGTCCTTTTCCCTGGCGGCTAGTCCGCACATACCTTTTGATTTAGTTTAGTTAGCTTGTAACCCCTGGCTTGGTTGCTTAGTCAGAGGGCCCCTTGTTATCACCCTGTCTCGGACTTCCCCTTGTCTCCCATTAAGACCTGCGGGGGCATCGGGGTTGGGCAGACATAATCCGCCCTTCGAACGCGGCTGCCATGGGCTCAAGCAACCATAGTCTCGCAGGGGATTTCTGATAACACGGGCGAGACAACGGAGTTAGGGTGCCAGGGGTTACTAGGCTTTCCAGCTCCCACAACCTGTATTTCATTCCTGTACTCAGATCTCTGCCATAAGATCTTCTCCAGTCTGGAGTACAGGAATCGTAACATTTACTGCACAGATGGGGCAGGATGGAGAACACTAAACTGTAGAAGGTGGCATTGTGCTGAATGAAGGGGCCCGGTACATAACCTCCAGGGTGGCAGGGAGTGTTTAATACACAGGGGAGGTGTGGATAGCGGAGTGGGCTTAATATTCATCATTTTCTGGTGAGAGAGCAGCTTGCATGACTGTAGATATCTCAAGTTCCTGGAAAATTATTTCTTAGATTTGAATGGGATACAAATGAGAAAGTCTCACCTGTCAGGAGGTTCTGGGGACTTGGGGATCAGAGTTCAGGAGCCAGAGCAATCCACCAATGAAAATATAAAACTGCATCCCAGGCGTGTGGAGCTGGAGCAGGGACCAGCTGCTTGAAGGCTGATATCTCTGGTTCTGGACATAGTAGAGACAAGCTGCCAGTGTCCACCAAAAGTGGAGAGTCCCAGCTTTTGAAATGTACCCTCAGAAAAACTCTACATCATACAGAGCCCGAGATATCTGGCTGGCAAGAGCAATTAACAGGCTTGGATGGGGACCACTGCTTTGAAGTCGGATATCTCTGGTTCCCTATGGCCGATTTTCAAAAATTTGGTACCTCTGGAAAGAGGGGACCCTCAGCTATCAGCCTAGGGCCCTTATACTCCTGGGGCCCTTGGGCAAGAGCCCATTGAGCCCATACGAAAAGACGGCCCTGTATGGAATGGATACTTGCAGTGACACAGAGCTGCAAGATACAGCAATGGCCTACTGTACAACTATATACTGTTAGTCACCAAAATGCTGCACTGTGACACTATATATTCTGCTCGCAAAAATGCAGCACAGATATGGAATGGATACTTGCAGTGACACAGAGCTGCAAGATACAGCAATGGCCTACTGTATAACTGTAAACTGTTAGTCATCAAAATGCTGCACTGTAATACTATATATACTGCTCACAAAAATGCTGCACAGATATGGAATGGATACTTGCAGTGACACAGAGCTACAAGATACAGCAATAACCTACTGTATAACTGTAAACTGTTAGTCATCAAAATGCTGCACTGTAATACTATATATACTGCTCACAAAAATGCCGCACAGATATGGAATGGATACTTGCAGTGACACAGAGCTGCAAGATACAGCAATGGCCTACTGTACTGTACTACTATAATTATTATATACTGGTGGTCCCCAGTCCCCACAATGCCGCACACTGATCAGATATTTGCAGCACATTGAGCACAGATATGGAGCGTTTTCAGGCAGAGAACGTAGATATTTTCAGCACACTGAGCACAGATTATTTGCAGCACACTGAGCACAGATATTTGCAGCACACTGAGCACAGATTACGGAGCTTTTCAGGGAGAGAACTCTGCCACGTCCTCTCCGTTCAATCTCCATTGCATGAGTTAAAATGGCGGCGACGCGCAGCTCCTTATATAGAATACGAATCTCGCGAGAATCCGACAGCGGGATGATGACGTTCGGGCGCGTTCTGGTTAACCGAGCAAGGCGGGAAGATCCAAGGCTGCCTCGAAACCGTGTAAAATAGGTGAAGTTCGGGGGGGGGGGGGGGGGGTTCGGATCCCGAGGAACCGAACCCGCTCATCTCTAGTAGAAAGTAATGTTTAGTCTCACGCTCTCCCTGTTATGACCTCCGGAAAGCCACCAGTTAGTGCATGTCAGACGCTGATCCCGGCTTTTTCGGATCTCCCTCACAATAGAGGACTCAGTACACACGTCAATGCGCTCACCTTCCACAGGGCACACCCAATGCGTTTCATCACAGAGACTTCATCAGAGGGTGTGGCCTTGACAAACACCGCTCCCTTTATATACGCAATGCATTTCTACATAACACTTAATAATTATTAAAACATATTAAATGACACACAATACTTCATCATTACATCTTAAATAATCATTCATTATACAATATCACTAAAATATATATTCATTAAGGAATGCCCTTGTCTGAGGCAGCCACAGCATATAAGCAATTAGTACCTGGTGTGGTCATAATGCTAACAGGTTTCTCTTACCATTAAATGTTTCTCTATAACTCTATATTAGATATCCTGTGTACATTCATTCCTTTCATATTGGATACATTCCTATATTAGATACAAATGTGTTTGCTATTGTATCCATTGCATAAGATGCTGCTGCTTACTCAGTTCACATCATATTAAAACCTCAAGTACACATATCATTCATTACACAAAAAAATTCTACATAAAAAATGCACATATACCAAAAAATAAAAATATATTTATATAGCTAGAGGATATTTGAAAGATTATAGATAATTCTATTAGGACCTAACCATTCAATATTGATTGCTTTAATTCAATTTATACATAAAGCTGTACGTCTATCCGACTTCTATAGATTAACTTCAAGATGAAGAGGATGTAACTAAACCGATTAATCTCAATTCCACCTTCAGCGGTCTCCTGTGTTATGAGCCATGGCAGTGGGCATTCCTGTTTTACATTTTGCTCATGTACAGTATTTTATGTTATACTTCTATTTCTGTTCCCCTTGGCTTTTATGGGGTGTCCGGAGTCCACCCTTAAGGAGGGGGTACTGTTATGAACCACAAGCAGTGGTTCATTCCTGTTTTGCTTTCTGTTCAGGAATGTTATGTTATATTTCTGTTTGCATGCCAGGATTTCTCTTGTACTTGTTTAGAAGACACTTGGCTGCCTGTGGTGAGTCTGTGTAACTGCAAAGTGTTTTTTATGTGTTAAGCCTCACCTGTCATATAATTTAATCATTATGTGGTGAGTCTGTGTACTGCAGTCTGGCTCTTGTCTGTGTAGCCTCACCTGCCATTATTTTGGCCATTACCTTGTGCCTGGCTTACAGCCATCCTGATTGGGGTGTGCTTCCCTTATTACTCAGCTAGCCCTGCTGTCCAGCGTCAGTGATTGATGTATGTTATTGTACCTGAATGTTCCAGTTCTTGGTTAGCTTCCTGCAAGCTTGTTCCTGGTCCCTGTCAGCAGTTCCTGGTCCCTGTCAGCAGCTTCTTGTGGAGCCTGTACCTGCGTCTGGAGTGTTCCTGCTTACAGCCTGTACGTTCCAGCATCCGGTGTCCTGTTTTCCTGAGTCTGGCCCTGGGGATTAATTCCTGCCTTCCAGCTGAGTGATCTTGAAACTTGAGCCTTGGGATCCTGGTTGCTTCCTGCATGCACTTTTCCCAGTGCCGTGAGTAGCAACTCTTCCGCACCTTACGGCTGAGGCCATATTCTCCTTATTCTCTAATCATTGTTTTTTTGTCTGCGGAGGTTTGGCGGTCGCGCTGCACATAAAACTAGTTATTTATTTTCTGTAGCCTTCTCCTTCAGCGTCGTGTCTGTCTTGGTTAGTTTTCCCCTTGTTCTCTCTGTCTCGGTTAACACCTTGTCTCCTATTAAGACTGAGGGGCATCAGAGTCTTGGCGGACCTAATTTGCCCATTCAAACGCGGCTGCCGTGTGCACACGAAACCATAGTCTTGCAGGCGTTAATTGACCGCTGGGAAGGACAACGGAGTCAGGGATTTTTGTTAGGGATAGCTGAGTATCTCAGTTCTACCGCAGCTTCACATATCTGTACTTGGAACTCTTCTATTGCCACCCAATCTCCTGAGTTCCAAGTACGTTGAACATAACATTATCACCGGCCAAAATGACAAAAAACAAAACTAAACAGAGTAGTTTTCTTTTTTGGTAGAATCCAGTCCAGTCCAGAATCCAGTCCAGAATCCAGTCCAGTCCAGTGTCCAGTTCAGAATCCAGTGTCCAGTTCAGAATCCAGTCTAGCCTTGTCTTGTCTTATTCAGAATCCATTCAAGCCTTCTCTTGTCTAGTTCAGAATCCAGTCCAGTCTTTTCTGTCTTGCCTGAAATTCTCCTGTGCCTACTATGCAAGCTCTGCAGGCATCTCAGCTCTGAACTCTGCTTTCAGTGCCTTGAATCCAGAGCAGCTGGAAGTTTTGCAGCAATCCTTAAAGCAACTGCAAAACCTTCTGACCAAATTTTTTCTTATTCTGCCTGAATTTATTGAGAGTTCATATACTGTATCTCTAAAGAGACTCTTGCTCACAATATTGTAACAAGAGAATCCTCAGATTGGGTTGGTGAGAAAAGGTTAAAAGTTTCTTGCAGCCCAGGCTCTCAGAGGAAGAGAATCAGCATCGCAGAAACTTGAATTTATGACTATATTGTGGGGGTTTAGGCCACTATCTGCAGACCTGTGAGTTGCGCAAGCCAAAATGTGGTGACAAGTCCTGCCCTCTGGCCAAGTTGAGTCAGGAGTCAAGACCTACTCCTGTCTCTACTGTGGTGAGGTTCTTGTCATGAAACCCACACAAAAAAGCACTCTGTCTTATAATTGGGGTCCTTGGGCTAGGGAGCCCCATGATAGATTCAAGGATCAAAGTATAATGTTTCTCTCATCTTTTGACTTTCCTGTTAAATCAGAGTTGCAAACCCCAGTAAGGGAATCTCAGGGTCCTGAAGAAGTGCCTGATGCTCATGGTCTAGGAATGGTGCCCGATGCTCAGGGTCTAGGAGCAGTGCCCGATGCTCAGGGTCTAGGAGCGGTGCCCGATGCTCTGGGTCCAAAAGGGGCATTGGATATAATGGCTCAGGTGTCAGTCCCAAAGGGGGCCTCAGAAGCTGTTACCCCAGGTAGGGACTTGAAAGGTGCAACCCCAGAAATACTATCTAAAGCCATAGCTCCAGAAGGGAACTCAAGAAGCACAACCCCAGAAGGGATCTTTGATGCAGTATCCCCAGGTGGGGTCTCGAGAGGCACAGACCCAGGAGGGGTTCTAGAGGTTGCTTCCCCAGGAAAGGACTCAAGAGGCATAGCTTTAGTGCAGGTTTTGAAGGTCATAGCTTCAGAAAAAGTACCGGAGGTCATAGCTCCGGGAGAAGTCTTGATAATTATTGAGAGGGGGTCCGATGGTTCAGCCCCAGAGAGGGGGCATGATGGTCTGGCCCCAGAGAGGGGGTCCAACAGTCCAGCACCAGAGAGGGGGACCGATGGTCCGACCCCAGAGAGGAGGTCCGACGGTCCGGCCTCTGTGAAAAAGTCAGATGGTCCTGACTCTGTGAAATGTCAGACGATCCGGTCCCTGCAAGGGGGTCTGAGGTGCCGACCCCTGGAAGAGACTTGAAGGCCACTGCCCCAGAGGGGTTCCTGAAGGCCACTGCCCCAGAGGGGATCACGAAGGCCACTGCCCCAGAGGGGTTCCCGAAGGCCACTGCCCCAGAGGGGTTCCCAAAGGCCACTGTCCCTGGTAGGGTTCAGAAAGTCACAGCCTCGAGTAAGGTCTATAGTGACTTTGTCACAGTGAAGCACTCCAGCCAGTCACCACAACAATCACAGCTTATTGCCATTGCTGCTGGATGTGCTTTCCTGTCTTCTCCCTACAGGAATTTTCCTAAAGATTCAATACCTAGGGGAATGGAACCAATCTATGGTAAGTTTTCAGATTCTGAAATTGATGAGATTTCTTATGTGCCTGGGCATTCTAGTAGGAAAGCGAAGAATCATCTGACTGCTCGACCCATACATTTTGAAGACTTTTTTGAGCCAGAGATATCTTCCTTTCCTGGTGTCTCCAAGCAAGCACAGGGGAAAAAGTAATAGAAAAAAGAAAAATAAATAATTGCTGACTCTTGCCTTGTTTGTTAAAAAAAAATCTTGTCTTGTTTCCAGTGGCCACACTCAAGGGTAAGGGGGCACTGTTACAAGCTGTAGCCACAGCTTGTTTCTGTCACCTTGCCGTTGTCTTGTGTTCCAGCATGTCTAGTTTTTGTTATGAATCCCCTGTTTTGTAAAACCTGGATTTTGGGGTCCTTTAACCCCTCCTCAATGGGGGGGGAGGGGGGGGGGTACTGCTATGAGCCACGGTAGTGGCTCATTCCTGTTTTGCATTTTGCTCATGTATTTTATGTTATACTTCTGTTTCTGTTCCCCTTGGCATTTATGGGGTGTCCGGAGTCCACCCTTAAGGAGGGGGTACTGTTATGAACCATAAGCAATGGTTCATTCCTGTTTTGCTTTCTGTTCATGAATGTTATGTTATATTTCTGTTTGCATGCCAGGATTTCTCTTGTACTTGTTTAGAAGACTCTTGTTGGCCTCCTTGTGGTGAGTCTGTGTTACTGCAGCTTGTTTTCTATGTGTTAAGCCTCACCTGTCAGATAATTTGGTCGTTATGTGGTGAGTCTGTGTACTGCAGTCTGGCTCTTGTCTGTGTAGCCTCACCTGCCAGTATTTTGGCCATTATCTTGTGCCTGGCTTCCAGCCATTCTGATTCGGGCATGCTTCCCTTATTACCTAGCTCGCGCTGCAGTCCATTACCAGTGACAGAAGTATGTTATTGTACCTGTATGTTCCAGTTCTTGGTTAGCTTCCTGCAAGCTTGTTTCTGGTCCCTGTCAGCAGTTCCTGGTCCCTGTCAGCAGCTTCCTGCGTAGCCTGAACCTGCCTCTGGAGTGTTCCTGCTTACAGCCTGTACGTTCCAGCATCCTGTGTCCTGTTTTCCTGAGTCTGGTCCTGGGGATTAATTCCTGCCTTCCAGCCGAGTGATCTTGAATCTTGAGCCTTGGGATCGTGGTTGCTTCCTGCATGCACCTTTCCTGTGTCGTGAGTAGCGGCTCTGACGCACCTTACGGCTGAAGCTGTATTCTCCTTATTCTCTAGTCATTGTGTTTTTCTGTGTCCTTGCCGTACTACAACAGTTTCGTATTCGGCATTTGGGCAGCGTTACTTTGGTTGCTGTTTTTCTTGGCGGCCACGCTGCACATAAAACTAGTTATTTATTTTCTGTAGTCTTCTCCTTCAGAGTTGTGTATGTCTTAAGGGGGGTACTCACGGAGCGATATTCTAAGCAATCTGACTGGATTGCATAGAATTTAAGCATTATTGCTCCGTGTGTACAGCGATAGCGATACGTAGCCCCGCGTATCGCTATCGCTGGTGCTAGATTGTCCTGCATGCAGGCCAATCTAGTTGGTTGCTCACTTCACTCGCTGGGTGAAATGAGCACCCCCCCGTCTCCCCCCCCCCCACAATCAGCACACATCGCGCTGTGCTGAGCGGTGGGAGAGATGTGTGCTGAGTGGTTCGCTCAGCACACATCTCTCCCACATCGGCCCATCTTTATGGGCCTTTAGTTAGTTTTCCCCTTGTTCTCCCTGTCTCGGCATTGTCTCCTATTAAGACTGAGGGGCATAGGAGTCTGGGTGGACCTAATTTACCCATTTAAACGCAACTGCCGTGGGCCAAAGAAACCATAGTCTTGCAGGAGTTATTCAACCACTGGGAAGGACAACGGAGTCAGGGATTTTTGTTCTGGATAGCTGCGTATCTCAGTTCTAACGCAGCTTCACGTATCTGTACTTGGAACTCTTCTATTGCCACCCAATCTCCTGAGTTCCAAGTACATTGAACATAACATCCTGCAGCCCACTACTGGGTAACACAAAGGAGCCAATGACTCAACAACAGTGTGCTTCCCAGTGGACGACTATACCTCCGCTTCTAGTGGAGAAAGGGTGTGATATCCTCATTTTCATTGAGACCCTCTGGATTTCATGTTTTTAACATTTGAATCCAAAAGGTCTCCCTTCTACTCAATCTATTTAAAATGTCTCCTCTTCTATCATCTAATGTGAAATGTTCTATCGCTCTGAAACTAAACTTATTCAAGGACACACCACCACAACTGGAAAACTGTCTAGGACTGGTACAGTATGATTACAGGTCTTGTTCACAATACTATGTGAATGCGCTAATATTCTTATCTTTAATTGTCGCTTAGATTCCCCTATATATATCATGTCCCACATTTAGAATTCCAATAAGGAAGTTACATGAGTGTTTTGGAAATTAATAAAAACATTTTATATCCAAAGATTTAGTTTATTCCAAACTTTTTTCCTATCTTTATTCATATATTTACATACTTTACAATAATTACAAGGGAAACTCCCATTAATATTCAGTAATCATTTTTCCTCAGTTATAATTAGTGATGAGCGGGTTCGGTTCCTCGGGATCCGAACCCCCCCGAACTTCACCCATTTTTGCACGGTTCAGAGCAGACTCGGATCCTCCCGCCTTGCTCGGTTAACCCGAGCGCGCCCGAACGTCATCATCCCGCTGTCGGATTCTCGCGAGATTCGTATTCTATATAAGGAGCCGCGCGTCGCCGCCATTTTTCACTCGTGCATTGGAGATGATAGTGAGAGGACGTGGCTGGCGTTCTCTCAGTTTCTGTGTTCAGTGTGCTGCAAATATCTGTGCTCAGTGTGATGCAAATATTTGTGCTCAGTGTGCTGCGAATATCTACATTCTCTGCCTGAAAAACGCTCCATATCTGTGCTCAGTGTGCTGCAAATATCTGTGCTCAGTGTGCTTTATTGTGGGGACTGGGGACCACCAGTATTATATAGTAGGAGGACAGTGCAGAGTTTTGCTGACCAGTGACCACCAGTGTTATACGTTCTCTGCCTGAAAAACGCTCCATATCTGTGCTGCATTGTAGTATATAGTAGGAGGACAGTGCAGAATTTTGCTGACCAGTGACCACCAGAATTATATCAGTACGGTACAGTAGTCCACTGCTCTACCTACCTCTGTGTCATTAGGTATACTATCCCATCCATACCTGTGGTGCATTTAAGTTTTGCGCAGTATATATATAGTAGGAGGACAGTGCATAATTTTGCTGACCACCATTATATAATATATAGCAGTACGGTACAGTAGTCCACTGCTCTACCTACCTCTGTGTCGTCAAGTATACTATCCCATCCATACCTGTGGTGCATTTAAGTTTTGCGCAGTATATAAAGTAGGAGGGCAGTGCATAATTTTGCTGACCACCAGTATATAATATATAGCAGTACGGTACAGTAGGCCACTGCTCTACCTACCTCTGTGTCGTCATCCATCCATACCTTTGGTGCATTTAAGTTTTTGTGCACAGTACATACTGATGTGTCTATATACATCTTTGCTATATCCCGCCATGTATGGCACAGTTTTGCATGCCATAGACTCATATTTAGCCATGCCTTGTAATTTTTCTTAATTTGCTTCTTTAATATGTTACTTTATACATATTCTATTATGTCAAACAAAAATTTTAACATTCATTCACTCGCTACTCGTGAAAAACAGCTTAGCCGTGTTTCGCATGTAGTGCCAAATCGGTAAAAAAGCAAAGATGTAAGTGGACACATCTGTATATAGTAGTAGGACAGTGCATACTTTTGCTGACCACCAGTATATAATATATAGCAGTACAGTACAGTAGTCCACTGCTCTACCTACCTCTGTGTCGTCAAGTATACTATCCCATCCATACCTGTGGTGCATTTAAGTTTTGCGCAGTATATATAGTAGGTGGACAGTGCATAATTTTGCTGACCACCAGTATGTAATATATAGCAGTACGGTACAGTAGGCCACTGCTCTACCTACCTCTGTGTCGTCAAGAATACTATCCATCCATACCTGTTGTGCATTTAAGTTTTTGTGCACAGTATATACATAGTAGTAGGACAGTGCATAATTTTGCTGACCACCAGTATATAATATATAGCAGTACGGTACAGTAGTCCACTGCTCTACCTACCTCTGTGTCGTCAAGTATACTATCCCATCCATACCTGTGGTGCACTTAAGTTTTGCGCAGTATATATATAGTAGGAGCACAGTGCATAATTTTGCTGACCACCAGTATATAATATATAGCAGTACGGTACAGTAGGCCACTGCTCTTCCTACCTCTGTGTCGTCAAGTATACTATCCATCCATACCTTTGGTGCATTTAAGTATTTGTGCTCAGTACATATATAGTAGTAGGACAGTGCATAATTTTGCTGACCACCAGTATATAATATATAGCAGTACGGTACAGTAGGCCACTGCTCTACCTACCTCTGTGTCGTCAAGTATACTATCCATCCATACCTGTGGTGCATTTAAGTTGTGCGCAGTATATATAGTAGTAGGCCATTGCTATTGATATATTACTGGCATATAATTCCACACATTAAAAAATGGAGAACAAAAATGTGGAGGTTAAAATAGGGAAAGATCAAGATCCACTTCCACCTCGTGCTGAAGCTGCTGCCACTAGTCATGGCCGAGACGATGAAATGCCATCAACGTCGTCTGCCAAGGCCGATGCCCAATGTCATAGTAGAGAGCATGTAAAATCCAAAAAACAAAAGTTCAGTAAAATGACCCAAAAATCAAAATTAAAAGCATCTGATGAGAAGCGTAAACTTGCCAATATGCCATTTACGACACGGAGTGACAAGGAACGGCTGAGACCCTGGCCTATATTCATGGCTAGTGGTTCAGATTCACATGAGAATGGAAGCACTCATCCTCTCGCTAGAAAACTGCAGTGCCACTCCTAGATGGGCCAGGTGTTTGTGTCGGCCACTTGTGTCGCTTAGCTTAGTCACACAGCTACCTCATTGCACCTCTTTTTTTTTTTTTTTTTGCATCATGTGCTGTTTGGGGACTATTTTTTGAAGTGCCATCCTGTCTGACACTGCAGTGCCACTCCTAGATGGGCCAGGTGTTTGTGTCGGCCACTTGGGTCGCTTAGCTTAGTCATCCAGCGACCTCGGTGCAAATTTTAGGACTAAAAATAATATTGTGAGGTGTTCAGAATAGACTGGAAATGAGTGGAAATTATGGTTATTGAGGTTAATAATACTATGGGATCAAAATGACCCCCAAATTTTATGATTTAAGCTGTTTTTGAGGGGTTTTTGTAAAATAAACACCCGAATCCAAAACACACCCGAATCCGACAAAAAATTTTCAGGGAGGTTTTGCCAAAACGCGTCCGAATCCAAAACCAAAACACAAAACCCGAAAAATGTCCGGTGCACATCACTAGTTATAATAGGTAATTTGCAGGAAGCAAAGGTATTTTTCAATGTCCTTTCTCTTCTGAAAACAACCTATGGAACTTCTGGTAAATTCCTTTCAACACCACGTCTAAGCTCAACACATCCCAATGCTTTTTCAATATACCTTTTATTTCCCTATTTATTACATGTACCCCATAATAAATGACACAGAGGATTTAACACTATTTTGCTTTCTCTCTCTATACAGTAATAATTCTTTTTTATCCAATTGATCTGTTCTCTCTTTACATTTATCATTAAGATCTTTAGGGTATTTCTTTTCAAAAAAGCATTCTCTATATAATTTTACTACAGAAATAATAATTGGAGTTTCCCTTGTAATCATTGTAAAGTATGTAAATATATGAATAAAGATAGGAAAAAAGTTTGGAATAAGGATAAAATTAAATCTTGGGATATAAAAGGTTTTATTAATTGCAAAACCACTCATGTTATTTACTTACTGGAATGTGAATGCGGGGCACAATATATAGGGAAAACTAAGCGACAATTAAAGATAAGAATATTACAGGGGTGCTGTAAAAATACAGGGGTGATGGCACTGTCCTGTATGCTGTAAAAATAGAGGGGGGCTGTGATAATAAATGTACACTGGCCCTGTCCTGTATGCTGCAAAAATACAATGGTGTTGTGAAAATAAATATACACTGGCCCTGTCCTGTATGCTGTAAAAACACATGGGTGCTGTGAATATAAATGGGTGCTGGACCTGTCTTGTATGCTGTAAAATTACAGGGGTGTTTTGAAAATACAGGGGTGCTGTGAAAGTAAATGTACACTGGCCCTGTCCTGTATGCTGTAAAAATACAGGGGTGCTGTGAAAATAAAGGGGCACTGTTCTGTATGCTGTAATAATAGGGGTGCTGCCCTATGAAATGTAGAACAGAAATTTGGAGGAAAAGATAGTAAAAGATCAGGAACCACTTCCAATTCCTAATACTGGTGCTGAAGCTGCTGCTGCCACTAGTCATGACATTGACAATGCAATTCCATCAATGTCATCTGCTAAGGCCAATGCCCAATGCCATAGAGGGCTTGTAAAACCCAAAAAGCAAAAAGTAAGAACCAAGAAAAAAAAGACATTATCTGATAAGAAACATAAAATTGATAATATGCCATTCACGACATGAAGTGGCAAGGAAAGGCTAAGGCCTTGTGATATGTTCATGACTGGTAGTTCAGCTTCACATGAAGATGGAAGCCCTACTCCCTCTCGAAAAATGTAACATATAAAGCTTGTTAAATCACAGAAAAAAACAACTGTGTGTTCAGAGATATCACAAATCCCCAAGGAGAGTCCATGTGTGGTTGCAATTTCTAGGCCTGACCTTTACAACACTGTATGGGAAGAGGAGGCTCCTACCACCATTTACACGCCCCCTGCAAGTGCTGGGAGGAGGCTCGCTGGTCCAGTTGCTGATATTGAGATTGAGGATGTCACTGTAGAAGTACACCAGGATGGGGAGGATATTGGTGTAGCTGGCGCTGAGGAGGAATTTGACGATGAGGATTCTGATGGTGATGTGGTTTGTTTGGATAAGGCAACAATGGAGACAGTTGTTGGCCACGAGATGAAAAGCCCATTGTCATGCCTGGGCAAAATACCAAAAAAGCCACCTCTTTGGTGTGGAATTATTTCTCCACAAATACGGACAACAGGTGTCAAGGCATCTGTTGCCTTTGTCAATCCATAATTAGTAGGGGTAAGGATGTTAACCACCTAGGAACATCCTCCCTTATATGCAGTGCATTCATCATTGTCAAGCTCAGAAACTTTGGGTAATAGCATAAGCAGTCCACTGACACCTAAATTATGTGGTTTGTTTGAATATTATTTCTCTGTGAGGATGAGGATGTAAACACTGAAGTGGGGAGGAATTGGAGGATGAGGATGACATCGTGCCTCTGTAGAGCCAGTTTGTGCAAGAAGAGATTAATTGCTTCTTTTTGGTGGGCACCCAAACAAACCAATCATTTCAGCCACAGTCGTGTGGCAGACCCTGTTGCTGAAATGATTGCTTTATTAATGTGTGCATGTCCTGTTTATACAACATATGGGTTGGTGGGAGGGCCCAAGGACAATCCCATCTGGCACATCTTTTCTTTGTCTGCCACATCATTCCAGAGGTGCTACACTATGTGGGGTGCTGCCCCTCTGCCCTATCATTACAGGGGTGCTGTTGCCTGTCTACTGTGCTGTGTAATTTTCCAGGGGTGCTGCCTATCTACTGTATAAGTACTGAGGCACTGTTGTATAATTCCAGGGGTGCTGATGTACTTGATCCTAGGTTTAAATGAAAGCCTAGAGCAGAATATAAAACAAGCTTCAACATCACAACCTGATTTGTGAAAACATATAGCCGCAAATGTGTAAATGGAAATTGCAATTTTGACAAAGTATTTTCCAATGAGACCACATTTGTGGCCAAAGTCAGTCAGACTCAGAAGAGACAGTATCATAATCCAGCACAACTGCGAAGAAAACTAGATTTTCGAAACACACCTATGTCTATATGTCTGCCATATAATTCCAGGGGTGCCCTGTCTGAACCCAATCATCTACATCTTATAGTGTGCACTGTGTACCCAGCATTAGAGAGAGGTCATTCTCAATTATTTTATGTTAGGGACTCACTCAAGTGAATGACTCCAATTAGTCAACCTTAATTTTGTTTTTTTTTATTAATGTTCCACATTTTGGGATTAGTTATTTACAAGATGTGCATTTGTTGTACAGGGTTCTTTTCCTAAGGGCTGCATAGGGTTTTCTCAAGACCTCGTGGTGTTATAAGAACATAATTTCAGTGATCTTGCATTGCATCAGCTTTCCATTGCACTGCAGCACTAGATGGGCCAGGTGCTCCTGTGAGGCACAAACAGTTACTGAATAAGGCACAGTATGGAGACTCATGGTGGCTTACAGCCAGGAAGATGTCTGGTTTGCCAGACAGAGGCATGCTGTGGGCACAGAGGTTAGCATTGCTTCCTCCAACAGTCCTACTTACTGTATGAAATGAGTTTCGACTGTAGAGTGGTAAGCTCCAATGGGGCAGGGGTTCAATAACAACAAATTCACTGCATAGTCCTGCTTATTACTGTACCGAACCCACCCGAACTCAACTTGCCCGATCCAGGGCTGCTGTGTGGGCTCAGGAGGGGCTGCTAAAACATCTAGGGGGCTGCTTTATTTAAAAATAAAAAATGAATAAAATTAACAAGACACACAGGTATGCTCACATGCATGTAACTGGGAGCTGTGAAAAATGAAAATAAGGCATATGCCACAAAACATGTAAATAAAAATGCAATATAAAATGGAAAAAAGAAACCCACGAGATTTTCACAAAATAAGTCTCCAGGGACTTCCGGGGGCGGGGCCAGCTAGCATGGCCGCTTTTTAATACAGCTCCTCCAAGCTGCACAGGGAATCCTTCCTAATCTTCCCTTTTTGAGGGACCCACTGAAGTAAAACTTTCACCCTCGTGTAGCAGGGACTCCCCTGGCAAGAGGGATACCAATATTGTGGAGGAGACCAGTGAATTGCCCCGGAGTCAGGCCATCGGTACTGATAGCCGGCATGACCTCCAGCGTGGTGCTGGCACGAATCGGCTTCCACCTGTAGCCTCCGCTGTGACCTGCGGATGCTGGCCGAGAGCTGCTGCTCTTATTCTGAAGATCACCCCCCCCTGACTTCATACCTGGGGTGCCTGTTCTGCCTCATCGCTGTGGGGTGCGTGGGGACGCGGGCGCACGTCTGTTCCTGCCTGTGACCTCTGCCGAGTGCTGCTGGGGCTGGGAGCGCACTGTCTCCGACATCCCGCTACCCGACGCTCACTGCTCCTGTGGCCGCTCCTGTCCGTATGCGGCAGCGGGGACCTGTAGCCGCTCTGACGCGCGGGGCTGAAGCGGAGGTGGACGCCTCGTGAAGTGCCGGGAGTGCTGATCGGGACGCGCGCCGGGACGGCGCTGCACCCCAGGGATTAGATCCTTGCCTATGCATCTGCCTGGAGGTTTGGGTGGCGGGACTCCCAACGCAGACTACCTGTGAGGGACGCGACACCTCTGCCCTGACAAACGGGCACCTGGACTGTGGCTGGCATCTCCTATCACTGCCTGGGGACCTGATTCTACATGGCTGCAAGCTGTGCCCCTACTGCTTCGGTAGATCGGCTCTGACCGAGATCGTCCATTCGGCTGGCCGTGTGGAGACTCTGTAACTCTCTCCATCCTAGGACTTCTGCAACCTCCATTACAACACTGCCATGGCTCCTGCCTGCCTACATGGGATGGCGTGCTCCCTCCCCCCAGGTACTAACGTTGTGTGTCTATCCCCCTCTTTCTTTTCCTTTACTAAAAGACTCTAGCTTCTTTTTCTCCCTATACTTTGTTCCGTTCCTCCCTACTGTGTTTCCCGACTCCCCATCACCACCATTCCCCACCCATTCCACCTTCCCCTTTGCTCTGATTTTATTTCTCCACCTGCACGTATCTGGAATTTGGATCTCGGGGTATAGAGGAGAAGAAGTGTTGTCACCTGAGAGCACTACTCGGATGGCTGCAGTTGCTGTTACAACCCTGGCTGCATGACCTCTCTCTGAACAGTTTCTATTGCAGTTACAGGGGACTACTGGGTGGCTACCACCAGGAAGAGTATAAACTGTTAGTAGCCGGACCCTGCTTTTTTGATCATCTATCCAGGCACTTCCCTCATGTGAAGAGGTCGTTTAGTTTATTGGGGTGTCACTCTGTATTTATTTAACCTGGACTCCTGTTGAGTGTCCCTTACTTGCAAAATTTGATCTACGCCACAGGAACTTTTACTCATTACTTCCCAGTTCCTTTGTTTTCCTCTTCAGGAGTCAAGAGGTTTCTTATATATAATTGCGGTGCCACCTTGTGGTTGGATAATATATTTTTATTGTTAATTGTCGTTTAATTACTGCTTAACCTTACTTTGACACGTATACCTCTTACACTCTTAATCGTATAGTGTCCCGGAATTAGGGTTATACGACCTAATTGCAAATGTTTCTATTACTATGTCCGAAATGTGCTTTGTTTTAATAAGGTACATTTGCTGATGTATTGAATCACCTATGATCCTTGTGATACTCTGAAGAGCAACGGTTCGTACCTCTTCCGCTTCGACTCTTCTTCTAGATACCACACTCTGACAATTCGATATTATATGTGAAATGTAAGTGTTTATGTAAAATACAAGGTCTGGTCTACATACTCTAGTAAGACTAGAACACATTTTTATAGGGTCCTCCACCTAATAACGCATGTGTGCTTGTTCTGCATCTCTTCCCTGTTTTGGTCCATAGTGTTATGGACAAATTTTTGGAAAAACATCAAAACTCCTCAACAGACATGCCTTCTTCTAATGCGAAATCAGCTTACAAACGTCAAACTGCCCAAAAGGTAAATGCATCCCATCCCCCAACTCCTCCCTCTCCATCATCCGGAGGGGAGGAGTCTGCCTCTCAGTCATATCCTCGCAATATTACATTCCCATCACCGGCTGAAACTGCCAAAGAGGTTATTAATATGTTAATGCCTCTCATAATATGTTAATGCCTCTCAGAAGTTCGAGGACTTACATGCTAGGCTGGATACCTCTTTGGCTAAGATAGAAGCGAACACAGCTAGGCTTGATACTCTGGAACAGAGAACCAGTGACACCGAAGACTCTGTACATACATTGCAACAGGAGCTCGCAACTAAATCTCAAACTATCCAGATTATGATGGAGAAACTTGATGATTTAGAAAATAGAAATATAAGATGTAATTTGCGTTTTATTGGCATACCGGAGTCAGTTTCGGATACACAACTGCAGGCCTATGTGAGCACTCTTGTTCCGATAGCGTTGGGATTCCCAGATACGGATCCCCCGCTGCCGGTGGAAAGAGCACATAGACTGGGAGCAATGCGTAGAGACAGGGGTGCCCAGCCCAGACCGACTATAGCTAAGTTCCTCGATTACAGGGATAAGGAGAAGGTATTACAGGCGTATCGCGCTGTTCCTGAACTTAGGGTGGAGGGCCAGAGAATCTTAGTGTTCCAGGATTTTTCGGTCATGGTTTCTCAAAAACGCAAGGCCTTTTCGGAGGTCTGTAGATTTTTGATAAACAAAAAGATAAAGTTTGCTCTGCTATACCCAGCCAAATTAAGGGTGACTGACAATGGTCGCACCCAGTTATTTACTGACCCCCAGCAAGCGAAATCGCATTTCATGAGAAATAGCCCTCCTTCACCAGCTCGCTCCAATGCTGGTGACGAGATTTGATTTATTGGGTACTCCGTGACATACGGGAACATTTATATAGAGGGGGTCCTGGCGTGGATTGGCTTTACATTTGGGGGAATTAACCCTCACCATTTTTACCGATTATGATACTGCGAGGTTGGTGGGAGAGGTTTCTGGGGAACAGCGAAACACGCCATTGACCCCTTTTACCGAGTCTTCTTATACGGTAACATTACGAGACTAGACCTTGTTTGTTTCAGTTTTTCTTTTGATTAATGTTATTTTGTAAGTTGGATGTAACCTTGATATGGTTCATGTTTCTAATGTTAAGTTTTTGGACGAAACGGAGCGTCCCCTCCAATGGCGTTGGGGATCCTCAGTTGTTTGTTTCGGGCCTGGTGGACGGCCTCGACTTAAAAGTTTATATGAAAAATGTTGATGTATTGCTTCAATTTCAGCTTTATGGTAAAGTGACCTGCTTTGTTAACATATTTGGGACGTGGAGAGATGAAACAGGGGGAGGAGGCTGGGGCTCGAGGCTCCCGGTTTTTGAGGCCCGCCCAAGATCCCTGCTAGATGCAAGAATATTTTTTCTTGTGCCCATGGGACGGGGGATAGATCGGTGCAGCTTCCCTCCTATTTTCTTAACTAATGGCGGTTGATGTTGATGGTGCCCCTAGGGTCAAGGATGACTCCCACTGTTCCATCCTATCCTGGAACGTAGGGGAACTAAATGCCCCGATCAAGAGAAAAAAATCCTCACCCACCTCCGCAGGAAACGTCCCTCTATAGCCTTTCTCCAGGAGACTCACTGGCGACAGGGAGATGACTCTACCTTGCGAGCCCCCTGGATAGCGGAGTGTATACAAGCCTCTTACTCTTCTAAGTCCAGAGGGGTGGCAATTGTATTCCACAGGCGCCTGAGATATGAGATCTTACACTCAATAGCGGATACTGAAGGTCGTTATTTAATATTGGACACACTGATAGAGGGTAAAAAATTTACACTAGTGAACTTATATGCACTTAATGTGGTGACTGGAGAGTTTTTGCGCAAGCTCACTCAGGTCTTGGCCAGCAGAATTAATTACACCCTGGTGGTGGGTGGGGATTTTAACACGGTAGATGATCCTGCGCTAGATAAATCTTCCCACGTCATTAGGCCATCCTCCCCAGGCTGGAGATACAGTCAGGAAATGAAAGACGTTCTACACTTAAGTGACCCGTGGCGTCTATTACATCAGACTGACAGGACATATAGCCATTTATCTAGGGTACATGGTTCATTGTCCCGGATAGACTATATATTGTTAGCAGACCACCTTCTAGATCAAATCAAAAGAGCTACTCTAGATGACATAATTATTTCGGACCACGCACCTGTGGGATTGGAAATGTATACTGGTTCCCGTGGAGGTGTGGACTGCCTTTGGCGATTCCCGGACTACTTGTCTACCTCGGAGGATTTTAAAAAGTTTCTACTGCACTCTTGGACTAACTTTGTGGACGACAATATAGAGCATTGGGATAACTCTGTGCTGTTCTGGGAGACGTCAAAGGCAGTGTTACGAGGTCATATTATAGGATATGTAGCAAAGAAACGGAAAGATAACACAAAAAAATATCATGAGTTGCATGCAGCTATGTCTCACAGTTTTCAGGCTTACACCCATAACCCTTCTGAAGGTCTATTGGAGACATACCTGCGAGACAAACAGCTACTTGATGCCTTTTTAACAGCTCAGGCACAACAACGTCTTGATTTCACTAAATTCCATTATTACAAGTGGGGAAATAAAACTGGAAAACTGTTGGCCACTATGTCAAAAGCAAAGACAAAACGCTCCTTTATTACGGCCCTGAGAGATATCGCCCAGAATAAAACATACACTAAAACTACTGAAATACTGTCATACCTTAGTGATTTTTATACTGAGCTCTATAGTCCTATTTCCCCCCAGGAAGGATTGCAGAGAGATTATATGTCTATGGCTGATATGCCTACACTTAGTTTAGAGCAACGAGAAATATTGGATGGAGACATTAGGGAAGACGAAATTAAAACGGTCATAACATCATTACAACCGAATAAATCACCGGGACCAGATGGGTTCACTGGGACATATTACAAACTACTGCAGCAAGAATTGATACCGACACTAATGGAACTCTATAACAAAATCTATCGAGAACACCCCGTTTATCCATCTTTTTCCCAGGCGTTCACTACTTTAATACCTAAACCAGACAAAGATCCACTGTTAGTAGATTCATATAGACCCATTTCCCTCTTAAACTCTGATTTTAAAATTTTCACAAAAATCATCGCGAATAGATTACAGTTAATCCTCCCTGACTTGTTAACAGACCATCAATATGGTTTTGTACGGGGCCGCCAGTCGGTTAAGGCCATCCGCTCTGCAATAGCGGCGACGGTAGTGTCAAAAAACTCCCCTGCTGTGGAAAATATGCTCGTAAGCCTTGACACACACAAGGCTTTTGACACAGTATCTTGGCATCACTTATTTAATGTGTTGAATTGCAGAGGATTTAGTGAGAATTTTGTGGGCATTATTAAATACCTGTACACTAGCCCAACTACTTCTTTGTTGGTTAAGGCGAGGTCCTCGGATCACTATGCAGAGAGGTACGAGACAGGGCTGCCCCCTGTCGCCCCATCTTTTTAATCTTTCTAAAGATCCCCTCTTCAGAATACTGCAAAATTCCACAATCTATATGGGTATCCCAATTGGTGACAAAGAGATCAAACTAACAGCATTCGCTGATGATGTGCTCGTATATATAGGGAACCCCAAGGACTCACTACAGGACATTTTGGATTTGTTAGACAATTTTGGGAAGATTTCGGGTTTTCGAGTCAATCTTTCTAAATCCATGGGGCTCTATCTAAAACAAGGGGTAAAACGCCCGAGGTGGGGGAGACAGATACCTATAAAATGGGCCAATACATATATAACCTACTTAGGCATTAAACTTCCTAAATACCCCTCGGATTTATATAGGTTAAACGTGAAAGAGGCGATAACCTCAATACAGGTTGAGTATCCCATATCCAAATATTCCGAAATACGGAATATTCCGAAATACGGACTTTTTTTTATGTGAGAGCGAGATAGTGAAACCTTTGTTTTTTGATGGCTCAATGTACACAAACTTTGTTTAATACACAAAGTTATTAAAAATATTGGCCCTCATTCCGAGTTGATCGGTCGCAAGGCGAATTTAGCAGAGTTACACACGCTAAGCCTACGCCTACTGGGAGTGTATCTTAGCTTCTTAAAATTGCGACCGATGTATTCGCAATATTGCGATTACAAACTACTTTGCAGTTTCTGAGTAACTTCAACCTTACTCTGCCTGTGCCATCAGTTCAGTGCTTGTCGTTCCTGGTTTGACGTCACAAACACACCCAGCGTTCGCCCAGCCACTCCTCCGTTTCTCCAGCCACTCCTGCGTTTTTTCCGGAAACGGTAGCGTTTTCATCCACACGCCCATAAAACGCCGTGTTTCCGCCCAGTAACACCCATTTCCTGTCAATCACATTACGATCGCCGGAGCGATGAAAAAGCCGTGAGTAAAAATACTATCTTCATTGTTAAATTACTTGGCGCAGTCGCAGTGCGAA
Source organism: Pseudophryne corroboree (assembly GCF_028390025.1). Taxonomy (NCBI): domain Eukaryota; kingdom Metazoa; phylum Chordata; class Amphibia; order Anura; family Myobatrachidae; genus Pseudophryne; species Pseudophryne corroboree. Next base: position 453,735,297 of record NC_086450.1, on the reverse strand, counting down.
TATTGCGCATGCGTACTAAGCGGATTTTCATTGCGATGCGATGAAAAATACCAACCGATCAACTCGGAATGAGGGCCATTGTATTAAGTGACCTTCAGGCTGTGTGTATAAGGTGTATATGAAACATAAATGAATTGTGTGAGTGTAGACACACTTTGTTTAATGCACAAAGTTATCAAAAATATTGTATTAAATGACCTTCAGGCTGTGTGTATAAGGTGTATATGAAACATAAATGCATTCTGTGCTTAGATTTAGGTCCCAATACCATGATATCTCATTATTATATCCAAAATACGGAAAAATCCCATATCCAAAATACCTCTGGTCCCAAGCATTTTGGATATGGGATACTCAACCTGTAATGAGAGAATTGGAGGGATGGCACCATTTAATGCTCTCGTATTTAGGGAGGGCTAACTTAATAAAAATGTGTACATTCCCTCGACTACTATACATTTTACAATCCCTTCCCGTACTGCTCAGTAGAGCGGACCTAACGCACATAACCAAATTGTTTCGACAATTTATATGGAAGGGAAAAAAAACCCGTATTGCTATGTATAAGCTGCAACAACCAAAATCCAATGGCGGAATTAATTTTCCAAACGTGTCACTTTATAACCAAGCATCTTTATTAAGGTTTCTGAGAGACTGGTTGAATGATGAGGACACTTATGCAAACACCCAACTAGAGGCACAATTTATAAAATCTAAGAGTCTGATTAATTTCCTCCACTGTATGGAGGCAGAGTGCGATCAGGATCTGAAGGACAATCCCCTTCTGTGGTCGGTTTACCGCCTCTGGCACTCTCTTAGACGATCCAGGAATTTGGGGAGCCACAATTCCTTGTACCTGCGATTCCTCGGTAATCCTGACTTTCAGCGTGGGGAGGCGGGATTTCCATTCACATTGTTTCATGACGAAGGCCTGAGGGATGTAGGACATATGGTAGATAAAGACAACAGAAAACCACTCACATATACACAGTCAAAGGAAATATATCCATTTATACACAATTATCCATTGGCGTTTCTCCAATTGCAACACTATTCCAGCCTGGTGATTAGAACCTTGTCAGGGACGGATTTAGAGTGTGACTTAGATGCCCTTTTGCGAACCCCACCGGCCGCGAAAAAAGCCCTTTCTATTCATTACAAAAAATTGACCACTCAACTGGATCACTCTCAATCAACCTCCGGAATGCAGAAATGGTTGTCAGACTTTCCTGAGTTGACTTGTGAGGCTCTATTGAAAAGTTTGCTACATTCTTGTAAACTACTGCCCTCAGCACAATATCAAGAGATGTTTTATAATATAGTTCACAGAGCTTACTATAGCCCATACAGGCAATGCAAGGCAGGGATGATAGATTCGGACTGCTATCTGAAATGTCGCGCCCCTAAGGCCGATATATTCCATTGCTTCTGGTTATGCCCTCTGCTCCGCCGTTTTTGGCTACAGGTACGACAATTTGCCATGGAATATCTTATAAACTTCATTCCCTTCACGGCGGAATGGGCGATTTTTGGAATAATCCCGGATAGGCAAAGAATAACAAAGGGATGTAAACGGTTGCAGATGGCAATCAGTGCGGCTGCGCGTAAAGCCATCTTGCAATCCTGGATAACTAAGGATCCCCCTACCTTATCTATATTCAAAGGGAAACTGCACCATTTATTTCAAATGCATTGGATAGAAACGACCTTACACAAAGATAAACTAACGGGACAATTTTTCGAGACCTGGGAAAGCTACATTTCCACCCTCCCAATGGCCTTTCGAACCAGAATTCAGAATTCGTTGAAAAATACTGAGTGGTTTGAGACGCGAATAGCAATTGGGGATCCGCCCATATTGCTGGTGGACTGAGGGATGGGTGGGAGTGCCGTGAAGCCCTTGCCTCCTCATATCTCTGCGATAGATAGACTAGCGGGTCCTTTGTCATATAATCTGTATTGCATTTTCTTTGGAATGATATTTATGGGTATGCGCAATGTACATGCTGTTGTTACATAGGATCTTATATTACAATACTTTACGTGTCATGTACCGCTCTTATTATATGTTTGTACATTGAGAGTGCAACCACTTTTGTAACATGAAGCAATGCCTTAATAAAAAATGTTCTACTTTAAAAAAAATAAAAAATAAGTCTCCAGACTCCGTGGAAGGGAAAATATCCAATCTTGATCCTGTGGTATACAATAGTTTATTTGCATCCCAGCATTAAATCCAAGATTATTTTAATCCCTGAAAATGAAGAAAGGGGTACAAATTCGGAGGCTTTGCCCCTAGTTTTTCAGTTTGTCCAGTAATGTGGTAATTATATATTTGCTTGGTTGAAGTCCTTTCCTTTCCACACCAAGATAGGAATGGAGGTAAAAGCCTGTGTGTTGTTTCTGATTGTGTGTGCCTATCTAATTTTTAATCACCTTCTTGACACTGTCCTCTTCCTTTTGCCTCTTCTCATAATGTGAAAAGTCATCAAAGAAGCTGGTGGTATGTTTGTAGCTAGCTATGATTCGGAGAACTTGGCAAGCTTTTTCCAGGGGGACCACCTGTTGCTGAAATGATGGGTTTATTAAACTGTGCATGTCCTGTTTAAACAACATAAGGATGGGTGGGAGGTTCCAAGGACAATTCCATCATGCACCTCTTTTTTTAATTTGCATTATGTGCTCTTTAGGGCCTAGTTTGCCACTCCTAGAAGGGACACGTGTTTGTGCCGCCCACTTGTCTCGCTTATCTTGGTCATCCAGCTACTGTACCTCGGTGCAACTTTTTGGCCTAAAAACAATATTGTGAGGTGCTCAGAATAGACTGGAAATGAGTGGAAATGAATGTTATTGAGGTTAATAATACTTAGGAGCAAAACTACCCCCAAATTCTGTGATTTTAGTTGTTTTTAGGGTTTTTTTCCCAAAAAAAAATCCAGATCCAACACCAAAAAGTGTCCACTGCACATCTCTACTTGTAAGTCATATAGGGCATGATTCTGAATTGGGAGTAAAGCAAAATTAGAAAGAGCAAGTACTGTAACTGTGCACCTGGACAAACCATCTTGCAATGCAAGGAGTAAAAATTATGTTGTTGTTTTTGCATGCTGTGTAGATACTGGCTGCTTTTGCATGTATCCCACAGGTGCTGGACAGCTTTATTTTTACACTGCAATTTAGATTTGAGTTTGGACACACCCCACCCAACTCTAACTCTGGGCCTGATTGAGGTTTGTTATCAAAACCAGAAAGCACACAACTGGGAAAAACCATGTTGCACTACAGGGGGGGCAGATGTAACATGTGCAAAGAGCATTAGATTTGGGGGAGTTATTTTGTTTCTGTGCAGGGTAAATACTGGCTGCTTTATTTTTACCCTGCAATTTAGATTTCAGTTTGAACGCACCCCACCCAAATATAACTCTCTCTGCACACAATACATCTGCCCCACCTGCACTGCACATGATTTTGCCTAGTTGCTTGCTTTTTTTGCTTTGCTAACAAACCTTAATAAGGCCCTCTCTCTGCACATTTTCAATATGCCTCCCCTGTAGTTCAGCATGATTACATTCTCTATTTTGCTTTATGCCCACTTCAGAATCAGGCCCACTGGCCCATAAATTATTTAAAGATGTTTTTCAGCTAGGATTAAAGGTGATTATGTTATCTTGGTGGGCGTTCTACTCTTCTCAACCATCTACAATATGGAGATCCTGTGGTGAAAGCCCAGCTTCATCCTCCTTTTCTCTTCTTTTATTTCATCCTCCTTTTCTCTTCTTTGATTTCATCCTCCTTTTCTCTTCTTTTATTTAAGAAGTGTGTATGTATCAAAATGTGCTCAGCTCAGCAAAGCTGTTGCTGCTTCATCTCGTCTCCCTGCATTTCCAGGGATATCCACAAAGCCGGTGAGTGGTACAGTAGTTATAAAAAGGATTACACTAAACAAAGAAGATGTTTATGTTATAAATATCTTCTTTTTATTATTCCAATCATTTTTATATAAAATCTCAGGAGTTTGACAGGGGTGACTCAGCCTACCCTGACTGCACGTCCCTGTTTAAATCTGAACCACCTGCAGTGTAACATGGTTGACCCAGGTGCACCATTACTTACTCTTGTTTGCCTTACTCCCAGCTCAGAATCAGGAACAGGGTGTCATCAATAAAATTGAAATAGTTGAAAGATGTTTTTCAGCTAGAATGAAAATGTAATTAGGTTATCTTGTTGGGGGGTTCTCCTTTCTCCCCTCTATAATATGGTAATCCTGTAGAGAGGGAATCGTCCTCCTCCTCCTCCTTTTGTTCCATTATTTTATTAGGAAGTTTGTACCTATCAAAATGTTCTTAGCTTTTACTTGAAAACTATTGCCATTATATTGTAATGTTCTTTCTTCATTTATTGGGCGGGCTGTAATGCCGTTCGAGTTTGGCGGCTGTACAGGATGGCGTCCGAACTCATACGTTTGTTTTAAAGAGGCAATCACTTACAATGCATGGTTTTCCCTTGTAAGTGATTGCCCCTTTAAAAAAACATCTGAGTATGTCTGGCATCCCACACGGCTGCCAAAATCAGTTGGCATTACATTCCGCTCATTCGGATGGTATTACATCCTTCTCATTATGTCATCATACTTTAGCCTTGTAAATATATGACTATAAATAAACTATATGACTCTTGATTCCTACAGAAAACTCAGAGAATCTGTCAGGAATTTAGTGACATATAGACTGATAGTGCAGTTGGCCACCTGTAAAGAATTTACTACACTACTTATTAAACTTTGTGATTCATCGTGCCCTACGGGCGCTCCTCACTCCGTCGTAAGTGGCTACGCCCCCTTAACCCTTGAACGCCCTTGTGGCATGCAATATTTTTATTATATGGAGTTTTACCTCCAATCATAATTGTGTGAGTGGTTAAATATTGCACGGACAAGGGGCATGTAATGTTTAAGGGGTCGTAGCCCCTTGCAGGACCTTATGCCTAGTAGGTACTATGGTTCGGGGAGTGGAGGGTGGGGGGGAGATGCGGATGGGAAGGGGTTCGGGGGTGCAGTGGGTGGGAGAGGGGTGGGTGCCGCAGGTGGGGGAGGAGGTCCAGAGCCACCGTGGGTGGAGGTGGAGCAGTTGTGGGGGTGCTGCGGGTGGGGGAGGGGCGGATGCGGGGTGCTGCGTGTGGGGGAGGGGGTCTGGACCCACTGCGGGTGGTGGAGGGGTTGTGTGGAGGTTCCACGAATGGGGCCCGGAGGTGCTGCGAGTGGGAGAGGGGCGGAAAATGTTTCTCTTGCTTCTCCTCCTGGAAGCAGCTGACCTCTTGTCCTCCCTTTGGCGGTGGCTCTCCCGGAGACTCGCACCGCAGCCAAGCAGCCAGTCAATATTGTTAGTGCTGGTGTCCTAACGCGCCGCATTACAGGGAAGAAGATGCACTCAATAAACTACAGCTCCCAGCAGCCCTTAGCGCCAGAATGCTCCTGCACTAAGGACTGCTGGGAGCTGTAGTTTATTTAGTGTGCCTACTTCCCTGTAATGTGACGCGTTGGTGCAACGGTGCTAACAATAGTGACTGGCTGGCAGAACTGACTGACTGGCTGAATCAATGTAAAAGGTGAGAGTGCTGTGCAGTGTCAGTGACACTGCACACCCACTGCACTGCACAGCACTGTTACCTTTTACAATGATTCAGAGTCCAGACATTACCCTACGCGATATCACCCACTCTATCCGTTACATTAGCCATCTCGGGGCTTCCAAGCCAGCAGCCCAGGTGCTGTGTTGCACAGTCAGGGCCTCTGGGGATCTGGGCGTGGCTGTGGCGGGGAGGCACTTCTGTGACATTACACACAGAGGAGGCTCCGGGGCTCAGAGAGTGTGCGGCGCAGGAGGGCAATGAAAGCTTTCTGCTGCGCTACTCTCATACACACCTATGCCAATGGCTGCAGCAGCTTTTGTTTCACCTGTGCCGCGGCTACGGAGTGAGGATTGTTGATGCCGGAGGGGCAGGGGGACTAGCAGTAGGACATAGGACATACTTGCCTACTTTTGAGAAAGCATTTCAGGGAGATTGTGAAAGTAACACCTATAAGCGCGTGTGCTGCTGCATGTGAGGGGAGTGTCATGAAAATGACTTGCATCAAAACGTACATGAGTGCCCCAAAGTTAGTATACTGTAAGTGGCCATGAGAAACCTTATTTAAAATGAATGTAGTCATAGGGATCATTGTGCCTTATAACCAATGCAGGGAAATGGCGCTGATGATCCCATTTGAATGCATATATCTCTATCTTTTCCCCAAGAATGTAACAGCTATATAATTGGGGTAAGGTGTAATCAGGGAGATTGCTGCTATTTCAGGTAGTCTCCTGCAGAATGAGGGAGGGAAGGCAACTCTGCATAGGACGCTGTAGTAAAAGGATTTCCCTCCCCCCTATCTACAGTGCAGAGACTTGCTGCAGATGCAGTGGCATACCCTCCAGCTGTGCCATTTTGGCAGGTACAGCACCTATTTTTATGGTCTGTACCGATTTTTGGCTCTCCAAACTTCCATTGAAAGTATAGGGAAAGGGGTGTGGCCAAGCCACTGTACCCGTGGCCACACCCCTTTTTGGATTTGTAGTGATGTTTTTGTGTAAATTGTTGGAGGGTATGTTGCTGCAGATGCAGTGGGCCTATTTTGGGGTGTGAGCCTGGAGCTGCAGCTCCATCAGCCCCATTGTTAATCCTGCTCTGGGAACACACAGCAGCCAAAGGGCAGAGCCTCCCATTGGATGTAACCTGAGTGGGAGGGCGTTTCTCTTGCCCAATCAGCTATGGACTGGGTGTGATATACCTGCTGCTAACCCAATGAGAGCTCCTAGCCACGCCCAGCGTTATCCACACAGTCACAGAGTGACAGATCTGGGAAATTATATAGGAGATATTTGTGGAAAATGTTTTTTTCTGGGGGATACCCACAAATATTAAGAATTCCCCAAATAGGATAGGTTTTTATGGTGGCTACGAAGCTGTCAGAATCAGGTTTACTGGCTAGGTGTACTCACGTACACTAGGAATTTTTTGTGGTACAATACATTGCCAAGCAGCAACATGTAGGGGGACTATATAGCATAGGAAGGGGGAAAAAACGTAGCATACTCGACATATTATACATGTAAAACTCAAAACCGAGGGCTGCTTGGCAGAGCAGCACAGTGGCAGACATCTTGAACTGAAATAATGTATATAACATAGAAGATTTAAGCAATACATCAAAAGATAAACCACACAGACATAAAAAAAAAAACCATGAGCACACAGAAAGCATAATGGATGATTGGTGTAGGCATTTTGGGTAGTAATAATAATAATAATTTCTCAAACGTCCTAGAGGATGCTGGGGTCCACTTCATGACAATGGGGTATAGACGGTCCCACAGGAGCCATTGGCACTCTTAAGACTTTTCAATGGGTGTGAACTGGCTCCTCCCTCTATGCCCCTCCTCCAGATCTCAGTTTTAGAAATGTGCCCAGGCAGACTGGCTGCACTCTGAGGAGCTCTACTGAGTTTCTCTGAAAAGACATATGTTAGTTTTTTTATTTTCAGGGAGAACTGCTGGCAACAGACTCCCTGCTTCGTGGGACTGCTGAGGGGGCAGAAGTAGGAACCAACTTCCTGAAGAGTTTCATGGCACTGCTTCTGGCTGACAGGACACCATTAGCTCCTGAAGGGTACTGAACGCTAGCCGTGTCTAGATGCTCAGTCCCACAGCACGCCATCACCCCCTCACAGAGCCAGAAGTCAGAAGACAGGTGAGTATGAGAAGATAGATCTTCTAGCAACTAAAGTGATGGCTGAGGTACGGTGCGGATCGTAGGAGAGCAGCGCGCCATTGCTGCCCACACACACAGAGCACTGCAGGGTGCAGGGAGCAGGGGGGCGTCCTGGGCAGCAAAAAAATACCTAAAACTGGCGCAAAGGGGGCATAAGATGCTGCTGGCACAGCCCTCCCCACCAGTTTAAATATTACAACATACTGCTGATTGAAAAATGCTCCATTGTGGGGGGCGGAGCTTCTTACTCATGCAGCCAGCACACTGCTCAGCGCCACTTCCTCTCTCTCCTCAGGCTGCAGAGACAACGCTGGTCCTTTCCTCACTTCTGACTACAAGTACAGGGTAGAGATGTGCACCGGAAATTTTTTGGGTTTTGTGTTTTGGTTTTGGGTTCGGTTCCGCGGCCGTGTTTTGGGTTCGAACGCGTTTTTGCAAAACCTCACCGAATTTTTTTTGTCGGATTCGGGTGTGTTTTGGATTCGGGTGTTTTTTCCAAAAAACCCTAAAAAACAGCTTAAATCATAGAATTTGGGGGTCATTTTGATCCCAAAGTATTATTAACCTCAATAACCATAATTTCCACTCATTTTCAGTCTATTCTGAACACCTCACACCTCACAATATTATTTTTAGTCCTAAAATTTGCACCGAGGTCGCTGGATGACTAAGCTCAGCGACCCAAGTGGCCGACACAAACGCCTGGCCCATCTAGGAGTGGCACTGCAGTGTCACGCAGGATGGCCCTTCCAAAAAACACTCCCCAAACAGCACATGACGCAAAGAAAAAAAGAGGCGCAATGAGGTAGCTGTGTGACTAAGCTCAGCGACCCAAGTGGCCGACACAAACGCCTGGCCCATCTAGGAGTGGCACTGCAGTGTCACGCAGGATGGGCCTTCCAAAAAACACTCCCCAAACAGCACATGACGCAAAGAAAAAAAGAGGCGCAATGAGGTAGCTGTGTGACTAAGCTCAGCGACCCAAGTGGCAGACACAAACACCTGGCCCATCTAGGAGTGGCACTGCAGTGTCAGGCAGGACGGCCCTTCCAAAAAATACTCCCCAAACAGCACATGACGCAAAGAAGAAAAAAAAGAGGCGCAATGAGGTAGCTGTGTGAGTAAGCTGAGCGACCCTAGTGGCCGACACAAACACCTGGCCCATCTAGGAGTGGCACTGCAGTGTCACGCAGGATGGCCCTTCCAAAAAACACTCCCCAAACAGCACATGATGCAAAGAAAAAAAAGAGGCGCAATGAGGTAGCTGTGTGACTAAGCTCAGCGACCCAAGTGGCCGACACAAACACCTGGCCCATCTAGGAGTAACACTGCAGTGTCAGGCAGGATGGCCCTTCCAAAAAACACTCCCCAAACAGCACATGACGCAAAGAAGAAAAAAAAGAGGCGCAATGAGGTAGCTGTGTGAGTAAGCTAAGCGACCCTAGTGGCCGACACAAACACCTGGCCCATCTAGGAGTGGCACTGCAGTGTCAGGCAGGATGGCCCTTCCAAAAAATACTCCCCAAACAGCACATGACGCAAAGAAGAAAAAAAAGAGGCGCAATGAGGTAGCTGTGTGAGTAAGCTAAGCGACCCTAGTGGCCGACACAAACACCTGGCCCATCTAGAAGTGGCACTGCAGTGTCACGCAGGATGGCCCTTCCAAAAAACACTCCCCAAACAGCACATGACGCAAAGAAAAAAAGAGGCGCAATGAGGTAGCTGTGTGACTAAGCTCAGCGACCCAAGTGGCCGACACAAACACCTGGCCCATCTAGGAGTGGCACTGCAGTGTCAGGCAGGATGGCCCTTCCAAAAAATACTCCCCAAACAGCACATGACGCAAAGAAAAAAAGAGGCGCAATGAGGTAGCTGTGTGAGTAAGCTAAGCGACCCTAGTGGCCGACACAAACACCTGGCCCATCTAGGAGTGGCACTGCAGTGTCACGCAGGCTGGCCCTTCCAAAAAACACTCCCCAAACAGCACATGACGCAAAGAAAAATGAAAGAAAAAAGAGGTGCAAGATGGAATTGTCCTTGGGCCCTCCCACCCACCCTTATGTTGTATAAACAGGACATGCACACTTTAACCAACCCATCATTTCAGTGACGGGGTCTGCCACACGACTGTGACTGAAATGACGGGTTGGTTTGGACCCCCACCAAAATAGAAGCAATTAATCTCTCCTTGCACAAACTGGCTCTACAGAGGCAAGATGTCCACCTCATCATCATCCTCCGATTCATCACCGTGTACATCCCCCTCCTCACAGATTATCAATTCGTCCCCACTGGAATCCACCATCACAGCTCCCTGTGTACTTTGTGGAGGCAATTGCTGCTGGTGAATGTCTCCATGGAGGAATTGATTATAATTCATTTTAATGAACATCATCTTCTCCACATTTTCTGGAAGTAACCTCGTACGCCGATTGCTGACAAGGTGAGCGGCGGCACTAAACACTCTTTCGGAGTACACACTTGTGGGAGGGCAACTTAGGTAGAATAAAGCCAGTTTGTGCAAGGGCCTCCAAATTGCCTCTTTTTCCTGCCAGTATACGTACGGACTGTCTGACGTGCCTACTTGGATGCAGTCACTCATATAATCCTCCACCATTCTTTCAATGGTGAGAGAATCATATGCAGTGACAGTAGACGACATGTCCGTAATCGTTGTCAGGTCCTTCAGTCCGGACCAGATGTCAGCATCAGCAGTCACTCCAGACTGCCCTGCATCACCGCCAGCTGGTGGGCTCGGAATTCTGAGCCTTTTCCTCGCACCCCCAGTTGCGGGAGAATGTGAAGGAGGAGATGTTGACAGGTCGCGTTCCGCTTGACTTGACAATTTTCTCACCAGCAGTTCTTTGAACCCCTGCAGACTTGTGTCTGCCGGAAAGAGAGATCCAAGGTAGGTTTTAAATCTAGGATCGAGCACGGTGGCCAAAATGTAGTGCTCTGATTTCAACAAATTGACCACCCGTGAATCCTTGTTAAGCGAATTAAGGGCTCCATCCACAAGTCCCACATGCCTAGCGGAATCGCTCCGTGTTAGCTCCTCCTTCAATGTCTCCAGCTTCTTCTGCAAAAGCCTGATGAGGGGAATGACCTGACTCAGGCTGGCAGTGTCTGAACTGACTTCACGTGTGGCAAGTTCAAAAGGTTGCAGAACCTTGCACAACATTGAAATCATTCTCCACTGCGCTTGAGACAGGTGCATTCCACCTCCTATATCGTGGTCAGTTGTATAGGCTTGAATGGCCTTTTGCTGCTCCTCCAACCTCTGAAGCATATAGAGGGTTGAATTCCACCTCGTTACCACTTCTTGCTTCAGATGATGGCAGGGCAGGTTCGGGCGTTTTTGGTGTTGCTCCAGTCTTCTGTACGTGGTGCCTGTACGCCGAAAGTGTCCCGCAATTCTTCTGGCCACCGACAGCATCTCTTGCACGCCCCTCTCATTTTTTAAATAATTCTGCACCACCAAATTCAAGGTATGTGCAAAACATGGGACGTGCTGGAATTTGCCCATATTTAATGCACACACAATATTGCTGGCGTTGTCTGATGCCACAAATCCACAGGAGAGTCCAATTGGGGTAAGCCATTCTGCGATGATCTTCCTCAGTTGCCGTAAGAGGTTTTTAGCTGTGTGCATATTCTGGAAAGCGGTGATACAAAGCGTAGCCTGCCTAGGAAAGAGTTGGCGTTTGCGAGATGCTGCTACTGGTGCCGCCGCTGCTGTTCTTGCGGCGGGAGTCAATACATCTACCCAGTGGGCTGTCACAGTCATATAGTCCTGAGTCTGCCCTGCTCCACTTGTCCACATGTCCGTGGTTAAGTGGACATTGGGTACAACTGCATTTTTTAGGACACTGGTGAGTCTTTTTCTGCGGTTTGTGTACATTTTCGGTATCGCCTGCCTAGAGAAATGGAACCTAGATTGTATTTGGTACCGGGGACACAGTACCTCAATCAAGTCTATAGTTGGCTCTGCAGTAATGATGGATACCGGAACCACGTTTCTCACCGCCCAGGATGCCAAGGCCTCAGTTATCCGCTTTGCAGCAGGATGACTGCTGTGATATTTCATCTTCCTCGCAAAGGACTGTTGGACAGTCAATTGCTTGGTGGAAGTAGTAAAAGTCGTCTTACGACTTCCCCTCTGGGATGACCATCAACTCCCAGCAGCAACAACAGCAGCGCCAGCAGCAGTAGGCGTTACACGCAAGGATGCATCGGAGGAATCCCAGGCAGGAGAGGACTCGTCAGAATTGCCAGTGACATGGCCTGCAGGACTATTGGCATTCCTGGGGAAGGAGGAAATTGACACTGAGGGAGTTGGTGGAGTGGTTTGCGTGAGCTTGGTTACAAGAGGAAGGGATTTACTGGTCAGTGGACTGCTTCCGCTGTCGCCCAAAGTTTTTGAACTTGTCACTGACTTATGATGAATGCGCTGCAGGTGACGTATAAGGGAGGATGTTCCGAGGTGGTTAACGTCCTTACCCCTACTTATTACAGTTTGACAAAGGCAACACACGGCTTGACAAATGTTGTCCGCATTTCTGTTGAAATACTTCCACACCGAAGAGCTGATTTTTTTGGTATTTTCACCAGGCATGTCAATGGCCATATTCCTCCCACGGACAACAGGTGTCTCCCCGGGTGCCTGACTTAAACAAACCACCTCACCATCAGAATCCTCCTGGTCAATTTCCTCCCCAGCGCCAGCAACACCCATATCCTCCTCATCCTGGTGTACTTCAACACTGACATCTTCAATCTGACTATCAGGAACTGGACTGCGGGTGCTCCTTCCAGCACTTGCAGGGGGCGTGCAAATGGTGGAAGGCGCATGCTCTTCACGTCCAGTGTTGGGAAGGTCAGGCATCGCAACCGACACAATTGGACTCTCCTTGTGGATTTGTGATTTCGAAGAACGCACAGTTCTTTGCTGTGCTTTTGCCAGCTTAAGTCTTTTCATTTTTCTAGCGAGAGGCTGAGTGCTTCCATCCTCATGTGAAGCTGAACCACTAGCCATGAACATAGGCCAGGGCCTCAGCCGTTCCTTGCCACTCCGTGTGGTAAATGGCATATTGGCAAGTTTACGCTTCTCCTCCGACGATTTTATTTTAGATTTTTGAGTCCTTTTTTTACTGATATTTGGTGTTTTGGATTTTACATGCTCTGTACTATGACATTGGGCATCGGCCTTGGCAGACGACGTTGATGGCATTTCATTGTCTCGGCCATGACTAGTGGCAGCAGCTTCAGCACGAGGTGGAAGTCGATCTTGATCTTTCCCTATTTTTGGAACCTCAACATTTTTGTTCTCCATATTTTAATAGGCACAACTAAAAGGCACCTCAGGTAAACAATGGAGATGGATGGATACTAGTATACTTATGGATGACAAGTGACTGCCGACACAGAGGTAGCTACAGCCGTGGACTACCGTACTGCGTCTGCTAGTATAGACTGGATGATAATGATATAAAAAAAATATATATATCACTACTGCAGGACAGGTATATATTATATAATGACGGACCTGCTGGACACTGTCAGCAGACTCCTAAACTACTAGTATGAAGTAAATAGAAAAAAAAAAACCACCACAGGTAGGTATACAAATTATGGACGAGCGACTGCCGACACAGAGGTAGCTACAGCCGTGGACTACCGTACTGCGTCTGCTAGTATAGACTGGATGATAATGATATAAAAAATATATATATATATCACTACTGCAGGACAGGTATATATTATATAATGACGGACCTGCTGGACACTGTCAGCAGACTCCTAAACTACTAGTATGAAGAAGATAGAAAAAAAAACCCCACCACAGGTAGGTATACAATTATGGACGAGCACTGCCGACACAGAGGTAGCTACAGCCGTGGACTACCGTACTGCGTCTGCTAGTATAGACTGGATGATAATGATATAAAAAAAATATATATATATATCACTACTGCAGGACAGGTATATATTATATAATGACGGACCTGCTGGACACTGTCAGCAGACTCCTAAACTACTAGTATGAAGAATATAGGAAAAAAAAACCCACCACAGGTAGGTATACAATTATGGACGAGCGACTGCCGACACAGAGGTAGCTACAGCCGTGGACTACCGTACTGCGTCTGCTAGTATAGACTGGATGATGATATAAAAAATATATATATATCACAACTGCAGGACAGGTATATATTATATAATGACGGACCTGCTGGACACTGTCAGAAGACTCCTATACTACTAGTATGAAGAAGATAGAGAAAAAAAAACCCACCACAGGTAGGTATACAATTATGGACGAGCACTGCCGACACAGAGGTAGCTACAGCCGTGGACTACCGTACTGCATCTGCTAGTATAGACTGGATGATAATGATATAAAAAATATATATATATCACTACTGCAGGACAGGTATATATTATATAATGACGGACCTGCTGGACACTGTCAGCAGACTCCTAAACTACTAGTATGAAGAAGATAGAAAAAAAAAACCCACCACAGGTAGGTATACAATTATGGATGAGCACTGCCGACACAGAGGTAGCTACAGCCGTGGACTACCGTACTGCGTCTGCTAGTATAGACTGGATGATAATGATATAAAAAATATATATATATCACTACTGCAGGACAGGTATATATTATATAATGACGGACCTGCTGGACACTGTCAGCAGACTCCTAAACTACTAGTATGAAGAAGATAGAAAAAAAAAAACCACCACAGGTAGGTATACAATTATGGACGAGCACTGCCGACACAGAGGTAGCTACAGCCGTGGACTACCGTACTGCGTCTGCTAGTATAGACTGGATGATAATGATATAAAAAAAATATATATATCACTACTGTAGGACAGGTATATATTATATAATGACGGACCTGCTGGACACTGTCAGCAGACTCCTAAACTACTAGTATGAAGAAGATAGAAAAAAAAAAACACAACAGGTAGGTATACAATTATGGACGAGCACTGCCGACACAGAGGTAGCTACAGCCGTGGACTACCGTACTGCGTCTGCTAGTATAGACTGGATGATAATGATATAAAAAATATATATATATCACTTCTGCAGGTATATATTATAATATAATGAATGACGGACCTGCTGGACACTGTCTGTCAGCAGAATGCGTTTATAGAATAAAAAAAAACACACCACACGAGTGTTTAACTTTTTCAGGCAGACAATATACTGGTGGTCACTGGTCAGTCACACTGGCAGCAAAAGTGTGCACTGTTATGTACTCATGCTATATCTGCTCCCCAGTCTCCCCCACAATTAAGCTGTGTGAGCAGTGAGCACTCAGCACAGTCAGATATACATAGATGATATTATCATGCAGCACACTGAGGCTGAGCACAGATATGGTATGTGACTGTGTATCGTTTTTTTTCAGGCAGAGAACGGATTTTAAATAATAAATAAAACTGGTGGTCACTAGTATAACTATCAGCAAAACTCTGCACTCTCTGAGTACTCCAGTCCTAATGCTCCCCAAAATTACTAAAATTAAATTACTAGTAAATCAAGTGTCTCGCTCTCTATCTAAACGGAGAGGACGCCAGCCACGTCCTCTCCCTATCAATCTCAATGCACGTGTGAAAATGGCGGCGACGCGCGGCTCCTTATATAGAATCCGAGTCTCGCGATAGAATCCGAGCCTCGCGAGAATCCGACAGTGGGATGATGACGTTCGGGCGCGCTCGGGTTAACCGAGCAAGGCGGGAAGATCCGAGTCTGCCTCGGACCCGTGTATAAAGGCTGAAGTTCGGGGGGTTTGGATTCCGAGGAACCGAACCCGCTCATCTCTAGTACAGGGTGCAAATAAAGGGGGGCACAAAGCATCTGTGATGCATTACAAGTGTGAATGTTTGTCTGTGGATATTCTGTGTTCACAGGCATTACATACTGGCGCTGGGGTTGTGAACTGGCTGCTCCTAAACTGTGTCCCTCTGACAGATTTTACTGTGGGTCTATCCCCTATAAGTCCCAGTGTGTCTGTGTGTGTGTTGTACACGTGTGAGGCGTGTCTGAGGCAGGTAGTTCCTCCCTGGAGAAATCCATTTTAGGGACACAGAGTTGTAATGTGGTGGCTCTGCTGACACACCAAGAGCCTGCATGGGTGAAAGAAATACATGATAGTATGCACCATCTTAATAGGAGATTAGATAAGTCTGAATCTCATGCTGAGTGCTGGTGAAAATCTGTGGAAGATGTGATTTTTCAAGGCTCTGTTCTTCCATCTGCAGGCAACCCCTCTGGGTCACATAAGAGACCATTTGCGAATATTGTGAATAGACACTGATTCTTGTGTCGACAATAGTGACTCCAGAGAAATATACCATAAATTGGCAAAAAAATATACTATATATGTTTATAGCTATAAGGGAAGTTTTGGGAGTCACGGAAACCACTCCTGTACCTCAGGAGAAGGCTTATTTATATAAAGAAAAGAAATCCAAGGTCACCTTCCATCCTTCCCACGAGCTAAATACTCTCTTCGAGGGGATGTGGGTGAATCCTGAAATTTTGTATTCCCAAGAGGATTCAGATAGCGTACCCTTTCCCAGCAGAGGACAGTAAAAAATGGGAATAACCCCCTGTGTTAGACAGTGCACTGTCCAGGTTGACAAAGAAGGTAATTCTCCCTGCACCTGGCACGGCTTCACTAAAGAACCGGCAGACCCTAAGATGGAAACTACATTAAAATCCATTAATGTTGCAAATGGTACGCTGCTCAGGCCCACTATTGCCTGTGCTTGGGTGAGTCGCACTATTGAAAAATGGTAAAAAAGCGTGTCATCAGAAATTGACACGATTGATAAAGATGAGATACTCCTTCAGTTAGGAAATATCAAAGATGCTGCAGCATACATGCTAGAAGCAATGAAAGATATTGGACTCTTGAGTTCACAAGCCGCTACCATGGCAGTATTGGCTAGGCGGGCGTTGTGGATTCGCCAGTGGAACGCGGATGCAGATTCCAAAAGAAACATGAAGGCTCTCCCATATAAAGGTGAGACCTTATTTGGCGATGGACTGGATGCGTTAGTCTCGGCGGCTACCGCAGGTAAGTCGACATTTTTTCCCTCTGCGCCTGCACCGGCAAAAAAGACCTATCACCCGCACATGCAGTCCTTTCGGCCCAATAAATACAAAAAAGCGAGAGGTTCCCCCTTCTTTACAGGTAGGGGAAGGGGAAAGGGAAAGAAGTCCGCAGCGGCTTCAAATTCCCAGGAGCAGAAGTCTACCCCTACTTCTGCCAAATCTTCAGCATAATGCTGGGGCTCCCTTGCGAGAGGCCGCTCGGGTGGGGGCACGTCTCAAACTGGTCAGCCAGGGTTGGATTTTGTCTGGCCTGGATCCCTGGGTGTTGCAAGTAGTATCCCACGGATACAAGCTGGAGTTTCAAGACGTCCCCCCATGACGATTTTTGAAATCGACCTTGCCAGCTTCACTTCCAGAAAGAGAAGCAGTAACAGTGGCAATCCAAAAATTATGTCAGGATCAAGTCATAGTCCTGGTACCTTTGTCACAACAAGGGGAGGGATTTTATTCAAGCCTTTTTGTAGTTCCGAAGCCCGGCGGCTCGATCAGACCGATCATAAACCTGAAAAATCTGAATTTCTACTTGAAGCGTTTCAAGTTCAAGATGGAATCACTGAGAGCAGTGATTTCCAGTCTGGAGGAGGGGGATTACATGGTGTTGGTAGACATAAAGGATGCTTAGCTGAATGTTCCCATTTATCCTCCTCACCAGGCCTATCTGAGATTTGCGGTTCAGGATTGCCATTACCAATTCCAGACGTTACCTTTCGGTCTCTCTACGGCACCGAGGGTATTCACCAAGGTGATGGTGGAGATGATGGTTCTCCTGCATCAGAATGGAGTCAATATAATTCCTTATCTGGACGATCTCCTGATAAAGGTGAGATCCAGGGAGCAGTTGTTACAAAACATCGCACTCTCCCTGTTGAAACTTCAACAACACGGTTGGATTACAAATGACCCAAAGTCAAGGTTGGAACTGACGACAAGGTTGTCTTTTCTCGGGATGATTCTGGACACAGAAGTTCAGAGAGTATTTCTTCCGGTGGAAAAGGCTCTGGAAATACAGAAAATTGTAAAACTATACTGATACTGAAACCAGCCTGTGTGTCGATCCATCAGTGCATTTGGTTGTTGGGGAAGATGGTGGCTCCCTACGAGGCCATACAGTTTGGCAGGTTCCATGCCCGAATATTCCAGTGGGACCTGTTTGACAAGTGGTCGGGTTCCCACCTACACATGCACTGAAAGATAATCCTGTCGTCAAAAGCCAGGATTTCACTCCTGTGGTGGCTGCAAAGCTCTCACCTACTAGAGGGACGCAGGTTCAGAATTCAGAACTGGGTTCTGGTAACCACAGATGCAAGTCTCCGAGACTGGGGAGCTGTCACTCAAGGAGAAAACTTCCAAGGACGATGGTCAAATCAGGAAGCCTGCCTTCACATAAACGTGCTGGAACTGAGAGCCATTTACAATGGCCTTCAACTAGCGGTACATCTTCTTCAAGATCATCCCGTGCAGATCCAGTCGGACAATGTAACAGCAGTCGCGTACATAAACAGGCAGGGTGGAATGAAAAGCAGAGTGGCAATGGCAGAGTTGACAAAGATCCTCCTCTGGGCAGAAAGACATTGAAAAGGAGTAACGTCTAAACATTACCACCGTATTTGGAGAAAATGTGTATCTTGGTGTGGATCCAAGAAGGCTCCTACGGAAGAGTTTCAGTTGGGTCGTTTTCTCCATTTTCTACAGGCTGGTGTGGAGGCAGGCCTTCGATTGGGATCAATCAAGGTCCAAATTTCGGCCTTGTCAGTGTTTTTCCAGGCACAATGGCCTCTCTCCCAAAGGTTCAAACCTTCGTGAAGGGGGGTTCTGCATATCCAGCCTCCATTTGTGCCTCCAGTTGCACCATGGAACCTTAATGTGGTGCTGCAGTTCCTTAAGTCGGAATGGTTTGAGCCTCTACAAGAAATAGAGTTGAAATTTCTCACTTGGAAAGTGGTGATGCTTTTGGCATTGGCATCCGCATGACGGGTGTCTGAATTGGGGGCCTTGTCTCACAAGAGCCCTTACCTAATCTTCCATGAAGATAGAGCAGAGTTGCGAACTCGTCAACATTTTCTTCCAAAGGTGGTTTCTTATTTCCACATAAACCAACCTGTTGTGGTGCCAGTAGTTACTGACACATTCACCGAGTCAAAGTCTCTAGATGTGGCTAGGGCTTTGAAAGTTTATGGGGTATATGCAATTGCGTTAGAATTCCGGCTGGAATTCGGCCGTTTTTGGATTCGACACAATTCGACAGTCGAATCTCGGCCACCGGCACACGAATTCGACATATTGAATAAAAACCGAATTCGACAGTCCCGCTGTCGAAAAACGGACCAATTGGCGATAGTGTGCATCCTGGATTCCACTTCATGGACGGCACAAAAGTGTTCAAAAACCCCTGAAAAAAATTGCGTGGGCTCTCCCCTCCTAAGCATAACCAGTCTCGGGCTCTTTGAGCCGGTCCTGGTTGTAAAAATACGGAGGGGGGGGAATGACAGGTGATCCCCCGTATTTTAACAACCAACACCGGGCTCTGCATTTCCGGTACTGATGCCAAAAATACGGGGGACAAAACACTTAGGGGTCCCCCGTATGTTTAACACCAGCACCGGGCTCCACTAGCTAGAGAGATAATGGCCCTCATTCCAAGTTGTTCGCTCGCTAGCTACTTTTAGCAGAAATGCAAACACAAAGCCGCCGCCCTCTGGGAGTGTATCTTAACATATAGATTGGTAAATGCTCAATTAGCTTAGTGATATCATTCAGGTGCTCGAACGGAAGGGGTATTTCTAAGCAATAAAAAAAGCAATTGGTTTCCCCAGCACCCTGAATGATAACAGTAACCAGATATAAATCCCACATGATAATAGAATTCAGAGATCTTCGTTACACATATTTGTGCAAATGTGTGGTTAAGTGGTTATTTGCGCAAATATGTGTAACGAAGATCTCTGAATTCTATTATCATGTGGGATTTATATCTGGTTACTGTTATCATACAGGGTACTGGGGATACCAATTGCTTTTTTTCTTGCTCAGTGTATCTTAACATACCAGAATTGCTAACGAAAGCAATTTCCTTACAGTTTCTGAGTAGCTCCAGACCTACTCCTAGATTGCGGTCACCTCAGTCCGTTTAGTTCCTGGTTTCACGTCACAAACACGCCCAGCGTCTGACTAGCCACTCCTCTGTTTCTCCAGTCACTCCTGCGCTTTTACCTTGCACGCCTGCGTTTTTTTAGCACACTCCCTGAAAACGGCCAGTTTCCGCCCAGAAACACCCACTTCCTGACAATCAGCAGGGCGATTGAAAAGCTTTGTTCGCCTGTGAGTAAAATAGCATAGTTTTGTGTACATTTGCTTAGTGCGTGCGCCCTGCTGTGCATACGCATGCGCAGAACTGCCGGATTTTAACCTATTAGCAATTCTGCTAAAATTAGCAGTGAGCGAACAACTCGGAATGAGGGCCAATGCCACAGCCGGGGGACACTTTTATACTGGTCCATGCGGCCGTGGCATTAAATCCCCAACTAGTCACCCCTGGCTGGGGTACCCTGGAGGAGTGGGGACCCCTTAAATAAAGGGGTCTCCCCTTCCAGCCACCCAAGGGCCAGGGGTGAAGCCTGAAGCTGTTCCCCCCCATCCAAGGGTGGCGGATGGGAGGCTGATAGCCATTGTCTAAAAAAAAAAGAATATTGTTTTTTGTAGTAGAACTACAAGTCCCAGCAAGCCTCCCCTGCAAGCTGGTACTTGGAGAACCACAAGTACCAGCATGCAGGGGGAAAACGGGCCCACTGGTACCTGTAGTTCTACTGCAAAAAAATACCCAAATAAAAACAGTACACACACACCGTGATAGCACAACTTTATTACATACATGCACACCGACATACACCCATACTTACCTATGTTGACACGAGGCTAGGTCCCCTTTTCCACGTAGAATCCACGGGGTACCTGTAAATAAAATTATACTTACAACAATCACGTGTAGATCTGTCCTCTTCAGAGTTTGTAATCCACGTACTTGGCAAAATAAAAAAATGCAAAACACGGACCACGCACTGAAACGGGTCCCATGTTTACACTAGAGATGAGCGGGTTCGGTTCCTCGGAATCCGAACCCCCCCGAACTTCAGCCTTTTTACACGGGTCCGAGGCAGACTCGGATCTTCCCGCCTTGCTCGGTTAACCCGAGCGCGCCCGAACGTCATCATCCCGCTGTCGGATTCTGGCGAGGCTCGGATTCTATCGCAAGACTCGGATTCTATATAAGGAGCCGCGCATCGCCGCCATTTTCACACGTGCATTGAGATTTATAGGGAGAGGACGTGGCTGGCGTCCTCTCCGTGTAGAATAGATTAGAGAGACACTTGATTTACTACTTGGGGAGCATTAGGAGTACTCAGTACAGTGCAGAGTTTTGGTGATAGTGACCAGTGACCACCAGTTTTATTTATAATCCGTTCTCTGCCTGAAAAAAAACGATACACAGTCACATACCATATTTGTGCTCAGCCTCAGTGTGCTGCATGATAATATCATCTATGTATATCTGACTGTGCTGAGTGCTCACTGCTCACACAGCTGAATTGTGGGGGAGACTGGGTTGCAGTTAATAGCAGGAGTACAGTGCACACTTTTGCTGCCAGTGTGACTGACCAGTGACCACCAGTATATTGTCTGCCTGAAAAAGTTAAACACTCCTGTGGTGTTTTTTATTTTTATTCTATAAATGCATTCTGCTGACAGTGTCCAGCAGGTCCGTCATTCATTATATTATATAAATATTTACCTGCAGTAGTGTTATATTTTTTTTGTTCATCTCTATCATCTTTATCATCTCTATATTAGCAGACGCAGTACGGTAGTCCACGGCTGTGGCTACCTCTGTGTCGTCAGTGCTCGTCCATAATTGTATACCTACCTGTGGTGGGGTTTTTTTTTCTATCTTCTTCATACTAGTAGTTTAGGAGTCTGCTGACAGTGTCCAGCAGGTCCGTCATTATATTATATATAACTGCAGTAGTGATATATATATATTTTTTATATCATTATCATCTCTATACTAGCAGACGCAGTACGGTAGTCCACGGCTGTAGCTACATCTGTGTCGTCAGTGCTCGTCCATAATTGTATACCTACCTGTGGTGGGGTTTTTTTTTCTATCTTCTTCATACTAGTAGTTTAGAAGTCTGCTGACAGTGTCCAGCAGGTCCGTCATTATATTATATATACCTGCAGTAGTGATATATATATATTTTTTACATCATTATCATCTCTATACTAGCAGACGCAGTACGGTAGTTCACGGCTGTAGCTACCTCTGTGTCGTCAGTGCTCGTCCATAATTGTATACCTACCTGTGGTGGTTTTTTTTTTTCTATCTTCTTCATACTAGTAGTTTAGGAGTCTGCTGACAGTGTCCAGCAGGTCCGTCATTATATTATATATACCTGCAGTAGTGATATATATATTTTTTTTATATCATTATCATCTCTATAATAGCAGACGCAGTACGGTAGTCCACGGCTGTAGCTACCTCTGTGTCGTCAGTGCTCGTCCATAATTGTATACCTACCTGTGGTGGGGTTTTTTTTTCTATCTTCTTCATACTAGTAGTTTAGGAGTCTGCTGACAGTGTCCAGCAGGTCCGTCATTATATTATATATACCTGCAGTAGTGATATATATATATTTTTTTGTATCATTATCATCTCTATACTAGCAGACACAGTACGGTAGTCCACGGCTGTAGCTACCTCTGTGTCGTCAGTGCTCGTCCATAATTGTATACCTACCTGTGGTGGTTTTTTTTTTTCTATCTTCTTCATACTAGTAGTTTAGGAGTCTGCTGACAGTGTCCAGCAGGTCCGTCATTATATTATATATACCTGCAGTAGTGATATATATATATTTTTTATATCATTATCATCTCTATACTAGCAGATGCAGTACGGTAGTCCACGGCTGTAGCTACCTCTGTGTCATCAGTGCTCGTCCATAATTGTATACCTACCTGTGGTGGGGTTTTTTTTTCTATCTTCTTCATACTAGTAGTTTAGGAGTCTGCTGACAGTGTCCAGCAGGTCCGTCATTATATTATATATACCTGCAGTAGTGATATATATATATTTTTTATATCATTATCATCTCTATACTAGCAGACGCAGTACGGTAGTTCACGGCTGTAGCTACCTCTGTGTCGTCAGTGCTCGTCCATAATTGTATACCTACCTGTGGTGGGTTTTTTTTTTCTATCTTCTTCATACTAGTAGTTTAGGAGTCTGCTGACAGTGTCCAGCAGGTCCGTCATTATATTATATATACCTGCAGTAGTGATATATATATTTTTTTTATATCATTATCATCTCTATACTAGCAGACGCAGTACGGTAGTCCACGGCTGTAGCTACCTCTGTGTCGTCAGTGCTCGTCCATAATTGTATACCTACCTGTGGTGGGGTTTTTTTTTCTATCTTCTTCATACTAGTAGTTTAGGAGTCTGCTGACAGTGTCCAGCAGGTCCGTCATTATATTATATATACCTGCAGTAGTGATATATATATATTTTTTATATCATTATCATCTCTATACTAGCAGACACAGTACGGTAGTCCACGGCTGTAGCTACCTCTGTGTCGTCAGTGCTCGTCCATAATTGTATACCTACCTGTGGTGGGGTTTTTTTTTCTATCTTCTTCATACTAGTAGTTTAGGAGTCTGCTGACAGTGTCCAGCAGGTCCGTCATTATATTATATATACCTGCAGTAGTGATATATATATATTTTTTATATCATTATCATCTCTATACTAGCAGACGCAGTACGGTAGTCCACGGTTGTAGCTACCTCTGTGTCGTCAGTGCTCGTCCATAATTGTATACCTACCTGTGGTGGTTTTTTTTTTTCTATCTTCTTCATACTAGTAGTTTAGGAGTCTGCTGACAGTGTCCAGCAGGTCCGTCATCATATTATATATACCTGTAGTAGTGATATATATATATATTTTTTATCATTATCATCTCTATACTAGCAGACGCAGTACGGTAGTCCACGGCTGTAGCTACCTCTGTGTCGTCAGTCACTCGTCATCCATAAGTATACTAGTATCCATCCATCTCCATTGTTTACCTGAGGTGCCTTTTAGTTGTGCCTATTAAAATATGGAGAACAAAAATGTTGAGGTTCCAAAAAAGGGAAAGATCAAGATCCACTTCCACCTCGTGCTGAAGCTGCTGCCACTAGTCATGGCCGAGACGATGAAATTCCATCAACGTCGTCTGCCAAGGCCGATGCCCAATGTCATAGTACAGAGCATGTAAAATCCAAAACACAAAATATCAGTAAAAAAAGGACTCAAAAATCTAAAATAAAATCGTCGGAGGAGAAGCGTAAACTTGCCAATATGCCATTTACCACACGGAGTGGCAAGGAACGGCTGAGGCCCTGGCCTATGTTCATGGCTAGTGGTTCAGCTTCACATGAGGATGGAAGCACTCAGCCTCTCGCTAGAAAAATGAAAAGACTTAAGCTGGCAAAAGCACAGCAAAGAACTGTGCGTTCTTCGAAATCACAAATCCACAAGGAGAGTCCAATTGTGTCGTTTGCGATGCCTGACCTTCCCAACACTGGACGTGAAGAGCATGCGCCTTCCACCATTTGCACGCCCCCTGCAAGTGCTGGAAGGAGCACCCGCAGTCCAGTTCCTGATAGTCAGATTGAAGATGTCAGTGTTGAAGTACACCAGGATGAGGAGGATATGGGTGTTGCTGGCGCTGGGGAGGAAATTGACAAGGAGGATTCTGATGGTGAGGTGGTTTGTTTAAGTCAGGCACCCGGGGAGACACCTGTTGTCCGTGGGAGGAATATGGCCATTGACATGCCTGGTGAAAATACCAAAAAAATCAGCTCTTCGGTGTGGAAGTATTTCAACAGAAATGCAGACAACAGGTGTCAAGCCGTGTGTTGCCTTTGTCAAGCTGTAATAAGTAGGGGTAAGGACGTTAACCACCTCGGAACATCCTCCCTTATACGTCACCTGCAGCGCATTCATCATAAGTCAGTGACAAGTTCAAAAACTTTGGGCGACAGCGGAAGCAGTCCACTGACCAGTAAATCCCTTCCTCTTGTAACCAAGCTCACGCAAACCACCCCACCAACTCCCTCAGTGTCAATTTCCTCCTTCCCCAGGAATGCCAATAGTCCTGCAGGCCATGTCACTGGCAATTCTGACAAGTCCTCTCCTGCCTGGGATTCCTCCGATGCATCCTTGCGTGTTGTCGAATACTGGGACTGAGGCAACCTGCTGAAGGCCTAACAGTTATGTGTGTGCACTACGGGATAGTACGTATATTACGTATATTATGTATACACCCAATAATCACAGTAGCAGAGGGTTCTCATATTCATTAGTATAGTGTAGAAGCATAAGAGAATCCATCTTGATTCTAGCTAGATGATATAGCAAATTCATCTTGAACTTTATACACACCCTGAGAGAAAAACAACTTTGTTGGCTAAGTATTGTTTCCACATACGCACTTTCTAAAAGCTCATAGAGTACAGATGTAATTCCTAATATGGACACAGTTGAAGCTCACGAGTATCTTGTTAGTATTCTTGACAATTGTCCCAATATTGCCTAACATTGTATTCCAGAAGTATGAAATCATATGGGAGGGATATAAGAAAAGGGCGTAACTGTGTATTATATAAAACTCATTGTTACGTGTATGTTGTTGTTAAAAGGATTTAACCCAGGCGGAGAGAATGCTACCTCTCCCCTGTATACGGGCGTTGCCCTTTGAATAAATAATAATTGATTTTTATAAATCCATTTTCAATTCATTCTTTTACCTAACAACCCAAACAGCAACAAGATGGTTAATTTAGTTAACCTCACAAGGAGAATTCAACAGATGGGGGCTCGCGGTCCTTGGAACTATAGATCTCGATCTCTTCATCAAATTCTCAAAGGGGTGTGCCAGCCAGCCAGCAGCTAAGGATGGAAGGAACATCCCAAGTCATTACAGCACTGGTAAGTATAGAATACCATGGTATGTGCTGTATTCCAGTACATGCTGTTTCTATACCTGCCAGCTGTCTGTGTGATTATATTTTTTTTATAATATGATAATTAGGAGTGGAGAGATTGACAAAACTAGTAAAATAACTCAGGGACCTGTTTGTTGTTGCTTGTTTGTAAAATTAATACCAAAATTATGTCCAAATCGGTTGAAGGACCAAGTAACTCGGAAACGATGATTGACAGATGCTGTTGCACGTAAATAAGAATACCAAAATTAATTCAAAGATTTGAGCAAAGAAACAGTGACCTGTGTTTTTCACTCTATGAATGATTGCGTGTATAAGTGCTGTGGACCATCTTCACGAGGTCTGATTGTGTTTCAATCTGCATTTACAGTATTACGTGCCCTCGTTAACGCTGTAAGTGCCAGATAAGATAAGAGCCAAAATTAAGCAAAAAGCACATAGACCACCTACCTTGTTAGTCAGCTACACGTGTAAAAGAAGGGTAAATGAAATAAATAGAGTGAACAACCCGAGGTTGTAAAAATTATATGTAATTGAGTGTAATAATATAGTGCAATACTGAGCTGCTAAGAGCTGCTGGTTGTTTTAACCATAAGAGGTGTTGTGCTAACCATAACAAGGCATGTTGCTTTGTGATTGTAGTTGTGATAAGAGGATCTACTGCAGCTTCCCAGTTGACAGACGTGTCGCGTGTGTGAAAAATTGCAGGGATTGCGAATTTTTCCAGCGTATGGGAAGGGAAGGGAGGATTAACCCTAAGTGTGCATATCATGTATGGAAGAAATATTCCATAGAAGCACAAATTTTGTATAGTACTGTGACAAAGGGTACAGTATATGTTTTGCATTTCAATCATGCTGTATAATATTGGCCTGATCAACCAATACTAAGCGTATTTTGAAATCGGCAAAACTGTTGAAATCTGCAAGAAATTGAAGTTTGCAAACTGAATTTAAATTTTTGTGTTATGGTGTTTTGTGTGTGGAACATAATGTTCAGTTAAGTATATTCTCAGATCTGGGTCTAATGGAAACCTTCTGTCTGTGATTGGCATGGTTACAAGTTTTGAAATAATAAGGTTTATATATATATATATATATATATATATTTGTGAACTGAGGAAACAAGAGTTGATGTCCGTGTTCAAATGGCTTTTGGCAAATCTGTAGTTAAAAATATGTGTTTATCTAATGTTACTATCTAACTATGAAGTGAAGTTTCCATATAGTATTGTTTAATACGCAAATATTCTTTAATGCAATATATTGTGAGAAGGTCTGCCAGCAGAAAGAAAAAAAAAAAAAAAAAGAAAACCCCTTCAGTTTCCAATGCTGTGTAAAAGCACAGAGAGCTAGGGGGCTGCAAAAGCGCAGAAACGTGCCCCCTCCTTTCCAGCAGTAGTGTAAGCCATGACGCAGTAAAGAAAAAAAAAAGTGTTCAGTGAGCTTTGATTTTTTTTCATCTAATAAGATGGATCATAATAAGCATAAGTCAGTGGTTTCCAATTTTTTTTTAATCATGTGGCCCTAGAATATCAGAATTTTTTTTTTCACAGCACCCCTAGGAAAAAAATGTATTATTGAGAAATGTAAAAATAGATATTACATTAAGTAGATGGCGTTTATATGTCATCCTTAGAGTCAGTTGTGTGGTGAGGGATATTTGCTTCTGTTTGGCCACATATTTTATGACTGGCAGCCACCAGCACTGGATAATTTGAATTGGTACTAGACCATCAACCCAGGGCACCCCTACAAGTGTCCTAGGCACCCCAGGTAGCTACGGCACACAGTTTGGGAACCTCTGCATAAGCAATACTCTAGAAATGTTTGTTATACAAACTATCTACTCCAGTTTTAATATAAAAATTAATATCTTTACCAGATAACCTGTAGAAAATGCTGCCAATTTCTTTCTACAGCATAACTGTAATCAGAAAAAAATAACAATAAAAATCCCAGCAACAGATATGGGCTAGAGATACGCTAACAGCGTTAAAGCTAACAGATCTGCATCTGGCAGACAGTCAAGAAGACAACGCCCTAACTCTGGTGAACTATACGGGGAAAAGAGTTTTCAAAGCAGTAGAAGCAGCAGCTAAAATCATAGGGAAAGATAAAGGAATACGCATTCTGTATAGTAAAATGCTGTAAATCAAAGATTGCGACAAGCAATTAATCACTACGATTCCAGTATTAACATACTTTTAGACAATTCTTCAAAGTTATTTGGAAGAAACCTAATGTAAAAGTTACAGTGTAAAATATACTACATCACGGATGAGGTATTTCTAAAGATTCCAGGAAGAATAAAGTAGGAACAGATTAAGTTGGATGCATAGCATATCTATATATCACTTACCCTGGGTTCGTGAGGTAAAAAAAAAAAATATGCTTGCTAAAATCCATCTCATTGTATAGGCATCGATATAATACGTTGCAAAAGTTCTTAGTGGACTGCACAATATGCAGTGATGAACCAGGTTCCGTAGCCAGGAAGTGTGGGGATATGATTGTATAGAATAGTTATACAGATAGAAATGTGAGCAGGAGCGTTGTTAAGTTTGTAAGTTTTCTGTGAATATGTATATGTGCCAAGGCATTCCATAGGATGGACACAGTCCAAGAAAAGTTTGCTTGGAGGCACATGGTGGGTGTGCATGGGGAAGCGTGGAGTTTGTGTGGACTGGCCAGTCTGAATGATATGTTGAAATAAGTAAAGAAATGTAACCAATATGTGGATAATATACCTTTGTGCTATAAATTATTTGAAGTATTGGTGTCAGATACTAAACAGTTGTGTTTTCTTACAGAAAAGGACAAGGTGTCGCAAGACAAAAGTCTACGGTGTACTGACATAGTTAACTACCTAGATCATTATTTGGCGCTAGGCCAAAGATAGTTAAAACCCTTAGAGGGTGGAGCCTTGGTATACATTTATTGATAGATAGATATGTATGACCAGATGATAGATCTCTAGATACAGTAATTATTTTTGGAAATGCTATATGCATACATTCAAGTTCACAACCAAAGAAATTATAGAAGGTAATACAATATTACACTTTATCATGAATAAGACATTATGGATACACAGTCAGAGCCAAACCATCCACTTATGTATAAGCAAGAACAAAAGAAAAAAATATATATGTTTAATACTGAGGTTAAGCAGTAGATTGTATATGATGTGTGCATTTTACCTCTGACAGTATACAACTTAGATATAAAATGCAATAGTGTAGCTTACGGAGAGATTTCAGATTTAAAGATATATCCCTTCATTCAATAGGGGATATATGAACCAACAGGGAAATTGTAACAAATGATTTGTTCCATGAAAAATGTGTTTATTAGGACACATAAACTCACTGACATACTACATACATAAAGTGCATGGGTGAATCTGGACCAGTTAAAGTGACCGTGTGATAGATGTAAATCTCTCACCATATAATGGGATTGCGGTGGGCTAGTTTAAAGAAGCAACATGGGTCCGAGGCTGAAAATAGCCTAGGCACCACCGCAGATGGTTTATTCAGCGTATCAGTCCTTTTACTTGCTTCACTGATCCTCGTCACCCGATTCCCCTGTCCAAGAACCTATCCTGGTAGGGTTTCCTCTGGTGGCACAGTGATGCCCAGCTCAGAGTGTTTCCTGCTAATGATTCACAGGATCCACCACAACTTAGATACAGCTGCATACTTGTCTTCCTCACCCCCAAAAGTGGGGAGTATAAGGAATATAATGTGGATGAGTAAGACAATTATAATGATTACATCGCATTTTACATTGTATTTAAAGGAATTGAAAAAAAAAAAACTGATTAACAGGAGAAAAAATTTCTCGAGCATCCATAGGGGATAATGGGATGGTGAATTAGTGAATTAGTATTATTAATAATAAAGTGTTGTTGCCAAGTTTCATTAAGGGGAAATGTCATGAGTTATGCAAATCTAAGGGTGACTAACATGAAATAGATTCACAAGCTTTCTATAGTGGGATGAAGTTTAATGGAGAAGTGTACATTGTGTTTTGCCATGGGACCAAAATAATTTATGTGATAATAAGAGGGATCGTGATGGTGATAAAGAAAGCTATAGCATGTTTACTGCAGATGGTTGGGTTGATTAAAAACAACATTGTTTTAATACAACATAGTTTAATGAAAAAAAGGAACTATAGTATGTGTAACAGGTGTTAAGGGGTTATTTGAGAAATGAATAATAAGGCCAGAGGTGTGAGCCATTGTTTCAAAGACAGTAAAGTTTCTTTACTGATAGAAAGAGTTTATAGGAGTTTGAAAAATATTTTGTGTTTAATATGTGTAATGTTGAGAATAAAAAGTCATAATGTGACAAGGAAAGCTTAAAGAATTAAGCATTATTAATCTACAAAAGAGACAGGAAAGGCAGAATTTGAATCATGGCATGGTCCAATCGTTGGTTCAATAGTGGTAGAATTACACCTAAGCCTCTGCTTTGTCTCTCTTCTATATAATTTTTTTTGTTATTCTTTTTGGAATCCAGCAAAGATATGTTATCCAGCAAAGATATATTATCCAGAGACTGATTCAAAACTACAAAATGATTTGACGGTTCAAATGTGTCACACAAATTATTTAAACAGTTACAAGAATATCAAAAGCTGCAAGAACCTTGGAAAGATATTTAACCAACACGAAAACGCACAGTCCGGCACAGGACAATCACTAAAGAGAGTGAAGACGGTGTTATGGTGAGAAGTTGCTTATGTTTTGGTTCCATTACAGATCGCATAGGATGGTCCTGGGCAAGTACCGCTGACTACTGATACAGCCGTTGCAAAGGCTGCAGAAGAAGGACACCTAGATCCATGAGCTTGCAATGAAATGAAAAGGTCAGAGACCAGAGTTTAAAGGAACCTAACACTAAAAAAACTATTGTATGGAGATACAATACAGAGACTGTTACTAATGTTACTACCACAGAGTTGTATTTGAATGAACCCTTCAATCAAGATAGAGATGATTCTGATCATTGATAATAGACTATGTGCTTATAAGCTAATATCCTACAGAACTTTTAACATGTCTGAAAGTATACGGGAGCGACGTTATTTATAACAGCATTAGGACTTAATTTATTTATTTTTCATTGAAGAGAGAGCGAGCAAACGTGTGGTGTAGGTATGAGTACTCATCCATTATTGTGGATGGGAATTATTTCAATAAGACCCTTCCTTCCTCTTTTCTTTTCTAAGCAGGAAATCCAGAGGGATTTATGACTGGTGTAACGAACACACACTTTGAAAAACGTGGTTGTGAGTATTATACTCCACTTGAAGACAGATGTATAGATTAATGCAAGGATAATTTAAATAATTTAGGATATTATTCTGAGGAGTATCCAGTCCAGCAATACCATTAATTGTTGGAAAGATTTTAAGTACTGCAGCTATATAAATTGTATTGCTAATCATTTGTATAGATACAACAGTATCTCAGGAAAGAACCACTGGTGATAATATTAGCTACACATATCGGGTGTATTTCAGTTAGTGGAAATAAAATAGGTCAATAATACAGAAAAAAAAATTATCTTATGTAGATAGAAAAGGTTGATTTAAGGGAATGTGAAAGGATTGTTACAATATACTAACCTAAGGTTTCTAGATGTGCTAGATAGAATTAGTTCGATATATATATAGTAATAGTTACATATGATGTTCATTAAGGTTTATGATGTAATATGTATTTTACTAGGAGTAGATTCAAAGGTTAAAAGAAGAAATCATACATAACGGGGAATGGTAGTTGTCACCATGTCCTTAGGATATGATATATAATTGTTTACCTATTAATTCTAAAAAATGTTTGTTATTTAAGAAGATTGATTTTGCAATTTTATACAAAAACATATATTAACTTGAGAAAAGTTTTCTTGCAGGATGAACTACTCCTAAAAAGAGTAATTGACTCAGTAATCAGGAAACATGTTCCTGCCACCAGAGTATCAATAAAACCTCGAAGTGGTAAAGGTGGCTAATAAGTTCTCCTATGGCTAATGAAGTTGTGTGATTAATCAACTGGAAGTTGACGTTTTTTTTTCGTTTAAATTATTGCTAATATGATTGAACTTTGTGATAGGATATTCCAGAACTGTGGACATTTGTGATGATTCCAGGACATTGGACATGAACTATTACGATACCATATTGTTCTACATTTTTTTTAATACCACAAATTGGAGGATATTGTTGATTTCCGGAAACAGCACTTTGAGCTCACTGCTGTGCTTATTTGACCAAAGACAGTACGGATCCTGATACGTGTATTGCCAAGTATATAAAGGAGGTCCATGATTAAAAAAGAACTTTAACCAAAGCATTATGATATGGACTGGAAAAGATAAATGTTTAAATCCTAGTATTCAATTTTCAGGATTAGGAAAATGTTTTTTAAGTATATTGTATGTGATTGTATGTGATGATGTATTCTGTGATGAGGTTTATTCTTTGGTAACCCCGATGTGATTATAGACATTCATCTGATGTTCACCGCCTACAGATGCGGCCTGTGTTGTATTTAGAAGGCTACTGTCAAACGCAGAATAACAATATTACATGAAATGATTATTAGTGAACTATACGTTCCCAGAAATTCTCCTGAGATGACAGGGCACATGGATAATGTCCCTGATCAAAGGGTGGAGCTGTCGAATACTGTGACAGAGGCAACCTGCTGAAGGCCTAACAGTTATGTGTGTGCACTACGGGATAGTACGTATATTACGTATATTATGTATACACCCAATAATCACAGTAGCAGAGGGTTCTCATATTCATTAGTATAGTGTAGAAGCATAAGAGAATCCATCTTGATTCTAGCTAGATGATATAGCAAATTCATCTTGAACTTTATACACACCCTGAGAGAAAAACAACTTTGTTGGCTAAGTATTGTTTCCACATACGCACTTTCTAAAAGCTCATAGAGTACAGATGTAATTCCTAATATGGACACAGTTGAAGCTCACGAGTATCTTGTTAGTATTCTTGACAATTGTCCCAATATTGCCTAACATTGTATTCCAGAAGTATGAAATCATATGGGAGGGATATAAGAAAAGGGCGTAACTGTGTATTATATAAAACTCATTGTTGTTACGTGTATGTTGTTGTTAAAAGGATTTAACCCAGGCGGAGAGAATGCTACCTCTCCCCTGTATACGGGCGTTGCCCTTTGAATAAATAATAATTGATTTTTATAAATCCATTTTCAATTCATTCTTTTACCTAACAACCCAAACAGCAACAAGATGGTTAATTTAGTTAACCTCACAAGGAGAATTCAACAGAGTAACGCCTACTGCTGCTGGCGCTGCTGTTGTTGCTGCTGGGAGTCGATGGTCATCCCAGAGGGGAAGTCGTAAGACCACTTTTACTACTTCCACCAAGCAATTGACTGTCCAACAGTCCTTTGCGAGGAAGATGAAATATCACAGCAGTCATCCTGCTGCAAAGCGGATAACTGAGGCCTTGGTATCCTGGGCGGTGAGAAACGTGGTTCCGGTATCCATCATTACTGCAGAGCCAACTATAGACTTGATTGAGGTACTGTGTCCCCAGTACCAAATACCATCTAGGTTCCATTTATCTAGGCAGGCGATACCGAAAATGTACACAGACCTCAGAAAAAGACTCACCAGTGTCCTAAAAAATGCAGTTGTACCCAATGTCCACTTAACCACGGACATGTGGACAAGTGGAGCAGGGCAGACTCAGGACTATATGACTGTGACAGCCCACTGGGTAGATGTATTGACTCCCGCCGCAAGAACAGCAGCGGCGGCACCAGTAGCAGCATCTCGCAAACGCCAACTCTTTCCTAGGCAGGCTACGCTTTGTATCACCGCTTTCCAGAATACGCACACAGCTGAAAACCTCTTACGGCAACTGAGGAAGATCATCGCAGAATGGCTTACCCCAATTGGACTCTCCTGTATATTTGTGGCATCGGACAACGCCAGCAATATTGTGTGTGCATTAAATATGGGCAAATTCCAGCACGTCCCATGTTTTGCACATACCTTGAATTTGGTGGTGCAGAATTATTTAAAAAACAAGAGGGGCGTGCAAGAGATGCTGTCGGTGGCCAGAAGAATTGTGGGACACTTTCGGCGTACAGGCACCACGTACAGAAGACTGGAGCAACACCAAAAACGCCTGAACCTGCCCTGCCATCATCTGAAGCAAGAAGTGGTAACGAGGTGGAATTCAACCCTCTATATGCTTCAGAGGTTGGAGGAGCAGCAAAAGGCCATTCAAGCCTATACAACTGACCACGATATAGGAGGTGGAATGCACCTGTCTCAAGCGCAGTGGAGAATGATTTCAACGTTGTGCAAGGTTCTGCAACCTTTTGAACTTGCCACACGTGAAGTCAGTTCAGACACTGCCAGCCTGAGTCAGGTCATTCCCCTCATCAGGCTTTTGCAGAAGTAGCTGGAGACATTGAAGGAGGAGCTAACACTGAGCGATTCCGCTAGGCATGTGGGACTTGTGGATGGAGCCCTTAATTCGCTTAACAAGGATTCGCGGGTGGTCAATCTGTTGAAATCAGAGCACTACATTTTGGCCACTGTGCTCGATCCTAGATTTAAAACCTACGTTGTATCTCTCTTTCCAGCAGACACAAGTCTGCAGGGGTTCAAAGAACTGCTGGTGAGAAAATTGTCAAGTCAAGCGGAACGCGACCTGTCAACATCTCCTCCTTCACATTCTCCCGCAACTGGGGGTGCGAGGAAAAGGCTCAGAATTCTGAGCCCACCCGCTGGCGGTGATGCAGGGCAGTCTGGAGCGACTGCTGATGCTGACATCTGGTCCGGACTGAAGGACCTGACAACGATTACGGACATGTCGTCTACTGTCACTGCATATGATTCTCTCACCATTGAAAGAATGGTGGAGGATTATATGAGTGACCGCATCCAAGTAGGCACGTCAGACAGTCCGTACGTATACTGGCAGGAAAAAGAGGCAATTTGGAGGCCCTTGCACAAACTGGCTTTATTCTACCTAAGTTGCCCTCCCACAAGTGTGTACTCCGAAAGAGTGTTTAGTGCCGCCGCTCACCTTGTCAGCAATCGGCGTACGAGGTTACTTCCAGAAAATGTGGAGAAGATGATGTTCATTAAAATGAATTATAATCAATTCCTCCATGGAGACATTCACCAGCAGCAATTGCCTCCACAAAGTACACAGGGAGCTGTGATGGTGGATTCCAGTGGGGACGAATTGATAATCTGTGAGGAGGGGGATGTACACGGTGATGAACCGGAGGATGATGATGAGGTGGACATCTTGCCTCTGTAGAGCCAGTTTGTGCAAGGAGAGATTAATTGCTTCTTTTTTGGTGGGGGTCCAAACCAACCCGTCATTTCAGTCACAGTCGTGTGGCAGACCCTGTCACTGAAATGATGGGTTGGTTAAAGTGTGCATGTCCTGTTTATACAACATAAGGGTGGGTGGGAGGGCCCAAGGACAATTCCATCTTGCACCTCTTTTTTCATTCATTTTTCTTTGCATCATGTGCTGTTTGGGGAGTGTTTTTTTGGAAGGGCCATCCTGCGTGACACTGCAGTGACACTCCTAGATGGGCCAGGTGTTTGTGTTGGCCACTAGGGTCGCTTATCTTAGTCACACAGCTACCTCATTGCGCCTCTTTTTTTTCTTCTCTGCATCATGTGCTGTTTGGGGAGTATTTTTTGGAAGGGCCATCCTGCGTGACACTGCAGTGCCACTCCTAGATGGGCCAGGTGTTTGTGTCGGCCACTAGGGTCACTTATCTTAGTTACACAGCTACCTCATTGCGCCTCTTTTTTTTCTTCTTTGCGTCATGTGCTGTTTGGGAAGTATTTTTTGGAAGGGCCATCCGTCCTGACACTGCAGTGCCACTCCTAGATGGGCCAGGTGTTTGTGTCGGCCACTAGGGTCGCTTAGCTTACTCACACAGCTACCTCATTGCGCCTCTTTTTTTCTTTGCGTCATGTGCTGTTTGGGGAGTGTTTTTTGGAAGGGCCATCCTGCGTGACACTGCAGTGCCACTCCTAGATGGGCCAGGTGTTTGTGTCGGCCACTAGGGTCACTTATCTTAGTCACACAGCTACCTCATTGCGACTCTTTTTTTTCTTTTTTGCGTCATGTGCTGTTTGGGGAGTATTTTTCGGAAGGGCCATCTGGCCTGACACTGCAGTGCCACTCCTAGATGGGCCAGGTGTTTGTGTCGGCCACTAGGGTCGCTTAGCTTACTCACACAGCTACCTCATTGCGCCTCTTTTTTTCTTTGCGTCATGTGCTGTTTGGGGAGTGTTTTTTGGAAGGGCCATCCTGCGTGACACTGCAGTGCCACTCCTAGATGGGCCAGGTGTTTGTGTCGGCCACTTGGGTCGCTGAGCTTAGTCATCCAGCGACCTCGGTGCAAATTTTAGGACTAAAAATAATATTGTGAGGTATGAGGTGTTCAGAATAGACTGAAAATGAGAGGAAATTATGGTTATTGAGGTTAATAATTCTTTGGGATCAAAATGACCCCCAAATTCTATGATTTAAGCTGTTTTTTAGGGTTTTTTGAAAAAAACACCCGAATCCAAAACACACCCGAATCCGACAAAAAATATTCGGTGAGGTTTTGCCAAAACGCGTTCGAACCCAAAACACGGCCACGGAACCGAACCCAAAACCAAAACACAAAACCCGAAAAATTTCCGGTGCACATCTCTAGTTTGCACATGGGACCCCTTTCCCCAACTGCCGAGACCCCCCGTGACTGCTGTCAAAGAGGGTCCCTTCAGCCAATCAGGGAGCACCACATAGTGGCACTCTCCTGATTGGCTTTGCGCGTCTGAGCTGTCAGGCAGCGCATAGGCGCTCCATTATATTCAATGGTTGGAACTTTGTGGACCTCAAGGTTACTCGCAGTCAACCGCTGACCGCAAAGTTCCCACCAGTGAATATAATGGAGCGCCATTGTATCTCGAGTGCTCCATTGTATCTCGAGTGCGCCGCCAGACAGCTCAGACGCGCACAGCCATAGCAAACTGCAATGAGGAAAGAGATAGTAAAGAAACCGGAATTGCAATAGGTTGTGCACTTTCACAGAAATCTGAATTGCACTAGAATTGTGTCAGGAATTCAGGATTGTATATGGATTAGGGATGAGCGGGTTCGGTTCCTCGGAATCCGAACCCGCCCGAACTTCATGTTTTTTTACACGGGGCCGAGAGACTCGGATCTTCCCGCCTTGCTCGGTTAACCCGAGCGCGCCCGAACGTCATCATCCCGCTGTCGGATTCTCGCGAGGCTCGGATTCTATCGCGAGACTCGGATTCTATATAAGGAGCCGCGCGTCGCCGCCATTTTCACACATGCATTAAGATTCATAGGGAGAGGACGTGGCTGGCGTCCTCTCCGTTTATAGAGAAGAGAGTGAGACAGTAGAGAGAGACACAGTAGTAATTTTGGGGAGCATTAGGAGGAGTACTAGTTACTTGCTGAAGTGATAGATAGTGTGACTGTATATTATCTGACTTGTGGGGGAGACACTGACAGTGGGGAGCAGTTAGAGTCTGAGAGCAGGACTCAGGAGTACATATAACGTACAGTGCACACTTTTGCTGCCAGAGTACCACACTGCCATTGTGACCACACTGACCACCAGTATAATATATATTGTGATTGTCTGCTTAGGAGTACTACTTGCAAGTAGCTGATAGTGTGACCAGTGACCTGACCACCAGTCACCACCAGTTTAATATATATATATATATATATATATATTTATATATAATTGTATATAATATATATATAATATTGTATACCACCTACCCGTGGTTTTTTTTTTTTTCTTTCTTCTTTATACATACTACTATAGTAGCTTACTGTAGCAGTCTGCGGTGCTGCTGAGCTGACTGTGTCCAGCAGGTCCGTCATCAGTCATTACATAATAAATATATATACCTGTCCGGCTGCAGTACTAGTGATATTATATATATATATATTGATTTCATCTCATTATCATCCAGTCTATATTAGCAGCAGACACAGTACGGTAGTCCACGGCTGTAGCTACCTCTGTGTCGGCAGTCGCTCGTCCATCCATAATTGTATACCACCTACCCGTGGTTTTTTTTTCTTTTCTTTCTTCTTTATACATACTACTATAGTAGCTTACTGTAGCAGTCTGCGGTGCTGCTGAGCTGACAGTGTCCAGCAGGTCCGTCATCAGTCATTACATAATAAATATATCTACCTGTCCGGCTGCAGTACTAGTGTGATATAATATATATTGATTTCATCTCATTATCATCCAGTCTATATTAGCAGCAGACACAGTACGGTAGTCCACGGCTGTAGCTACCTCTGTGTCAGCAGTCGCTCGTCCATCCATAATTGTATACCACCTACCCGTGGTTTTTTTTTCTTTTCTTTCTTCTTTATACATACTACTATAGTAGCTTACTGTAGCAGTCTGCGGTGCTGCTGAGCTGACAGTGTCCAGCAGGTCCGTCATCAGTCATTACATAATAAATATATCTACCTGTCCGGCTGCAGTACTAGTGTGATATAATATATATTGATTTCATCTCATTATCATCCAGTCTATATTAGCAGCAGACACAGTACGGTAGTCCACGGCTGTAGCTACCTCTGTGTCGGCAGTCGCTCGTCCATCCATAATTGTATACCACCTACCCGTGTTTTTTTTTTTCTTTCTTCTTTATACATACTACTATAGTAGCTTACTGTAGCAGTCTGCGGTGCTGCTGAGCTGACAGTGTCCAGCAGGTCCGTCATCAGTCATTACATAATAAATATATCTACCTGTCCGGCTGCAGTACTAGTGTGATATAATATATATTGATTTCATCTCATTATCATCCAGTCTATATTAGCAGCAGACACAGTACGGTAGTCCACGGCTGTAGCTACCTCTGTGTCGGCAGTCGCTCGTCCATCCATAATTGTATACCACCTACCCGTGGTTTTTTTTTTTCTTTCTTCTTTATACATACTACTATAGTAGCTTACTGTAGCAGTCTGCGGTGCTGCTGAGCTGACAGTGTCCAGCAGGTCCGTCATCAGTCATTACATAATAAATATATATACCTGTCCGGCTGCAGTACTAGTGATATTATATATATATATATATATATTAATTTCATCTCCTTATCATCCAGTCTATATTAGCAGCAGACACAGTACGGTAGTCCACGGCTGTAGCTACCTCTGTGTCGGCAGTCGCTCGTCCATCCATAATTGT
Organism: Pseudophryne corroboree; assembly: GCF_028390025.1. Classification (NCBI taxonomy): domain Eukaryota; kingdom Metazoa; phylum Chordata; class Amphibia; order Anura; family Myobatrachidae; genus Pseudophryne; species Pseudophryne corroboree. Next base: position 453,696,003 of record NC_086450.1, on the reverse strand, counting down.
ATACCACCTACCCGTGGTTTTTTTTTTCTTTCTTCTTTATACATACTACTATAGTAGCTTACTGTAGCAGTCTGCGGTGCTGCTGAGCTGACAGTGTCCAGCAGGTCCGTCATCAGTCATTACATAATAAATATATATACCTGTCCGGCTGCAGTACTAGTGATATTATATATATATATATATTAATTTCATCTCCTTATCATCCAGTCTATATTAGCAGCAGACACAGTACGGTAGTCCACGGCTGTAGCTACCTCTGTGTCGGCAGTCGCTCGTCCATCCATAAGTATACTAGTATCCATCCATCTCCATTGTTTACCTGAGGTGCCTTTTAGTTGTGCCTATTAAAATATGGAGAACAAAAATGTTGAGGTTCCAAAATTAGGGAAAGATCAAGATCCACTTCCACCTCGTGCTGAAGCTGCTGCCACTAGTCATGGCCGAGACGATGAAATGCCAGCAACGTCGTCTGCCAAGGCCGATGCCCAATGTCATAGTACAGAGCATGTAAAATCCAAAACACCAAATATCAGTAAAAAAAGGACTCCAAAATCTAAAATAAAATTGTCGGAGGTGAAGCGTAAACTTGCCAATATGCCATTTACCACACGGAGTGGCAAGGAACGGCTGAGGCCCTGGCCTATGTTCATGGCTAGTGGTTCAGCTTCACATGAGGATGGAAGCACTCAGCCTCTCGCTAGAAAACGGAAAAGACTCAAGCTGGCAAAAGCACCGCAAAGAACTGTGCGTTCTTCGAAATCCCAAATCCACAAGGAGAGTCCAATTGTGTCGGTTGCGATGCCTGACCTTCCCAACACTGGACGTGAAGAGCATGCGCCTTCCACCATTTGCACGCCCCCTGCAAGTGCTGGAAGGAGCACCCGCAGTCCAGTTCCTGATAGTCAGATTGAAGATGTCAGTGTTGAAGTACACCAGGATGAGGAGGATATGGGTGTTGCTGGCGCTGGGGAGGAAATTGACAAGGAGGATTCTGATGGTGAGGTGGTTTGTTTAAGTCAGGCACCCGGGGAGACACCTGTTGTCCGTGGGAGGAATAGGGCCGTTGACATGCCTGGTGAAAATACCAAAAAAATCAGCTCTTCGGTGTGGAAGTATTTCACCAGAAATGCGGACAACATTTGTCAAGCCGTGTGTTGCCTTTGTCAAGCTGTAATAAGTAGGGGTAAGGATGTTAACCACCTCGGAACATCCTCCCTTATACGTCACCTGCAGCGCATTCATAATAAGTCAGTGACAAGTTCAAAAACTTTGGGCGACAGCGGAAGCAGTCCACTGACCAGTAAATCCCTTCCTCTTGTAACCAAGCTCACGCAAACCACCCCACCAACTCCCTCAGTGTCAATTTCCTCCTTCCCCAGGAATGCCAATAGTCCTGCATGCCATGTCACTGGCAATTCTGACGAGTCCTCTCCGGCCTGGGATTCCTCCGATGCATCCTTGCGTGTAACGCCTACTGCTGCTGGCGCTGCTGTTGTTGCTGCTGGGAGTCGATGGTCATCCCAGAGGGGAAGTCGTAAGACCACTTTTACTACTTCCACCAAGCAATTGACTGTCCAACAGTCCTTTGCGAGGAAGATGAAATATCACAGCAGTCATCCTGTTGCAAAGCGGATAACTGAGGCCTTGACAACTATGTTGGTGTTAGACGTGCGTCCGGTATCCGCCGTTAGTTCACAGGGAACTAGACAATTTCTTGAGGCAGTGTGCCCCCGTTACCAAATACCATCTAGGTTCCACTTCTCTAGGCAGGCGATACCGAGAATGTACACGGACGTCAGAAAAAGACTCACCAGTGTCCTAAAAAATGCAGTTGTACCCAATGTCCACTTAACCACGGACATGTGGACAAGTGGAGCAGGGCAGGGTCAGGACTATATGACTGTGACAGCCCACTGGGTAGATGTATGGACTCCTGCCGCAAGAACAGCAGCGGCGGCACCAGTAGCAGCATCTCGCAAACGCCAACTCTTTCCTAGGCAGGCTACGCTTTGTATCACCGGTTTCCAGAATACGCACACAGCTGAAAACCTCTTACGGCAACTGAGAAAGATCATCGCGGAATGGCTTACCCCAATTGGACTCTCCTGTGGATTTGTGGCATCGGACAACGCCAGCAATATTGTGTGTGCATTAAATATGGGCAAATTCCAGCACGTCCCATGTTTTGCACATACCTTGAATTTGGTGGTGCAGAATTTTTTTAAAAACGACAGGGGCGTGCAAGAGATGCTGTCGGTGGCCAGAAGAATTGCGGGACACTTTCGGCGTACAGGCACCACGTACAGAAGACTGGAGCACCACCAAAAACGCCTGAACCTGCCCTGCCATCATCTGAAGCAAGAAGTGGTAACGAGGTGGAATTCAACCCTCTATATGCTTCAGAGGTTGGAGGAGCAGCAAAAGGCCATTCAAGCCTATACAATTGAGCACGACATAGGAGGTGGAATGTACCTGTCTCAAGCGCAGTGGAGAATGATTTCAACGTTGTGCAAGGTTCTGCAACCTTTTGAACTTGCCACACGTGAAGTCAGTTCAGACACTGCCAGCCTGAGTCAGGTCATTCCCCTCATCAGGCTTTTGCTGAAGAAGCTGGAGGCATTGAAGGAGGAGCTAAAAGGGAGTGATTCCGCTAGGCATGTGGGACTTGTGGATGGAGCCCTTAATTCGCTTAACAAGGATTCACGGGTGGTCAATCTGTTGAAATCAGAGCACTACATTTTGGCCACCGTGCTCGATCCTAGATTTAAAAACTTCCTTGGATCTCTCTTTCCGGCAGACACAAGTCTGCTGGGGTTCAAAGACCTGCTGGTGACAAAATTGTCAAGTCAAGCGGAACGCGACCTGTCAACATCTCCTCCTTCACATTCTCCCGCAACTGGGGTGGCGAGGAAAAGGCTCAGAATTCCGAGCCCACCCGCTGGCGGTGATGCAGGGCAGTCTGGAGCGACTGCTGATGCTGACATCTGGTCCGGACTGAAGGACCTGACAACGATTACGGACATGTCGTCTACTGTCACTGCATATGATTCTCTCACCATTGAAAGAATGGTGGAGGATTATATGAGTGACCGCATCCAAGTAGGCACGTCAGACAGTCCGTACTTATACTGGCAGGAAAAATAGGCAATTTGGAGGCCCTTGCACAAACTGGCTTTATTCTACCTAAGTTGCCCTCCCACAAGTGTGTACTCCGAAAGAGTGTTTAGTGCCGCCGCTCACCTTGTCAGCAATCTGCGTACGAGGTTACTTCCAGAAAATGTGGAGAAGATGATGTTCATTAAAATGAATTATAATCAATTCCTCCGTGGAGACATTGACCAGCAGCAATTGCCTCCACAAAGTACACAGGGAGCTGAGATGGTGGATTCCAGTGGGGACGAATTGATAATCTGTGAGGAGCGGGATGTACACGGTGATATATCGAAGGATGATGATGAGGTGGACATCTTGCCTCTGTAGAGCCAGTTTGTGCAAGGAGAGATTAATTGCTTCTTTTTCGGTGGGGGTCCAAACCAACCCGTCATTTCAGTCACAGTCGTGTGGCAGACCCTGTCACTGAAATGATGGGTTGGTTAAAGTGTGCATGTCCTGTTTATACAACATAAGGGTGGGTGGGAGGGCCCAAGGACAATTCCATCTTGCACCTCTTTTTTCTTTCATTTTTATTTGCGTCATGTGCTGTTTGGGGAGTGTTTTTTGGAAGGGCCATCCTGCGTGACACTGCAGTGACACTCCTAGATGGGCCAGGTGTTTGTGTCGGCCACTAGGGTCGCTTATCTTACTCACACAGCTACCTCATTGCGCCTCTTTTTTTCTTCTTTGCGTCATGTGCTATTTGGGGAGTGTTTTTTGGAAGGGCCATCCTGCGTGACACTGCAGTGCCACTCCTAGATGGGCCAGGTGTTTGTGTCGGCCACTAGGGTCGCTTAGCTTAGTCATCCAGCGACCTCGGTGCAAATTTTAGGGCTAAAAATAATATTGTGAGGTGTGAGGTATTCAGAATAGACTGAAAATGAGTGGAAATTATGGTTTTTGAGGTTAATAATACTTTGGGATCAAAATGACCCCCAAATTCTATGATTTAAGCTGTTTTTTAGTGTTTTTTGAAAAAAACACCCGAATCCAAAACACACCCGAATCCGACAAAAAAAATTCGGTGAGGTTTTGCCAAAACGCGGTCGAACCCAAAACACGGCCGCGGAACCGAACCCAAAACCAAAACACAAAACCCGAAAAATTTCAAGTGCACATCCCTAATATGGATAGTATCATAGCAGAATGTTAGGAGCTCATGGAAACTAGTTTGTTTGGAACATAGGATTGCATTTGAAGAGCGAAGTGACAAAAACTTAAGAATGGACTCAGGTAGCAGAGTCACAGGAACTAAGGTTTAAACTCAGGTGGCAGAGTGTCAGTAATTAAACATGGCACATGGATAACAGAGTGAAAGGAGCACATAGAAACTAAAATCACAAACTCAGGACTGTCATTGGGTAGAAAAATATCACAGAACTCAGAATTGCACTTAATTTATAGCAAGAGCTGAGGAATGTATTTTGGGGGTCATTCCGAGTTGTTCGCTCGTTGCCGATTTATGCAACGGAACGATTAAGGCAAACATGCGCGTGCGCATGGTTTGCAGTGCGCATGCGGTTAGTATTTTAACACAAAACTTAGTAGATTTACTCACGCCCAAACGAAGATTTTTCATCGTTGAAGTGATCGGAGTGTGATTGACAGGAAGTGGGTGTTTCTGGGCGGAAACTGGCCGTTTTCTGGGAGTGTGCGGAAAAACGCAGGCGTTTCAGGGAAAAACGCGGGAGTGTCCGGACAAACGGGGAAGTGGCTGGCCGAACGCTGGGCGTGTGTGTGACGTCAAACCAGGAACGAAACTGACTGAACTGATTGCTATTTGTAAGTCTCGAGCTACTCAGAAACTGCTAAGAAATTTATTTTCGCTATTCTGCGAATCTTTCGTTTGCAATTCTGCTAAGCTAAGATACACTCCCAGAGGGCGGCGGCCTAGCGTGTGCAATGCTGCTAAAAGCAGCTAGCGAGCGAACAACTCGGAATCACCCCCTTTAGTAGCAGATTGGCAAGAATGAGGATTCAACTCCAGTAGCAGAATGCTGGAAAATAATCTAGATATCAATATAAAACTAAGGCAGAAAAGCTTGCAAGAAGTTAGAACTGCATATGGATAGCAAAATTAGATAATATGGGAAGCTGATTTTCAGGTAATTACTGTAGGTAGGAACAGGGGCGGATCCAGAAAAAATTTAAAGGGGGGGCACCATGACAGGGGAAGAGGAGAATGTCTGTGGTATCAGTTGTATTTGCACGCACCTTCAGCGCGCGTGCTCACAGAAAAGGGGGGTGGACTCACTAGAAGGGGCATGGCCTCGCAAGATATGCAATCACTATTAACCCCACCTCTCGTTATAGTCACACTGGGAGGTACACACAAAAAACAAGGCCATTCCACTTACCTGCTTGCTATGCTGTGGGTCTTTTGTCTCCTAGTCGATGACCAATCCTTTCCGGATGACTGTTCCAAGTAATGGCGGCCTGGCTCCTCTCCACAGCCTGTGCATTATAGTCAGTTGTAAAAATAAAATGGAGACAGCATAGTTAAAAAGAAATGTCCAGCTCACAGCACTCCCCCTTCAATAACCCCCCTTCAATAACCACAATACCCCCTACCCCACCAGTCCCTTCAATGTCCACACCACAGCACTCTCACAGCCCCTTCAATGTCATCAGTACAGTCATACTCTCCCAACCACGGCGCCTTCAGTGTCAACTCCACAGCACTCTCCCTCCCTGCAGCACCTTCCGAGGTCAAACACCGGTTTTTTTAAGGGGGTTTCCGTATATGTACTGTATGTATAAATGTTATATATTAAAATAAATATATATATATATATATATACACACACACACACACACACACACACGCACACACACACACACACGCAGTACATATATATATATATATATATATAATCCTCAAACTGCTGCCACTCTCCAATAATTCAATCTGCTAAAGTACTCGAACATATAACATGTAAATTAGAGATGTGCACCGGAAATTTTTCGGGTTTTGTGTTTTGGTTTTGGGTTCGGTTCCGTGGCCGTGTTTTGGGTTCGAACGCGTTTTGGCAAAACCTCACCGAATTTTTTTTGTCGGATTCGGGTGTGTTTTGGATTTGGGTGTTTTTTTCAAAAAACCCTAAAAAACAGCTTAAATCATAGAATTTGGGGGTCATTTTGATCCCAAAGAATTATTAACCTCAATAACCATAATTTCCACTCATTTTCAGTCTATTCTGAACACCTCACACCTCACAATATTATTTTTAGTCCTAAAATTTGCACCGAGGTCGCTGGATGACTAAGCTCAGCGACCCAAGTGGCCGACACAAACACCTGGCCCATCTAGGAGTGGCACTGCAGTGTCACGCAGGATGGCCCTTCCAAAAAACACTCCCCAAACAGCACATGACGCAAAGAAAAAAAGAGGCGCAATGAGGTAGCTGTGTGACTAAGCTCAGCGACCCTAGTGGCCGACACAAACACCTGGCCCATCTAGGAGTGGCACTGCAGTGTCACGCAGGATGGCCCTTCCAAAAAACACTCCCCAAACAGCACATGACGCAAAGAAAAAAAGAGGCGCAATGAGGTAGCTGTGTGAGTAAGCTAAGCGACCCTAGTGGCCGACACAAACACCTGGCCCATCTAGGAGTGGCACTGCAGTGTCACGCAGGATGGCCCTTCCAAAAAACACTCCCCAAACAGCACATGACGCAAAGAAAAATGAAAGAAAAAAGAGGTGCAAGATGGAATTGTCCTTGGGCCCTCCCACCCACCCTTATGTTGTATAAACAGGACATGCACACTTTAACCAACCCATCATTTCAGTGACAGGGTCTGCCACACGACTGTGACTGAAATGACGGGTTGGTTTGGACCCCCACCGAAAAAGAAGCAATTAATCTCTCCTTGCACAAACTGGCTCTACAGAGGCAAGATGTCCACCTCATCATCATCCTTCGATATATCACCGTGTACATCCCGCTCCTCACAGATTATCAATTCGTCCCCACTGGAATCCACCATCACAGCTCCCTGTGTACTTTGTGGAGGCAATTACTGCTGGTGAATGTCTCCATGGAGGAATTGATTATAATTCATTTTAATGAACATCATCTTCTCCACATTTTCTGGAAGTAACCTCGTACGCCGATTGCTGACAAGGTGAGCGGCGGCACTAAACACTCTTTCGGAGTACACACTTGTGGGAGGGCAACTTAGGTAGAATAAAGCCAGTTTGTGCAAGGGCCTCCAAATTGCCTCTTTTTCCTGCCAGTATACGTACGGACTGTCTGACGTGCCTACTTGGATGCGGTCACTCATATAATCCTCCACCATTCTTTCAATGGTGAGAGAATCATATGCAGTGACAGTAGACGACATGTCCGTAATCGTTGTCAGGTCCTTCAGTCCGGACCAGATGTCAGCATCAGCAGTCGCTCCAGACTGCCCAGCATCACCGCCAGTGGGTGGGCTCGGAATTCTGAGCCTTTTCCTCGCACCCCCAGTTGCGGGAGAATGTGAAGGAGGAGATGTTGACAGGTCGCGTTCCGCTTGACTTGACAATTTTCTCACCAGCAGTTCTTTGAACCCCTGCAGACTTGTGTCTGCCGGAAAGAGAGATACAACATAGGTTTTAAATCTAGGATCGAGCACGGTGGCCAAAATGTAGTGCTCTGATTTCAACAGATTGACCACCCGTGAATCCTTGTTAAGCGAATTAAGGGCTCCATCCACAAGTCCCACATGCCTAGCGGAATCGCTCAGTGTTAGCTCCTCCTTCAATGTCTCCAGCTTCTTCTGCAAAAGCCTGATGAGGGGAATGACCTGACTCTGGCTGGCAGTGTCTGAACTGACTTCACGTGTGGCAAGTTCAAAAGGTTGCAGAACCTTGCACATTGTTGAAATCATTCTCCACTGCGCTTGAGACAGGTGCATTCCACCTCCTATATCGTGCTCAGTTGTATAGGTTTGAATGGCCTTTTGCTGCTCCTCCAACCTCTGAAGCATATAGAGGGTTGAATTCCACCTCGTTACCACTTCTTGCTTCAGATGATGGCAGGGCAGGTTCGGGCGTTTTTGGTGTTGCTCCAGTCTTCTGTACGTGGTGCCTGTACGCCGAAAGTGTCCCGCAATTCTTCTGGCCACCGACAGCATCTCTTGCACGCCCCTCTCGTTTTTTAAATAATTCTGCACCACCAAATTCAAGGTATGTGCAAAACATGGGATGTGCTGGAATTTGCCCATATTTAATGCACACACAATATTGCTGGCGTTGTCCGATGCCACAAATCCACAGGAGAGTCCAATTGGGGTAAGCCATTCTGCGATGATCTTCCTCAGTTGCCGTAAGAGGTTTTTAGCTGTGTGCGTATTCTGGAAAGCGGTGATACAAAGCGTAGCCTGCCTAGGAAAGAGTTGGCGTTTGCGAGATGCTGCTACTGGTGCCGCCGCTGCTGTTCTTGCGGCGGGAGTCAATACATCTACCCAGTGGGCTGTCACAGTCATATAGTCCTGAGTCTGCCCTACTCCACTTGTCCACATGTCCGTGGTTAAGTGGACATTGGGTACAACTGCATTTTTTAGGACACTGGTGAGTCTTTTTCTGAGGTCTGTGTACATTTTCGGTATCGCCTGCCTAGAGAAATGGAACCTAGATGGTATTTGGTACCGGGGACACAGTACCTCAAACAAGTCTATAGTTGGCTCTGCAGTAATGATGGATACCGGAACCACGTTTCTCACCGCCCAGGATGCCAAGGCCTCAGTTATCCGCTTTGCAGCAGGATGACTGCTGTGATATTTCATCTTGCTCGCAAAGGACTGTTGGACAGTCAATTGCTTGGTGGAAGTAGTAAAAGTGGTCTTACGACTTCCCCTCTGGGATGACCATCGACTCCCAGCAGCAACAACAGCAGCGCCAGCAGCAGTAGGCGTTTGACGCAAGGATGCATCAGAGGAATCCCAGGCAGGAGAGGACTCGTCAGAATTGCCAGTGACATGGCCTGCAGTACTATTGGCATTCCTGGGGAAGGAGGAAATTGACACTGAGGGAGTTGGTGGGGTGGTTTGCGTGAGCTTGGTTACAAGAGGAAGGGATTTACTGGTCAGTGGACTGCTTCTGCTGTCGCCCAAAGTTTTTGAACTTGTCACTGACTTATGATGAATGCGCTGCAGGTGACGTATAAGGGAGGATGTTCCGAGGTGGTTAACGTCCTTACCCCTACTTATTACAGCTTGACAAAGGCAACACATGGCTTGACAAATGTTGTCCGCATTTCTGTTGAAATACTTCCACACCGAAGAGCTGATTTTTTTGGTATTTTCACCAGGCATGTCAATGGCCATATTCCTCCCACGGACAACAGGTGTCTCCCCGGGTGCCTGACTTAAACAAACCACCTCACCATCAGAATCCTCCTTGTCAATTTCCTCCCCAGTGCCAGCAACACCCATATCCTCCTCATCCTGGTGTACTTCAACACTGACATCTTCAATCTGACTATCAGGAACTGGACTGCGGGTGCTCCTTCCAGCACTTGCAGGGGGCGTGCAAATGGTGGAAGGCGCATGCTCTTCACGTCCAGTGTTGGGAAGGTCAGGCATCGCAACCGACACAATTGGACTCTCCTTGTGGATTTGTGATTTCGAAGAACGCACAGTTCTTTGCTGTGCTTTTGCCAGCTTAAGTCTTTTCATTTTTCTAGCGAGAGGCTGAGTGCTTCCATCCTCATGTGAAGCTGAACCACTAGCCATGAACATAGGCCAGGGCCTCAGCCGTTCCTTGCCACTCCGTGTGGTAAATGGCATATTGGCAAGTTTACGCTTCTCCTCCGACGATTTTATTTTAGATTTTTGAGTCCTTTTTTTACTGATATTTGGTGTTTTGGATTTTACATGCTCTGTACTATGACATTGGGCATCGGCCTTGGCAGACGACGTTGATGGAATTTCATTGTCTCGGCCATGACTAGTGGCAGCAGCTTCAGCACGAGGTGGAAGTGGATCTTGATCTTTCCCTATTTTTGGAACCTCAACATTTTTGTTCTCCATATTTTAATAGGCACAACTAAAAGGCACCTCAGGTAAACAATGGAGATGGATGGATACTAGTATACTTATGGATGACGAGTGACTGACGACACAGAGGTAGCTACAGCCGTGGACTACCGTACTGCGTCTGCTAGTATAGAGATGATAATGATATAAAAAATATATATATATATCACTACTGCAGGTATATATAATATAATGACGGACCTGCTGGACACTGTCAGCAGACTCCTAAACTACTAGTATGAAGAAGATAGAAAAAAAAAATCCACCACAGGTAGGTATACAATTATGGACGAGCACTGACGACACAGAGGTAGCTACAGCCGTGGACTACCGTATTGCGTCTGCTAGTATAGAGATGATAATGATATAAAAAATATATATATATCACTACTGCAGGTATATATAATATAATGACGGACCTGCTGGACACTGTCAGCAGACTCCTAAACTACTAGTATGAAGAAGATAGAAAAAAAAAAACCCCACCACAGGTAGGTATACAATTATGGACGAGCACTGACGACACAGAGGTAGCTACAGCCGTGGACTACCGTACTGCGTCTGCTAGTATAGAGATGATAATGATATAAAAAATATATATATCACTACTGCAGGTATATATAATATAATGACGGACCTGCTGGACACTGTCAGCAGACTCCTAAACTACTAGTATGAAGAAGATAGAAAAAAAAAACCCACCACAGGTAGATATACAATTATGGACGAGCACTGACGACACAGAGGTAGCTACAGCCGTGGACTACCGTACTGCGTCTGCTAGTATAGAGATGATAATGATATAAAAAATATATATATATCACTACAGCAGGTATATATAATATAATGACGGACCTGCTGGACACTGTCAGCAGACTCCTAAACTACTAGTATGAAGAAGATAGAAAAAAAAAACCCACCACAGGTAGGTATACAATTATGGACGAGCACTGACGACACAGAGGTAGCTACAGCCGTGGACTACCGTACTGCGTCTGCTAGTATAGAGATGATAATGATATAAAAAATATATATATATCACTACTGCAGGTATATATAATATAAAGACGGACCTGCTGGACACTGTCAGCAGACTCCTAAACTACTAGTATGAAGAAGATAGAAAAAAAAAAACCACCACAGGTAGATATACAATTATGGACGAGCACTGACGACACAGAGGTAGCTACAGCCGTGGACTACCGTACTGCGTCTGCTAGTATAGAGATGATAATGATATAAAAAATATATATATATCACTACTGCAGGTATATATAATATAATGACGGACCTGCTGGACACTGTCAGCAGACTCCTAAACTACTAGTATGAAGAAGATAGAAAAAAAAACCCCACCACAGGTAGGTATACAATTATGGACGAGCACTGACGACACAGAGGTAGCTACAGCCGTGGACTTCCGTACTGCGTCTGCTAGTATAGAGATGATAATGATATAAAAAATATATATATATCACTACTGCAGGTATATATAATATAATGACGGACCTGCTGGACACTGTCAGCAGACTCCTAAACTACTAGTATGAAGAAGATAGAAAAAAAAACCCCACCACAGGTAGATATACAATTATGGACGAGCACTGACGACACAGAGGTAGCTACAGCCGTGGACTACCGTACTGCGTCTGCTAGTATAGAGATGATAATGATATAAAAAATATATATATATCACTACTGCAGGTATATATAATATAATGACGGACCTGCTGGACACTGTCAGCAGACTCCTAAACTACTAGTATGAAGAAGATAGAAAAAAAAACCCCACCACAGGTAGGTATACAATTATGGACGAGCACTGACGACACAGAGGTAGCTACAGCCGTGGACTACCGTACTGCGTCTGCTAGTATAGAGATGATAATGATATAAAAATATATATATATCACTACTGCAGGTATATATAATATAATGACGGACCTGCTGGACACTGTCAGCAGACTCCTAAACTACTAGTATGAAGAAGATAAAAAAAAAACCCCCACCACAGGTAGGTATACAATTATGGACGAGCACTGATGACACAGAGGTAGCTACAGTCGTGGACTACCGTACTGCGTCTGCTAGTATAGAGATGATAATGATATAAAAAATATATATATATCACTACTGCAGGTATATATAATATAATGACGGACCTGCTGGACACTGTCAGCAGACTCCTAAACTACTAGTATGAAGAAGATAGAAAAAAAAACCCCACCACAGGTAGGTATACAATTATGGACGAGCACTGACGACACAGAGGTAGCTACAGCCGTGGACTACCGTACTGCGTCTGCTAGTATAGAGATGATAATGATATAAAAAATATATATATATCACTACTGCAGGTATATATAATATAATGACGGACCTGCTGGACACTGTCAGCAGACTCCTAAACTACTAGTATGAAGAAGATAGAAAAAAAAAACCCACCACAGGTAGATATACAATTATGGACGAGCACTGACGACACAGAGGTAGCTACAGCCGTGGACTACCGTACTGCGTCTGCTAGTATAGAGATGATAATGATATAAAAAATATATATATATCACTACTGCAGGTATATATAATATAATGACGGACCTGCTGGACACTGTCAGCAGACTCCTAAACTACTAGTATGAAGAAGATAGAAAAAAACCCCCCACCACAGGTAGGTATACAATTATGGACGAGCACTGACGACACAGAGGTAGCTACAGCCGTGGACTACCGTACTGCGTCTGCTAGTATAGAGATGATAATGATATAAAAAATATATATATATCACTACTGCAGGTATATATAATATAATGACGGACCTGCTGGACACTGTCAGCAGACTCCTAAACTACTAGTATGAAGAAGATAGAAAAAAAAACCCCACCACAGGTAGGTATACAATTACGGACGAGCACTGACGACACAGAGGTAGCTACAGCCGTGGACTACCGTACTGCGTCTGCTAGTATAGAGATGATAATGATATAAAAAATATATATATATCACTACTGCAGGTATATATAATATAATGACGGACCTGCTGGACACTGTCAGCAGACTCCTAAACTACTAGTATGAAGAAGATAGAAAAAAAAACCCCACCACAGGTAGGTATACAATTACGGACGAGCACTGACGACACAGAGGTAGCTACAGCCGTGGACTACCGTACTGCGTCTGCTAGTATAGAGATGATAATGATATAAAAAATATATATATATCACTACTGCAGGTATATATAATATAATGACGGACCTGCTGGACACTGTCAGCAGACTCCTAAACTACTAGTATGAAGAAGATAGAAAAAAAAACCCCACCACAGGTAGGTATACAATTATGGACGAGCACTGACGACACAGAGGTAGCTACAGCCGTGGACTACCGTACTGCGTCTGCTAGTATAGAGATGATAATGATATAAAAAATATATATATATCACTACTGCAGGTATATATAATATAATGACGGACCTGCTGGACACTGTCAGCAGACTCCTAAACTACTAGTATGAAGAAGATAGAAAAAAAAAAACCACCACAGGTAGGTATACAATTATGGACGAGCACTGACGACACAGAGGTAGCCACAGCCGTGGACTACCGTACTGCATCTGCTAATATAGAGATGATAAAGATGATAGAGATGAACAAAAAAAATATAACACTACTGCCGGTAAATATTTATATAATATAATGAATGACGGACCTGCTGGACACTGTCAGCAGAATGCGTTTATAGAATTAAAAAAAAAAACACCACAGGAGTGTTTAACTTTTTCAGGCAGACAATATACTGGTGGTCACTGGTCAGTCACACTGGCAGCAAAAGTGTGCACTGTACTCCTGCTATAACTGCACCCCAGTCTCCCCCACAATTCAGCTGTGTGAGCAGTGAGCACTCAGCACAGTCAGATATACATAGATATATCATGCAGCACACTGAGGCTGAGCACAGATATGGTATGGAGCATTTTTTTCAGGCAGAGAACGGATTAAAAAAAACTAGCAAAACTCTGCACTGACTGTACTCCTCCTAACAGCTCTCCCCAATCCTCCCCACAATAAGCTAAGCAGCAATCAGATCAACTAACTACTAACAGTAACTATAAACGAAGAGGACGCCAGCCACGTCCTCTCCCTATCAATCTCAATGCACGTGTGAAAATGGCGGCGACGCGCGTCTCCTTATATAGAATCCGAGTCTCGCGATAGAATTCGAGCCTCGCGAGAATCCGACAGCGGGATGATGACGTTCGGGGCGCGCTCGGGTTAGCCGAGCTAGGCGGGAAGGTTCGAACCTGCCTCGGACCCGTGTAAAAAGGCTGAAGTTCGGGGGGGTTCGGATTCCGAGGAACCGAACCCGCTCATCTCTAATGTAAATGCCATCCAGGAACCGCACTCAGAGACAAATAATAGCCAAATATACTTCAAGCTGGCTATTATTTGTCTCCAAGTGCCGTTCCTGGATGGGATATCTATCTATCTATCTCTCTTATATATATATATATATATATATATATATATATATATACACACACACACACTTAGTGTTCACTCTAGGATTTTTTTAGGGCAGGGTGCTGACCTTGGGGAGGGCACATTATTGATTCGGGAGGGCACATTTTAATTTAGAAGGGCAAAATGATGTACATACTGTAATATGTATGCAGGTGTCTTAAACTGGCAGCACATTGTATCTTATGAACCATCCTGGGACACCTTCGCTTCAATCTGACAGCAAATTAAATTTAAATGTGCCGTCAGATTGAAGCGAAGGTGTCCCAGAATGGTTTATATAGCATTCATGTGCTGAAAGTTTATTTCTGAAGTGTCTCAATAGGGTTTATATAGTTTATTAAACTATATAAATCCTATTGAGACACTTCAGAATTAAACTGGCAGCACATGTTGCTATATAAACCCTATTGAGACACTTCAGAAAAAACTGGCAGCACATATTGCTATATAAACCCTATTGAGACACTTTAAGAATTAAACTGGCAGCACGTGTTGCTATATAAACCTGATTGAGACACTTCGGAATTAAACTGGCAGCACGTGTTGCTATATAAACCTGATTGAGACACTTCGGAATTAAACTGGCAGCACGTGTTGCTATATAAACCTGATTGAGACACTTCGGAATTAAACTGGCAGCACGTGTTGCTATATAAACCTGATTGAGACACTTCGGAATTAAACTGGCAGCACGTGTTGCTATATAAACCTGATTGAGACACTTCGGAATTAAACTGGCAGCACGTGACAAGCCTGAGGCAGCGGCAGGGAGGCATGGCAGCACGGCGGGAGCAGCAGCAGCGTAGCGGGGAGGAGTGCCAGCGAGGAGTGACAGCGCTGCCAGAGGAGTGGCAGTGCGGCGGCAGGAGTTTCAGAGCGGCCCGGTGCGGCAGTCCTTTAGTAATCAGCAGGGTGGCAGGGCGGGCACAAATGGGCAGGACGCATTCTGACACTCAGAAAAGGGGCAGAGCGCAGGGCCCCGCGAAAAGGCTAGAGTGAACACTATACACTCACATATATGCAGACCACCCACATGCATTTACAATGTGTTGTATAGGTAAAAGCATATTTCCAACGTGGTACATCCCCCCCCCCAACACAAACACTCACTCAAACAGCAAACTACCCCCTCACATGCACTCACTAGGTCTGCTCTTACCCCCACACAAACACTTGGACTGAAAACTGACTCCCCCACCACTCAGACACACACTAACTGCAGACTGTCACTTCCCCAAGACACAAACTCTAACTACAGATTGTCACTACCCTACCTACCTACCCCCCCCCCCCCCCCCACACACACACACACACACACACACACACACACACAAGACACACACTCTCTCACTAGACTGACTTACATTAGATCTGATGACTCACCACAGTCACTGCTCCACACATCACCGACTGTGGCTGTGAGAGGCTCCTCCAGACTGCCACTGTAGTGTAGGGGCATAGAAGACAGGATGCTCCGCAGTACAGTAGCAGGGGAGCAGGTCGTTGCTGCAGTAGGATGTGCGCAACAGCTCCCCCTCAGTCACCTCCCGTTATTACACTGACTAGAGAGCTCTTAATCAGAGCTCTAGATCTGCTGTTTAGTGCCGCAGCTCTAATATTACTGATGGAGAAAGCAGCGTGTTGTTGCTGCTGCTCACCTTTGGGAGAAAAAAAAAAGTGCTAGAAATGACAGGGGGGGCACGGGCCTGTGTGCCCCTCCCCTGGATCCGCCACTGGGTAGGAACATTGATAGCAGAGTGCCACAAACAAATAGATAGTAGAGTGTTGGGAACTCCGGGTTGCACTTGGATAGCAAAACTATAAAAACTCAAGATTGAACTCAGGTAGCAGAGTGTCAGGAATTTATATCTGTACTCAGGTAGCAGAATGACAGGAATTTATATCTGTACTCAGATAGCAGAGTGTCAGGAATTTATATCTGTACTCAGGTAGCAGAATGACAGGAATTTATATCTGTACTCAGATAGCAGAGTGTCAGGAATTTATATCTGTACTCAGTTAGCAGAATGACAGGAATTTATATCTGTACTCAGGTAGCAGAATG
The DNA here is from genome assembly GCF_028390025.1 of Pseudophryne corroboree. NCBI lineage: Eukaryota > Metazoa > Chordata > Amphibia > Anura > Myobatrachidae > Pseudophryne > Pseudophryne corroboree. Next base: position 453,679,248 of record NC_086450.1, on the reverse strand, counting down.
ACAGGAATTTATATCTGTACTCAGATAGCAGAGTGTCAGGAATTTATATCTGTACTCAGATAGCAGAGTGTCAGGAATTTATATCTGTACTCAGATAGCAGAGTGTCAGGAATTTATATCTGTACTCAGGTAGCAGAATGACAGGAATTTATATCTGTACTCAGATAGCAGAGTGTCAGGAATTTATATCTGTACTCAGATAGCAGAGTGTCAGGAATTTATATCTGTACTCAGATAGCAGAGTGTCAGGAATTTATATCTGTACTCAGATAGCAGAGTGTCAGGAATTTATATCTGTACTCAGATAGCAGAATGACAGGAATTTATATCTGTACTCAGATAGCAGAGTGTCAGGAATTTATATCTGTACTCAGATAGCAGAGTGTTAGGAATTTATATCTGTACTCAGATAGCAGAGTGTCAGGAATTTATATCTGTACTCAGATAGCAGAGTGTCAGGAATTTATATCTGTACTCAGGTTGCAGAGTGTCAGGAATTTATATCTGTACTCAGGTTGCAGAGTGTCAGGAATTTATATCTGTACTCAGATAGCAGAGTGTCAGGAATTTATATCTGTACTCAGATAGCAGAGTGTCAGGAATTTATATCTGTATTCAGGTAGCAGAGTGTCAGAAATTTATATCTGTACTCAGGTTGCAGAGTGTCAGGAATTTATATCTGTACTCAGATAGCAGAGTGTTAGGAATTTATATCTGTACTCAGATAGCAGAGTGTCAGAAATTTATATCTGTACTCAGGTTGCAGAGTGTCAGAAATTTATATCTGTACTCAGGTAGCAGAGTGTCAGGAATTTATATCTGTACTCAGATAGCAGAGTGTCAGGAATTTATATCTGTACTCAGGTAGCAGAATGACAGGAATTTATATCTGTACTCAGATAGCAGAGTGTCAGGAATTTATATCTGTACTCAGATAGCAGAGTGTCAGGAATTTATATTTGAACTCAGATAGCAGAGTGTCAGGAATTTATATCTGTACTCAGATAGCAGAGTGTCAGGAATTTATATCTGTACTCAGGTAGCAGAGTGTCAGGAATTTATATCTGTACTCAGATAGCAGAGTGTCAGGAATTTATATTTGTACTCAGAGAGCAGAGTGTCAGGAATTTATATCTGTACTCAGATAGCAGAGTGTCAGGAATTTATATCTGTACTCAGATAGCAGAGTGTCAGGAATTTATATCTGTACTCAGATAGCAGAGTGTCAGGAATTTATATCTGTACTCAGGTAGCAGAGTGTCAGGAATTTATATCTGTACTCAGATAGCAGAGTGTCAGGAATTTATATCTGTACTAAGATAGCAGAGTGTCAGGAATTTATATTTGTACTCAGATAGCAGAGTGTCAGGAATTTATATCTGTACTCAGATAGCAGAGTGTCAGGAATTTATATCTGTACTCAGGTAGCAGAGTGTCAGGAATTTATATCTGTACTCAGATAGCAGAGTGTCAGGAATTTATATCTGTACTCAGGTAGCAGAGTGTCAGGAATTTATATCTGTACTCAGATAGCAGAGTGTCAGGAATTTATATCTGTACTCAGGTAGCAGAGTGTCAGGAATTTATATCTGTACTCAGTAGAGATGAGCGGGTTCGGTTTCTCTGAATCCGAACCCGCCAGAACTTCATGTTTTTTTTCACGGGTCCGAGCGACTCGGATCTTCCCGCCTTGCTCGGTTAACCCGAGCGCGCCCGAACGTCATCATGACGCTGTCGGATTCTCGCGAGGCTCGGATTCTATCGCGAGACTCGGATTCTATATAAGGAGCCGCGCGTCGCCGCCATTTTCACACGTGCATTGAGATTGATAGGGAGAGGACGTGGCTGGCGTCCTCTCCGTTTAGACACTTGATTTACTAATTTTGGGGAGCATTAGGAGTACTCAGTAGTGTTACAGTGCAGAGTTTTGCTGATAGTGACCAGTGACCACCACTTTTATTTATAATCCGTTCTCTGCCTGAAAAAAGCGATACACAGCACACAGTGACTCAGTCACATACATACCATATCTGTGTGCACTGCTCAGGCTCAGGCCAGTGTGCTGCATCATCTATATATATTATATATCTGTCTGACTGCTCAGCTCACACAGCTTATAATTGTGGGGGAGACTGGGGAGCACTACTGCAGTGCCAGTTATAGGTTATAGCAGGAGCCAGGAGTACATAATATTATATTAAAATTAAACAGTGCACACTTTTGCTGCAGGAGTGCCACTGCCAGTGTGACTAGTGACCAGTGACCTGACCACCAGTATATAATATTAGTAGTATACTATCTCTTTATCAACCAGTCTATATTAGCAGCAGACACAGTACAGTGCGGTAGTTCACGGCTGTGGCTACCTCTGTGTCGGCACTCGGCAGCCCGTCCATAATTGTATATACCAGTGACCTAACCGTGGTTTTTTTTTCTTTCTTTATACATACATACTAGTTACGAGTATACTATCTCTTTATCAACCAGTCTATATATTAGCAGCAGACACAGTACAGTGCGGTAGTTCACGGCTGTGGCTACCTCTGTGTCGGCACTCGGCAGCCCGTCCATAATTGTATATACCAGTGACCTAACCGTGGTTTTTTTTTCTTTCTTTATACATACATACTAGTTACGAGTATACTATCTCTTTATCAACCAGTCTATATATTAGCAGCAGACACAGTACAGTGCGGTAGTTCACGGCTGTGGCTACCTCTGTGTCGGCACTCGGCAGCCCGTCCATAATTGTATATACCACCTAACCGTGGTTTTTTTTTCTTTCTTTATACATACATACTAGTTACGAGTATACTATCTCTTTATCAACCAGTCTATATATTAGCAGCAGACACAGTACAGTGCGGTAGTTCACGGCTGTGGCTACCTCTGTGTCGGCACTCGGCAGCCCGTCCATAATTGTATATACCACCTAACCGTGGTTTTTTTTTCTTTCTTTATACATACATACTAGTTACGAGTATACTATCTCTTTATCAACCAGTCTATATATTAGCAGCAGACACAGTACAGTGCGGTAGTTCACGGCTGTGGCTACCTCTGTGTCGGCACTCGGCAGCCCGTCCATAATTGTATATACCACCTAACCGTGGTTTTTTTTTCTTTCTTTATACATACATACTAGTTACGAGTATACTATCTCTTTATCAACCAGTCTATATATTAGCAGCAGACACAGTACAGTGCGGTAGTTCACGGCTGTGGCTACCTCTGTGTCGGCACTCGGCAGCCCGTCCATAATTGTATATACCACCTAACCGTGGTTTTTTTTTCTTTCTTTATACATACATACTAGTTACGAGTATACTATCTCTTTATCAACCAGTCTATATATTAGCAGCAGACACAGTACAGTGCGGTAGTTCACGGCTGTGGCTACCTCTGTGTCGGCACTCGGCAGCCCGTCCATAATTGTATATACCACCTAACCGTGGTTTTTTTTTCTTTCTTTATACATACATACTAGTTACGAGTATACTATCTCTTTATCAACCAGTCTATATATTAGCAGCAGACACAGTACAGTGCGGTAGTTCACGGCTGTGGCTACCTCTGTGTCGGCACTCGGCAGCCCGTCCATAATTGTATATACCACCTAACCGTGGTTTTTTTTTCTTTCTTTATACATACATACTAGTTACGAGTATACTATCTCTTTATCAACCAGTCTATATATTAGCAGCAGACACAGTACAGTGCGGTAGTTCACGGCTGTGGCTACCTCTGTGTCGGCACTCGGCAGCCCGTCCATAATTGTATATACCACCTAACCGTGGTTTTTTTTTCTTTCTTTATACATACATACTAGTTACGAGTATACTATCTCTTTATCAACCAGTCTATATATTAGCAGCAGACACAGTACAGTGCGGTAGTTCACGGCTGTGGCTACCTCTGTGTCGGCACTCGGCAGCCCGTCCATAATTGTATATACCACCTAACCGTGGTTTTTTTTTCTTTCTTTATACATACATACTAGTTACGAGTATACTATCTCTTTATCAACCAGTCTATATATTAGCAGCAGACACAGTACAGTGCGGTAGTTCACGGCTGTGGCTACCTCTGTGTCGGCACTCGGCAGCCCGTCCATAATTGTATATACCACCTAACCGTGGTTTTTTTTTCTTTCTTTATACATACATACTAGTTACGAGTATACTATCTCTTTATCAACCAGTCTATATATTAGCAGCAGACACAGTACAGTGCGGTAGTTCACGGCTGTGGCTACCTCTGTGTCGGCACTCGGCAGCCCGTCCATAATTGTATACTAGTATCCAATCCATCCATCTCCATTGTTTACCTGAGGTGCCTTTTAGTTGTGCCTATTAAAATATGGAGAACAAAAATGTTGAGGTTCCAAAATTAGGGAAAGATCAAGATCCACTTCCACCTCGTGCTGAAGGTGCTGCCACTAGTCATGGCCGAGACGATGAAATGCCAGCAACGTCGTCTGCCAAGGCCGATGCCCAATGGCATAGTACAGAGCATGTCAAAACCAAAACACCAAATATCAGTAAAAAAAGGACTCCAAAACCTAAAATAAAATTGTCGGAGGAGAAGCGTAAACTTGCCAATATGCCATTTACCACACGGAGTGGCAAGGAACGGCTGAGGCCCTGGCCTATGTTCATGGCTAGTGGTTCAGCTTCACATGAGGATGGAAGCACTCAGCCTCTCACTAGAAAACTGAAAAGACTCAAGCTGGCAAAAGCACCGCAAAGAACTGTGCGTTCTTTGAAATCCCAAATCCACAAGGAGAGTCCAATTGTGTCGGTTGCGATGCCTGACCTTCCCAACACTGGACGTGAAGAGCATGCGCCTTCCACCATTTGCACGCCCCCTGCAAGTGCTGGAAGGAGCACCCGCAGTCCAGTTCCTGATAGTCAGATTGAAGATGTCAGTGTTGAAGTACACCAGGATGAGGAGGATATGGGTGTTGCTGGCGCTGGGGAGGAAATTGACCAGGAGGATTCTGATGGTGAGGTGGTTTGTTTAAGTCAGGCACCCGGGGAGACACCTGTTGTCCGTGGGAGGAATATGGCCGTTGACATGCCAGGTGAAAATACCAAAAAAATCAGCTCTTCGGTGTGGAGGTATTTCACCAGAAATGCGGACAACAGGTGTCAAGCCGTGTGTTCCCTTTGTCAAGCTGTAATAAGTAGGGGTAAGGACGTTAACCACCTCGGAACATCCTCCCTTATACGTCACCTGCAGCGCATTCATAATAAGTCAGTGACAAGTTCAAAAACTTTGGGTGACAGCGGAAGCAGTCCACTGACCAGTAAATCCCTTCCTCTTGTAACCAAGCTCACGCAAACCACCCCACCAACTCCCTCAGTGTCAATTTCCTCCTTCCCCAGGAATGCCAATAGTCCTGCAGGCCATGTCACTGGCAAGTCTGACGAGTCCTCTCCTGCCTGGGATTCCTCCGATGCATCCTTGCGTGTAACGCCTACTGCTGCTGGCGCTGCTGTTGTTGCCGCTGGGAGTTGATGGTCATCCCAGAGGGGAAGTCGTAAGCCCACTTGTACTACTTCCAGTAAGCAATTGACTGTTCAACAGTCCTTTGCGAGGAAGATGAAATATCACAGCAGTCATCCTACTGCAAAGCGGATAACTGAGGCCTTGGCATCCTGGGTGGTGAGAAACGTGGTTCCGGTATCCATCATTACTGCAGAGCCAACTAGAGACTTGTTGGAGGTACTGTGTCCCCGGTACCAAATACCATCTAGGTTCCATTTCTCTAGGCAGGCGATACCGAAAATGTACACAGACCTCAGAAAAAGAGTCACCAGTGTCCTAAAAAATGCAGCTGTACCCAATGTCCACTTAACCACGGACATGTGGACAAGTGGAGCAGGGCAGGGTCAGGACTATATGACTGTGACAGCCCACTGGGTAGATGTATGGACTCCCGCCGCAAGAACAGCAGCGGCGGCACCAGTAGCAGCATCTCGCAAACGCCAACTCTTTCCTAGGCAGGCTACGCTTTGTATCACCGCTTTCCAGAATACGCACACAGCTGAAAACCTCTTACGGCAACTGAGGAAGATCATCGCGGAATGGCTTACCCCAATTGGACTCTCCTGTGGATTTGTGGCATCGGACAACGCCAGCAATATTGTGTGTGCATTAAATCTGGGCCAATTCCAGCACGTCCCATGTTTTGCACATACCTTGAATTTGGTGGTGCAGAATTTTTTAAAAAACGACAGGAGCGTGCAAGAGATGCTGTCGGTGGCCAGAAGAATTGCGGGACACTTTCGGCGTACAGGCACCACGTACAGAAAACTGGAGCACCACCAAAAACTACTGAACCTGCCCTGCCATCATCTGAAGCAAGAAGTGGTAACGAGGTGGAATTCAACCCTCTATATGCTTCAGAGGTTGGAGGAGCAGCAAAAGGCCATTCAAGCCTATACAATTGAGCACGATATAGTAGGTGGAATGCACCTGTCTCAAGTGCAGTGGAGAATGATTTCAACGTTGTGCAAGGTTCTGATGCCCTTTGAACTTGCCACACGTGAAGTCAGTTCAGACACTGCCAGCCTGAGTCAGGTCATTCCCCTCATCAGGCTTTTGCAGAAGAAGCTGGAGGCATTGAAGGAGGAGCTAACACGGAGCGATTCCGCTAGGCATGTGGGACTTGTGGATGCAGCCCTTAATTCGCTTAACAAGGATTCACGGGTGGTCAATCTGTTGAAATCAGAGCACTACATTTTGGCCACCGTGCTCGATCCTAGATTTAAAGCCTACCTTGGATCTCTCTTTCCGGCAGACACAGGTCTGCTGGGGTTGAAAGACCTGCTGGTGACAAAATTGTCAAGTCAAGCGGAACGCGACCTGTCAACATCTCCTCCTTCACATTCTCCCGCAACTGGGGGTGCGAGGAAAAGGCTCAGAATTCCGAGCCCACCCGCTGGCGGTGATGCAGGGCAGTCTGGAGCGACTGCTGATGCTGACATCTGGTCCGGACTGAAGGACCTGACAACGATTACGGACATGTCGTCTACTGTCACTGCATATGATTCTCTCAACATTGATAGAATGGTGGAGGATTATATGAGTGACCGCATCCAAGTAGGCACGTCACACAGTCCGTACTTATACTGGCAGGAAAAAGAGGCAATTTGGAGGCCCTTGCACAAACTGGCTTTATTCTACCTAAGTTGCCCTCCCACAAGTGTGTACTCCGAAAGAGTGTTTAGTGCCGCCGCTCACCTTGTCAGCAATCGGCGTACGAGGTTACATCCAGAAAATGTGGAGAAGATGATGTTCATTAAAATGAATTATAATCAATTCCTCCGCGGAGACATTGACCAGCAGCAATTGCCTCCACAAAGTACACAGGGAGCTGAGATGGTGGATTCCAGTGGGGACGAATTGATAATCTGTGAGGAGGGGGATGTACACGGTGATATATCGGAGGGTGAAGATGAGGTGGACATCTTGCCTCTGTAGAGCCAGTTTGTGCAAGGAGAGATTAATTGCTTCTTTTTTGGGGGGGGTCCAAACCAACCCGTCATATCAGTCACAGTCGTGTGGCAGACCCTGTCACTGAAATGATGGGTTGGTTAAAGTGTGCATGTCCTGTTTTGTTTATACAACATAAGGGTGGGTGGGAGGGCCCAAGGACAATTCCATCTTGCACCTCTTTTTTCTTTTCTTTTTCTTTGCATCATGTGCTGATTGGGGAGGGTTTTTTGGAAGGGACATCCTGCGTGACACTGCAGTGCCACTCCTAGATGGGCCCGGTGTTTGTGTCGGCCACTAGGGTCGCTAATCTTACTCACACAGTCAGCTACCTCATTGCGCCTCTTTTTTTCTTTGCGTCATGTGCTGTTTGGGGAGGGTTTTTTGGAAGGGACATCCTGCGTGACACTGCAGTGCCACTCCTAGATGGGCCCGGTGTTTGTGTCGGCCACTAGGGTCGCTAATCTTACTCACACAGTCAGCTACCTCATTGCGCCTCTTTTTTTCTTTGCGTCATGTGCTGTTTGGGGAGGGTTTTTTGGAAGGGACATCCTGCGTGACACTGCAGTGCCACTCCTAGATGGGCCCGGTGTTTGTGTCGGCCACTAGGGTCGCTAATCTTACTCACACAGTCAGCTACCTCATTGCGCCTCTTTTTTTCTTTGCGTCATGTGCTGTTTGGGGAGGGTTTTTTGGAAGGGACATCCTGCGTGACACTGCAGTGCCACTCCTAGATGGGCCCGGTGTTTGTGTCGGCCACTAGGGTCGCTAATCTTACTCACACAGTCAGCTACCTCATTGCGCCTCTTTTTTTCTTTGCGTCATGTGCTGTTTGGGGAGGGTTTTTTGGAAGGGACATCCTGCGTGACACTGCAGTGCCACTCCTAGATGGGCCCGGTGTTTGTGTCGGCCACTAGGGTCGCTAATCTTACTCACACAGTCAGCTACCTCATTGCGCCTCTTTTTTTCTTTGCGTCATGTGCTGTTTGGGGAGGGTTTTTTGGAAGGGACATCCTGCGTGACACTGCAGTGCCACTCCTAGATGGGCCCGGTGTTTGTGTCGGCCACTAGGGTCGCTTATCTTACTCACACAGCGACCTCGGTGCAAATTTTAGGACTAAAAATAATATTGTGAGGTGTGAGGTATTCAGAATAGACTGAAAATGAGTGTAAATTATGGTTTTTGAGGTTAATAATACTTTGGGATCAAAATGACCCCCAAATTCTATGATTTAAGCTGTTTTTTAGTGTTTTTGGAAAAAAACACCCGAATCCAAAACACACCCGAATCCGACAAAAAAAATTCGGTGAGGTTTTGCCAAAACGCGTTCGAACCCAAAACACGGCCGCGGAACCGAACCCAAAACCAAAACACAAAACCCGAAAAATTTCAGGCGCTCATCTCTAGTACTCAGATAGCAGAGTGTCAGGAATTTATATCTGTACTCAGATAGCAGAGTGTCAGGAATTTATATGTGTACTCAGATAGCAGAGTGTCAGGAATTTATATCTGTACTCAGATAGCAGAGTGTCAGGAATTTATATCTGTACTCAGATAGCACAGTTTCAGGAATTTATATCTGTACTCAGGTTGCAGAGTGTCAGGAATTTATATCTGTACTCAGATAGCAGAGTGTCAGGAATTTATATCTGTATTCAGGTAGCAGAGTGTCAGGAATTTATATCTGTACTCAGGTAGCAGAGTGCCAGGAATTTATATCTGTACTCAGGTTGCAGAGTGTCAGGAATTTATATCTGTACTCAGGTAGCAGAGTGTCAGGAATTTATATCTGTACTCAGATAGCAGAGTGTCAGGAATTTATATCTGTACTCAGATAGCAGAGTGTCAGGAATTTATATCTGTACTGTAGTGATGTGCACCGGAAATTTTTGGGGTTTTGTGTTTTGGTTTTGGGTTCGGTTCCGCGGCCGTGTTTTGGATTCGGACGCGTTTTGGCAAAACCTCACCGAAAATTTTTTGTCGGATTCGGGTGTGTTTTGGATTCATGTGTTTTTTTCAAAAAATCCTAAAAAACAGCTTAAATCATAGAATTTGGGAGTCATTTTGATCCCAAAGTATTATTAACCTCAAGAACCATAATTTCCACTAATTTTCAGTCTATTCTGAACACCTCACACCTCACAATATTATTTTTAGTCCTAAAATTTGCACCGAGGTCGCTGGATGGCTAAGCTAAGCGACACAAGTGGCCGACACAAACACCTGGCCCATCTAGGAGTGGCACTGCAGTGTCAGGCAGGATGGCACTTCAAAAAAATAGTCCCCAAACAGCACATGATGCAAAGAAAAAAAGAGGCGCAATGAGGTAGCTGTGTGACTAAGCTAAGCGACCCAAGTGGCCGACACAAACACCTGGCCCATCTAGGAGTGGCACTGCAGTGTCAGACAGGATGGCACTTCAAAAAAATAGTCCCCAAACAGCACATGATGCAAAGAAAAAAAAAGGCGCAATGACGTAGCTGTGTGACTAAGCTAAGCGTCCCAAGTGGCCGACACAACCACCTGGCCCATCTAGGAGTTGCACTGCAGTGTCAGACAGGATGGCACTTCAAAAAAATAGTCCCCAAACAGCACATGATGCAAAGAAAAAAAGAGGCACAATGAGGTAGCTGTGTGACTAAGCTAAGCGACCCAAGTGGCATACACAAACAACTGGCCCATTTAGGAGTGGCACTGCAGTGTCAGACAGGATGGCACTTCAAAAAAATAGTCCCCAGAGGTGCAAGATGGAATTGTCCTTGGGCCCTCCCACCCACCCTTATGTTGTATAAACAGGACATGCACACTTTAACGAACCCATCATTTCAGTGACAGGGTCTGCCACACGACTGTGACTGAAATGACTGGTTGGTTTGGGCCCCCACTAAAAAAGAAGAAATCATTCTCTCCTTGCACAAACTGGCTCTACAGAGGCAAGATGTCCACCTCCTCCTCATCGTCCGATTCATCACCCCTTTCACTGTGTACATCCCCCTCCTCACAGAATATTAATTCGTCCCCACTGGAATCCACCATCTCAGGTCCCCGTGTACTTTCTGGAGGCAATTGCTGCTGGTGAATGTCTCCACTGAGGAATTGATTATAATTCATTTTAATGAACATCATCTTCTCCACATTTTCTGGAAGTAACCTCGTATGCCGATTGCTGACAAGGTGAGCGGCTGCACTAAACATTCTTTCGGAGTACACACTGGAGCGAGGGCAACTTAGGTAGAATAAAGCCAGTTTGTGCAAGGGCCTCCAAATTGCCTCTTTTTCCTGCCAGTATACATACGGACTATCTGACGTGCCTACTTGGATGCAGTCACTCATATAATCCTCCACCATTCTTTCAATGGTGAGAGAATCATATGCAGTGACAGTAGACGACATGTCAGTAATCGTTGGCAGGTCCTTCAGTCCAGACCAGATGTCAGCACTCGCTCCAGACTGCCCTGCATCACCGCCAGTAGGTGGGCTCGGAATTCTTAGCCTTTTCCTTGCACCCCCAGTTGCGGGAGAATGTGAAGGAGGAGCTGTTGACGGGTAACGTTCCGCTTGACTTGACAATTTTCTCACCAGCAGGTCTTTGAACCTCTGCAGACTTGTATCTGCCGGAAAGAGAGATACAACGTAGGTTTTAAATCTAGGGTCGAGCACGGTGGCCAAAATGTAGTGCTCTGATTTCAACAGATTGACCACCCGTGAATCCTGGTTAAGCGAATTAAGGGCTCCATCCACAAGTCCCACATGCCTAGCGGAATTGCTCTATTTTAGCTCCTCCTTCAATGTCTCCAGCTTCTTCTGCAAAAGCCTGATGAGGGGAATGACCTGACTCAGGCTGGCAGTGTCTGAACTGACTTCACGTGTGTCAAGTTCAAAGGGTTGCAGAACCTTGCACAACGTTGAAATCATTCTCCACTGCGCTTGAGTCAGGTGCATTCCACCTCCCTTGCCTATATCGTGGCCAGATGTATAGGCTTGAATGGCCTTTTGCTGCTCCTCCATCCTCTGAAGCATATAGAGGGTTGAATTCCACCTCGTTACCACCTCTTGCTTCAGATGATGGCAGGGCAGGTTCAGGTATTTTTGGTGGTGCTCCAGTCTTCTGTATGCGGTGCCTGAACGCCGAAAGTGGGCCGCAATTCTTCGGGCCACCGACAGCATCTTTTGCACGCCCCTGTCGTTTTTTAAATAATTCTGCACCACCAAATTCAAGGTATGTGCAAAACATGGGACGTGCTGGGCACGCGCAAAACATGGGATTGTGCGTGCCCAGATGTAATGCACGCACAATATTGCTGGCGTTGTCCGATGTCACAAATCCCCAGGAGAGTCCAATTGGGGTAAGCCATTCTGCGATGATCTTCCTCAGTTGCCGTAAGAGGTTTTCAGCTGTGTGCCTATTCTGGAAAGCAGTGATACAAAGCGTAGCCTGCCTAGGAACGAGTTGGCGTTTGCGAGATGCTTCTACTGGTGCCGCCGCTGCTGTTCTTGCAGCGGGAGGCAATACATCTACCCAGTGGGCTGTCACAGTCATATAGTCCTGAGTCTGCCCTGCTCCACTTGTCCACATGTCCGTGGTTAAGTGGACATTGGGTACAACTGCATTTTTTAGGACACTGGTGAGTCTTTTTCTGAGGTCTGTGTACATTTTCGGTATCGCATGCCTAGAGAAATGGAACCTAGATGGTATTTTGTACCGCGGACACAGTACCTCAATCAAGTCTATAGTTGGCTCTGAATTAACGATGGATACCGGAACCACGTTTCTCACCGCCCAGGCTGCCAAGGCCTCAGTTATCCGCTTTGCAGCAGGATGACTGCTGTGATATTTCATCTTCCTCGCAAAGGACTGTTGGACAGTCAATTGCTTACTGGAAGTAGTACAAGTGGTCTTCCGACTTCCCCTCTGGGATGATGATCGACTCCCAGCAGCAACAACAGCAGCGCCAGCAGCAGTAGGCGTTACACTCAAGGATGCATCAGAGGATTCCCAGGCAGGAAAGGACTCGTCAGACTTGCCAGTGACATGGCCTGCAGGACTATTGGCTTTCCTGGGTAAGGAGGAAATTGACACTGAGGGAGTTGGTGGTGTGGTTTGCAGGAGCTTGGTTACAAGAGGAAGGGATTTACTGGTCAGTGGACTGCTCCCGCTGTCGCCCAAAGTTTTTGAACTTGTCATTGACTTATGATGAATGCGCTGCAGGTGACGTATAAGGGAGGATGTTCTGAGGTGGTTAACGTCCTTACCCCTACTTATTACAGCTTGACAAAAGCAACACACGGCTTGACACCTGTTGTCCGCATTTGTGTTGAAATAATTCCACACCGAAGAGCTGATTTTTTTTGTATTTTGACCAGGCATGTCAATGGCCATATTCCTCCCACGGACAACAGGTGTCTCCCCGGGTGCCTGACTTAAACAAACCACCTCACCATCAGAATCCCCCTTGTCAATTTCCTCTAGCGCCAGCAACACCCATATCCTCATCCTGGTGTACTTCAACACTGACATCTTCAATTTGACTATCAGGAACTGGACTGCGGGTGCTCCTTCCAGCACTTGCAGGGGGCGTGCAAATGGTGGAAGGCGCAAGCTCTTCCCGTCCAGTGTTGGGAAGGTCAGGCATCGCAACCGACACAATTGGACTCTCCTTGGGGATTTGTAATTTCGAAGAACGCACAGTTCTTTGCTGTGCTTTTGCCAGCTTAAGTCTTTTCTTTTTTCTAGCGAGAGGATGAGTGCTTCCATCCTCATGTGAAGCTGAACCACTAGCCATGAACATAGGCCAGGGCATCAGCCGTTCCTTGCCACTCCGTGTCGTAAATGGCATATTGGCAAGTTTACGCTTCTCCTCAGACGCTTTTAATTTTGATTTTTGGGTCATTTTACTGAACTTTTGTGTTTTGGATTTTACATGCTCTGTACTATGACATTGGGCATCGGTCTTGGCAGACGACGTTGATGGCATTTCATCGTCTCGGCCATGACTAGTGGCAGCAGCTTCAGCACGAGGTGGAAGTGGATCTTGATCTTTCCCTATTTTTTTAACCTCCACATTTTTGTTCTCTATATTTTTAATGCGCACAACTAAAAGGCACCACAGGTATACAATGTAGATGGATGGATAGTATACTTTATGGATGACGAGTGACGACACAGAGGTAGGTACAGCAGTGGCCTACCGTACTGCTATATACAGTATAATAAATGGACCTGGTGGACACTGTCAGCAAACTGCTAAACTAGTATAAAGAAAAAAAGCCACCACAGGTATACAATGTAGATGGATGGATAGTACACTTATTAATGGATGACGAGTGACGACACAGAGGTAGGTACAGCAGTGGCCTACCGTACTGCTATATACAGTATAATATATGACCTGGTGGACACTTTCAGCAAACTGCTAAACTAGTATAAAGAAAAAAAGCCACCACAGGTATACAATGTAGATGGATGGATAGTATACTTATTAATGGATGATGAGTGACGACACAGAGGTAGGTACAGCAGTGGCCTACCGTACTGCTATATACAGTATAATAAATGGACCTGGTGGACACTGTCAGCAAACTGCTAAACTAGTATAAAGAAAAAAAGCCACCACAGGTATACAATGTAGATGGATGGATAGTATACTTATTAATGGATGACGAGTGACGACACAGAGGTAGGTACAGCAGTTGCCTACCGTACTGCTATATACAGTATAATGGACCTGGTGGACACTGTCAGCAGACTGCTAAACTAGTACTACTAGTATAAAGAAAAAAAACCACCACAGGTATACAATGTAGATGGATGGATAGTATACTTATTAATGGATGACGAGTGACGACACAGAGGTAGGTACAGCAGTGGCCTCCCGTACTGCTAAATACAGTATAATAAATGGACCTGGTGGACACTGTCAGCAAACTGCTAAACTAGTGTAAAGAAAAAAAGCCACCATAGGTATACAATGTAGATGGATGGATAGTATACTTATTAATGGATGACGAGTGACGACACAGAGGTAGGTACAGCAGTGGCCTACCGTACTGCTATATACAGTATAATGGACCTGGTGGACACTGTCAGCAGACTGCTAAACTAGTACTACTAGTATAAAGAAAAAAAGCCACCACAGGTATACAATGTAGATGGATGGATAGTATACTTATTAATGGATGACGAGTGACGACACAGAGGTAGGTACAGCAGTGTCCTCCCGTACTGCTATATACAGTATAATAAATGGACCTGGTGGACACTGTCAGCAAACTGCTAAACTAGTATAAAGAAAAAAAGCCACCACAGGTATACAATGTAGATGGATGGATAGTATACTTATGGATGACGAGTGACGACACAGAGGTAGGTACAGCAGTGGCCTACCGTACTGCTATATACAGTATAATAAATGGACCTGGTGGACACTGTCAGCAAACTGCTAAACTAGTATAAAGAAAAAAAGCCACCACAGGTATACAATGTAGATGGATGGATAGTATATTTATTAATGGATGACGAGTGATGACACAGAGGTAGGTACAGCAGTGGCCTACCGTACTGCTATATACAGTATAATGGACCTGGTGGACACTGTCAGCAGACTGCTAAACTAGTACTACTAGTATAAAGAAAAAAAGCCACCACAGGTATACAATGTAGATGGATGGATAGTACACTTATTAGTGGATGAAAAGTGACGACACAGAGGTAGGTACAGCAGTGGCCTACCGTACTGCTATATACAGTATAATAAATGGACCTGGTGGACACTGTCAGCAAACTGCTAAACTAGTATAAAGAAAAAAAGCCACCACAGGTATACAATGTAGATGGATGGATAGTATACTTATTAATGGATGACGAGTGACGACACAGAGGTAGGTACAGCAGTGGCCTACCGTACTGCTATATACAGTATAATGGACCTGGTGGACACTGTCAGCAAACTGCTAAACTAGTACTACTAGTATAAAGAAAAAAACCCACCACAGGTATACAATGTAGATGGATGGATAGTACACTTATTAATGGATGACGAGTGACGACACAGAGGTAGGTACAGCAGTGGCCTCCCGTACTGCTATATACAGTATAATGTCACAACTGAGGGCCTGAGCTGACGGGAGGCAGCCTCAGTTGTAGGGGCTGAGATGTACCGGAACCTGGGAGGTTGTATCAGACCCCTGGACATGTAAGTAACATGAATAATAACTGCCCGAAGGCGTGACCACGACAACTTGGATAAAAGTCAATGATGTTTATTATGACAACTCCGCAACACAGCAGCAGTAAAAGAAAACGTAAAAGTCAGCAAAGAATAAATACAGTTCCTGGGTACTACAGGATGGCAGGAGCCACAGGGCACTGGTAGTGTGAGATAGTTCTTATGATCTTCTAGATGGAAAGTCCTTACCAGGCCCGACTGTAGCAATGGAGATAACCCAGGATTGTGCCAGCTGGTGTTCCAGGAAAAGCTGGGTTGCTGAAGATAAAACAGCTGCTGTGGATACTGGCTGGAACCAGACTGTTGTTAGCACGGAGTGGATACTGGCTGGAACCAGTTAAATAATAAATGAACTTGGGAGCGATGAAATATGAACTGAAATGTAGAACTTGAGAGCGGAGAAATAATAATACCGGTGGAGAGTGGTAAAGTGTAGAAAGGACACCGGCCCTTTAAGGGAAGCTGTACTCTGCTGGAAGCTGAGCTGGAAGCAGGTAATGTTGTAGCTGGAAACAGATGAATCCACAATGGATTGGAGAGTCAGGCTACACCGCAGGTGGAATGCTGGTGCGGGTCTCTATGGTGGAAGTCTTGAGACAGGAGCTGGAACCTGGAAGACAATCACAGGAGAGAGACAAACAGGAACTAGGTTTGACAACCAAAGCACTGACGCCTTCCTTGCTCAGGCACAGTGTATTTATACCTGCAGCAAGGAAGGGATTGGCTAGGCAATTATGCAGATTATCAATACTGAGAACAGATTGGTGGAAATGATCAGCTGACAGAATCCAAGATGGCTGCGCCCATGCAGACACTTGGAGGGAAGTTTGGTTTGTAATCCATGTGGTAATGAAAACAGTAATGGCGGCGCCGGCCACCGGAGACAGGAGGCGCCAGGCTGACAGGTGCATATCCAACCACGCGGACACAGCGGAGGCCGCGGCTGACGTAATCGCCACTCAGACACTCTGCATGCAGAAGTTCAGGGACGGCGGCGGAGGCCGCGGGAGACGCCATGCCAGGTGTAATATGGCGTTTACTGTGACAGCGTCCCAGAGTGACAGGAGAGGATACAGGAATGTACACATCAGGATAACAGATGGGATCCGGTCCTGGAGCACTGAGCCAGCCTTAGGAGGCATCTGATGGGTAAGAAATGGTGTCCAGATACCCGGATCGTGACAGCACCCCCCCCCCTTTAGGAGTGGCCCCAGGACACTTCTTTGGCTTTTGAGGAAACTTGGAATGGAATCTCCGGACCAAGGCAGGAGCATGGACATCAGAAGCATTGGTCCATGAACGTTCCTCAGGACCATAACCCTTCCAGTCAATAAGATATTGTAGTTGACCATAACGGTGACGTGAGTCCAGGATCTTGGCCACTTCATACTCAACGCCTCGTTGAGTTTGGACTTTCGGAGTTGGAGGAAGTGAGGAATGAAACCGATTCAAGATCAGCGGTTTCAACAGGGAAACATGGAATGTCCTGGGTATTTTTAAGAAGGGAGGCAACTGGAGTCTGTAAGCAACAGGATTGATGACTTGTTCAATCTTGAAAGGACCGATATAGCGAGGTGCAAACTTCATACTGGGAACTCTTAACCTCAAATTCTTCGTGGATAACCATACCCGATCACCCACCTTGAGAGCAGGAACTGCTCGACGCTTCTTATCCGCAAACTTCTTGTACCTGAACGATGCCTTGAGCAGAGCTGATCGTACGCTCTTCCAGATATTGGCAAACTGATGCAAGGTGATATCCACTGCGGGAACAGAAGTTGCTGGAAGCGGTTGGAACTCAGGGACTTTAGGGTGGAATCCAAAGTTAGTGAAGAATGGTGTTGAAGCAGATGAAGAATGATACTGGTTGTTATGACAGAACTCGGCCCAGGGAAGTAATTGAACCCAGTCATCTTGAGAGGAGGACACATAGATGCGGAGGAAGGCCTCCAAGTCCTGATTCACCCTCTCGGTTTGACCATTGGTCTGAGGATGGTAAGCCGTGGAAAACTTTAGCTTGACTTGGAGGACTTGACATAAACTTCGCCAGAATTTGGCTGTGAATTGAACTCCTCGATCTGAGATAATTTCTTCAGGAAGACCGTGGAGTCGGAAGATCTCTTGTATGAATACTTGAGCCAACTTGGAAGCTGACGGAAGACCGGTGAGAGGAATGAAGTGTGCCATCTTGGTGAACCGGTCAACTACCACCCAGATGGTATTGAACTTGTTGCACATGGGTAAGTCTGTAATGAAATCCATCGACAAGTGGGTCCATGGTCGACGGGGAACGGATAGTGGAACCAGTTGCCCCGCAGGCGACTGGCGGGATACTTTATGTTGGGCACACTTTGGGCAAGATGCAATAAACTCCAAAACGTCCTTTTTCAGAGTTGGCCACCAATAGGACCTAGAGATAAACTCCAGGGTTTTTTGGATACCTGTATGTCCGGCAAAACGGGAAGCATGGGCCCAATGCATGAGCTTCTTCCTTAGCATCGGCTTCACAAAACTTTTCCCTGATGGGGGCGTAGAGTCCATCCCTACCGTGGAGACTGCCAACGGATTTATAAAATGGATGCTTGTCTGAAGACTCTGACTCATTTTCTTGCTCCCATGAGCGGGAAAGGGCATCGGCCTTGCGATTCTGAGAGCCCGGACAGAACTGGAGTTTAAAGTCGAACCTGGAAAAGAAAAGTGCCCATCTGGCCTGACGAGGGTTGAGACATTGTGCGCCTTTCAGATATAAAAGGTTCTTGTGGTCTGTAAGTATGGTGATTGAATGAGAAGCTCCCTCCAACAGATACCTCCACTCTTCTAGAGCGAGCTTGATGGCTAGCAACTCCTGGTCGCCAATGGCATAGTTGCGCTCAGCTGGGGAGAACTTCCGGGAGAAGAAACTGCAAGGGTGTAAATGGCCATCTTTAGCCCTCTGAGATAACACCGCTCCTACTCCAACGGAGGAGGCATCCACCTCTAAGATGTAAGGAGAGTCGATGTCAGGCTGTTTCAGAACAGGCGCAGAGATGAACCTTTGTTTTAAAAGATGAAATGCTTGCATGGCTTCTTCAGACCACTTGGACGGGTTAGCACCCTTCTTAGTGAAAGCAGTAATAGGCGCCACAATGGTGGAAAAGTCTCGTATAAACTTTCGGTAATAGTTGGCGAACCCTAAGAACCTCTGGACCCCTTTGAGGGTTAAGGGTACCGGCCAATTTTGGATTGCTTGTAGTTTCTCAGGATCCATCTCTAGTCCGGAACCGGACACAATGTACCCTAGAAACGGAATGGACTTGACTTCAAAGACGCATTTTTCTAATTTGCAATAGAGATGATTGACACGGAGACGGGACAGAACCTCTTTAACCCAAAAACGATGTTCCTCTAAATCGTTGGCAAAAATGAGGATATCGTCTAGATAGACCACGACATGACGGTATAGAATGTCTCTGAAGATCTCATTGACAAAATGCTGGAAGACAGCTGGAGCATTGCTCAATCCGAAGGGCATGACGAGGTACTCATAATGTCCGTCACGGGTGTTAAAGGCGGTCTTCCACTCGTCACCCTCACGGATCCGGATGAGATTGTATGCACCTCGCAAGTCCAGCTTTGTAAAGATGGTAGCTCCGCTAACTCTGTCAAAGAGCTCAGTAATCAGGGGTAAAGGATAACGGTTCTTGATGGTAATGTCGTTCAAACCTCTGTAGTCGATGCACGGCCGCAGACCACCATCTTTCTTTTTTACAAAAAAGAAGCCTGCGCCGGCTGGAGAAGAAGAAGGTCGAATGAACCCCTTTGCTAGGTTCTCTTTAATATATTCCTCCATAGAATGCGTCTCAGGCAGAGACAACGGATAAGTTCGGCCTCGAGGTGGAACCTTCCCTGGAACGAGATCAATCGGACAGTCCCATTCTCTATGAGGAAGAAGGATATCAGCAGAAGCTTTACTGAACACATCCGTGAAATCTTGATATGGAGGAGGTGGAACATCAGACGACCTGGGGGAGGAAGAACAGACAGGCAATACTTTAAACAAACATGTCTCAGCACAGGAGGAACCCCATGCCAGGATTTGCGTAGTCGTCCAATCAATTGTAGGATTGTGAAGACGGAGCCATGGAAGGCCCAGGACCACAGGATGTGTGGCTCTTGGAATCACTAAAAAAGAAATAAGTTCGGAATGAAGAACTCCCACTCTCAGACGAACTGGTAGAGTCCTTAAAGAAATAACTGCATCAAAAATTTTGCTGCCATCCACGGCAGTTAAAGAAATGGACGAAGGAAGTCTCTCGGTGGGTAGGGACCACCGTTTAACATAGGCTTCGGTAATAAAGTTCCCAGCTGCTCCGGAATCAAGGAGGGCAATGACGTTCCGATAACGTTGAGCAACTTGAAGCGAGACTGGGAGATTACAATCTTGAGGAGATGGAGAGGAGATCATTACTCCTAGCCGGCCCTCTCCTTGGCGAGCTAAGATTTGGAGTTTCCCGGACGTTTGGGACAGGCATTAATGGTGTGAGACGGAGCTGCACAATAGAGACAGAGAAACTCGGAGAGACGTCTTCGGCGCTCAGCAGGAGTTAAACGGGAACGGCCAAGTTGCATGGGCTCATCTTTAGATGGGGACAGTTGACGAGGAGGAGGAGCAGAAGATTTTGGAGCAGATGATCTTCCACGCTCAGTTGCTCTCTCTCTGAAACATAAATCAACTTTCGTGCAGAGTGAGATTAGCTCATCTAACTTAGAAGGTAAGTCTCTGGTAGCTAACTCATCTTTAATACGCTCAGATAAGCCATGCCAGAATGCAGCATACAGGGCCTCGTCGTTCCATGCCAGTTCGGATGCCAGGATCTGGAACTGTATCAGATATTGTCCTACAGTACGTGACCCCTGGCGTAAACGGAGAATCTCGGATGAAGCTGAGGTTACCCGGCCTGGCTCGTCGAAGATGCGCCTGAATGTTGACACGAAGGCAGTGTAGGAAGATAGCAGGGTGTCGGACCTCTCCCATAACGGTGATGCCCAATCAAGGGCTGAGCCACTGAGAAGAGAAATAATGTAGGCAATTTTTGTACGGTCACTGGGAAAATTGCCAGGTTGTAGCTCAAACTGAATCTCACACTGGTTGAGAAATCCCCTGCAGAATCTTGGAGATCCGTCAAATTTTGCTGGTGTTGGAAGATGAAGACGTGGAGCAGAAATGGGTAAGGTGGGTGGGGTTATAGCTGGAGTCACTGTGGTTGACGCACCAGACGCCTGATCCACGGAGAGTTGTCTGAATCCCATCCAGCCGAGTAGAGAGATCCTGGAGACAGCGGATGATGTGGCCCTGTGCAGCCTCCTGATGTTCTAGTCGGGCTGCCAGTTCTTGCATCGGCCTGGCCGCTTGATCCTGGTCTCCGGCTGAATTCATTAGGTCAGTGCTTACTGTCACAACTGAGGGCCTGAGCTGACGGGAGGCAGCCTCAGTTGTAGGGGCTGAGATGTACCGGAACCTGGGAGGTTGTATCAGACCCCTGGACATGTAAGTAACATGAATAATAACTGCCCGAAGGCGTGACCACGACAACTTGGATAAAAGTCAATGATGTTTATTATGACAACTCCGCAACACAGCAGCAGTAAAAGAAAACGTAAAAGTCAGCAAAGAATAAATACAGTTCCTGGGTACTACAGGATGGCAGGAGCCACAGGGCACTGGTAGTGTGAGATAGTTCTTATGATCTTCTAGATGGAAAGTCCTTACCAGGCCCGACTGTAGCAATGGAGATAACCCAGGATTGTGCCAGCTGGTGTTCCAGGAAAAGCTGGGTTGCTGAAGATAAAACAGCTGCTGTGGATACTGGCTGGAACCAGACTGTTGTTAGCACGGAGTGGATACTGGCTGGAACCAGTTAAATAATAAATGAACTTGGGAGCGATGAAATATGAACTGAAATGTAGAACTTGAGAGCGGAGAAATAATAATACCGGTGGAGAGTGGTAAAGTGTAGAAAGGACACCGGCCCTTTAAGGGAAGCTGTACTCTGCTGGAAGCTGAGCTGGAAGCAGGTAATGTTGTAGCTGGAAACAGATGAATCCACAATGGATTGGAGAGTCAGGCTACACCGCAGGTGGAATGCTGGTGCGGGTCTCTATGGTGGAAGTCTTGAGACAGGAGCTGGAACCTGGAAGACAATCACAGGAGAGAGACAAACAGGAACTAGGTTTGACAACCAAAGCACTGACGCCTTCCTTGCTCAGGCACAGTGTATTTATACCTGCAGCAAGGAAGGGATTGGCTAGGCAATTATGCAGATTATCAATACTGAGAACAGATTGGTGGAAATGATCAGCTGACAGAATCCAAGATGGCTGCGCCCATGCAGACACTTGGAGGGAAGTTTGGTTTGTAATCCATGTGGTAATGAAAACAGTAATGGCGGCGCCGGCCACCGGAGACAGGAGGCGCCAGGCTGACAGGTGCATATCCAACCACGCGGACACAGCGGAGGCCGCGGCTGACGTAATCGCCACTCAGACACTCTGCATGCAGAAGTTCAGGGACGGCGGCGGAGGCCGCGGGAGACGCCATGCCAGGTGTAATATGGCGTTTACTGTGACAGCGTCCCAGAGTGACAGGAGAGGATACAGGAATGTACACATCAGGATAACAGATGGGATCCGGTCCTGGAGCACTGAGCCAGCCTTAGGAGGCATCTGATGGGTAAGAAATGGCGTCCAGATACCCGGATCGTGACAGCACCCCCCCCCCTTTAGGAGTGGCCCCAGGACACTTCTTTGGCTTTTGAGGAAACTTGGAATGGAATCTCCGGACCAAGGCAGGAGCATGGACATCAGAAGCATTGGTCCATGAACGTTCCTCAGGACCATAACCCTTCCAGTCAATAAGATATTGTAGTTGACCATAACGGTGACGTGAGTCCAGGATCTTGGCCACTTCATACTCAACGCCTCGTTGAGTTTGGACTTTCGGAGTTGGAGGAAGTGAGGAATGAAACCGATTCAAGATCAGCGGTTTCAACAGGGAAACATGGAATGTCCTGGGTATTTTTAAGAAGGGAGGCAACTGGAGTCTGTAAGCAACAGGATTGATGACTTGTTCAATCTTGAAAGGACCGATATAGCGAGGTGCAAACTTCATACTGGGAACTCTTAACCTCAAATTCTTCGTGGATAACCATACCCGATCACCCACCTTGAGAGCAGGAACTGCTCGACGCTTCTTATCCGCAAACTTCTTGTACCTGAACGATGCCTTGAGCAGAGCTGATCGTACGCTCTTCCAGATATTGGCAAACTGATGCAAGGTGATATCCACTGCGGGAACAGAAGTTGCTGGAAGCGGTTGGAACTCAGGGACTTTAGGGTGGAATCCAAAGTTAGTGAAGAATGGTGTTGAAGCAGATGAAGAATGATACTGGTTGTTATGACAGAACTCGGCCCAGGGAAGTAATTGAACCCAGTCATCTTGAGAGGAGGACACATAGATGCGGAGGAAGGCCTCCAAGTCCTGATTCACCCTCTCGGTTTGACCATTGGTCTGAGGATGGTAAGCCGTGGAAAACTTTAGCTTGACTTGGAGGACTTGACATAAACTTCGCCAGAATTTGGCTGTGAATTGAACTCCTCGATCTGAGATAATTTCTTCAGGAAGACCGTGGAGTCGGAAGATCTCTTGTATGAATACTTGAGCCAACTTGGAAGCTGACGGAAGACCGGTGAGAGGAATGAAGTGTGCCATCTTGGTGAACCGGTCAACTACCACCCAGATGGTATTGAACTTGTTGCACATGGGTAAGTCTGTAATGAAATCCATCGACAAGTGGGTCCATGGTCGACGGGGAACGGATAGTGGAACCAGTTGCCCCGCAGGCGACTGGCGGGATACTTTATGTTGGGCACACTTTGGGCAAGATGCAATAAACTCCAAAACGTCCTTTTTCAGAGTTGGCCACCAATAGGACCTAGAGATAAACTCCAGGGTTTTTTGGATACCTGTATGTCCGGCAAAACGGGAAGCATGGGCCCAATGCATGAGCTTCTTCCTTAGCATCGGCTTCACAAAACTTTTCCCTGATGGGGGCGTAGAGTCCATCCCTACCGTGGAGACTGCCAACGGATTTATAAAATGGATGCTTGTCTGAAGACTCTGACTCATTTTCTTGCTCCCATGAGCGGGAAAGGGCATCGGCCTTGCGATTCTGAGAGCCCGGACAGAACTGGAGTTTAAAGTCGAACCTGGAAAAGAAAAGTGCCCATCTGGCCTGACGAGGGTTGAGACATTGTGCGCCTTTCAGATATAAAAGGTTCTTGTGGTCTGTAAGTATGGTGATTGAATGAGAAGCTCCCTCCAACAGATACCTCCACTCTTCTAGAGCGAGCTTGATGGCTAGCAACTCCTGGTCGCCAATGGCATAGTTGCGCTCAGCTGGGGAGAACTTCCGGGAGAAGAAACTGCAAGGGTGTAAATGGCCATCTTTAGCCCTCTGAGATAACACCGCTCCTACTCCAACGGAGGAGGCATCCACCTCTAAGATGTAAGGAGAGTCGATGTCAGGCTGTTTCAGAACAGGCGCAGAGATGAACCTTTGTTTTAAAAGATGAAATGCTTGCATGGCTTCTTCAGACCACTTGGACGGGTTAGCACCCTTCTTAGTGAAAGCAGTAATAGGCGCCACAATGGTGGAAAAGTCTCGTATAAACTTTCGGTAATAGTTGGCGAACCCTAAGAACCTCTGGACCCCTTTGAGGGTTAAGGGTACCGGCCAATTTTGGATTGCTTGTAGTTTCTCAGGATCCATCTCTAGTCCGGAACCGGACACAATGTACCCTAGAAACGGAATGGACTTGACTTCAAAGACGCATTTTTCTAATTTGCAATAGAGATGATTGACACGGAGACGGGACAGAACCTCTTTAACCCAAAAACGATGTTCCTCTAAATCGTTGGCAAAAATGAGGATATCGTCTAGATAGACCACGACATGACGGTATAGAATGTCTCTGAAGATCTCATTGACAAAATGCTGGAAGACAGCTGGAGCATTGCTCAATCCGAAGGGCATGACGAGGTACTCATAATGTCCGTCACGGGTGTTAAAGGCGGTCTTCCACTCGTCACCCTCACGGATCCGGATGAGATTGTATGCACCTCGCAAGTCCAGCTTTGTAAAGATGGTAGCTCCGCTAACTCTGTCAAAGAGCTCAGTAATCAGGGGTAAAGGATAACGGTTCTTGATGGTAATGTCGTTCAAACCTCTGTAGTCGATGCACGGCCGCAGACCACCATCTTTCTTTTTTACAAAAAAGAAGCCTGCGCCGGCTGGAGAAGAAGAAGGTCGAATGAACCCCTTTGCTAGGTTCTCTTTAATATATTCCTCCATAGAATGCGTCTCAGGCAGAGACAACGGATAAGTTCGGCCTCGAGGTGGAACCTTCCCTGGAACGAGATCAATCGGACAGTCCCATTCTCTATGAGGAGGAAGGATATCAGCAGAAGCTTTACTGAACACATCCGTGAAATCTTGATATGGAGGAGGTGGAACATCAGACGACCTGGGGGAGGAAGAACAGACAGGCAATACTTTAAACAAACATGTCTCAGCACAGGAGGAACCCCATGCCAGGATTTGCGTAGTCGTCCAATCAATTGTAGGATTGTGAAGACGGAGCCATGGAAGGCCCAGGACCACAGGATGTGTGGCTCTTGGAATCACTAAAAAAGAAATAAGTTCGGAATGAAGAACTCCCACTCTCAGACGAACTGGTAGAGTCCTTAAAGAAATAACTGCATCAAAAATTTTGCTGCCATCCACGGCAGTTAAAGAAATGGACGAAGGAAGTCTCTCGGTGGGTAGGGACCACCGTTTAACATAGGCTTCGGTAATAAAGTTCCCAGCTGCTCCGGAATCAAGGAGGGCAATGACGTTCCGATAACGTTGAGCAACTTGAAGCGAGACTGGGAGATTACAATCTTGAGGAGATGGAGAGGAGATCATTACTCCTAGCCGGCCCTCTCCTTGGCGAGCTAAGATTTGGAGTTTCCCGGACGTTTGGGACAGGCATTAATGGTGTGAGACGGAGCTGCACAATAGAGACAGAGAAACTCGGAGAGACGTCTTCGGCGCTCAGCAGGAGTTAAACGGGAACGGCCAAGTTGCATGGGCTCATCTTTAGATGGGGACAGTTGACGAGGAGGAGGAGCAGAAGATTTTGGAGCAGATGATCTTCCACGCTCAGTTGCTCTCTCTCTGAAACATAAATCAACTTTCGTGCAGAGTGAGATTAGCTCATCTAACTTAGAAGGTAAGTCTCTGGTAGCTAACTCATCTTTAATACGCTCAGATAAGCCATGCCAGAATGCAGCATACAGGGCCTCGTCGTTCCATGCCAGTTCGGATGCCAGGATCTGGAACTGTATCAGATATTGTCCTACAGTACGTGACCCCTGGCGTAAACGGAGAATCTCGGATGAAGCTGAGGTTACCCGGCCTGGCTCGTCGAAGATGCGCCTGAATGTTGACACGAAGGCAGTGTAGGAAGATAGCAGGGTGTCGGACCTCTCCCATAACGGTGATGCCCAATCAAGGGCTGAGCCACTGAGAAGAGAAATAATGTAGGCAATTTTTGTACGGTCACTGGGAAAATTGCCAGGTTGTAGCTCAAACTGAATCTCACACTGGTTGAGAAATCCCCTGCAGAATCTTGGAGATCCGTCAAATTTTGCTGGTGTTGGAAGATGAAGACGTGGAGCAGAAATGGGTAAGGTGGGTGGGGTTATAGCTGGAGTCACTGTGGTTGACGCACCAGACGCCTGATCCACGGAGAGTTGTCTGAATCCCATCCAGCCGAGTAGAGAGATCCTGGAGACAGCGGATGATGTGGCCCTGTGCAGCCTCCTGATGTTCTAGTCGGGCTGCCAGTTCTTGCATCGGCCTGGCCGCTTGATCCAGGTCTCCGGCTGAATTCATTAGGTCAGTGCTTACTGTCACAACTGAGGGCCTGAGCTGACGGGAGGCAGCCTCAGTTGTAGGGGCTGAGATGTACCGGAACCTGGGAGGTTGTATCAGACCCCTGGACATGTAAGTAACATGAATAATAACTGCCCGAAGGCGTGACCACGACAACTTGGATAAAAGTCAATGATGTTTATTATGACAACTCCGCAACACAGCAGCAGTAAAAGAAAACGTAAAAGTCAGCAAAGAATAAATACAGTTCCTGGGTACTACAGGATGGCAGGAGCCACAGGGCACTGGTAGTGTGAGATAGTTCTTATGATCTTCTAGATGGAAAGTCCTTACCAGGCCCGACTGTAGCAATGGAGATAACCCAGGATTGTGCCAGCTGGTGTTCCAGGAAAAGCTGGGTTGCTGAAGATAAAACAGCTGCTGTGGATACTGGCTGGAACCAGACTGTTGTTAGCACGGAGTGGATACTGGCTGGAACCAGTTAAATAATAAATGAACTTGGGAGCGATGAAATATGAACTGAAATGTAGAACTTGAGAGCGGAGAAATAATAATACCGGTGGAGAGTGGTAAAGTGTAGAAAGGACACCGGCCCTTTAAGGGAAGCTGTACTCTGCTGGAAGCTGAGCTGGAAGCAGGTAATGTTGTAGCTGGAAACAGATGAATCCACAATGGATTGGAGAGTCAGGCTACACCGCAGGTGGAATGCTGGTGCGGGTCTCTATGGTGGAAGTCTTGAGACAGGAGCTGGAACCTGGAAGACAATCACAGGAGAGAGACAAACAGGAACTAGGTTTGACAACCAAAGCACTGACGCCTTCCTTGCTCAGGCACAGTGTATTTATACCTGCAGCAAGGAAGGGATTGGCTAGGCAATTATGCAGATTATCAATACTGAGAACAGATTGGTGGAAATGATCAGCTGACAGAATCCAAGATGGCTGCGCCCATGCAGACACTTGGAGGGAAGTTTGGTTTGTAATCCATGTGGTAATGAAAACAGTAATGGCGGCGCCGGCCACCGGAGACAGGAGGCGCCAGGCTGACAGGTGCATATCCAACCACGCGGACACAGCGGAGGCCGCGGCTGACGTAATCGCCACTCAGACACTCTGCATGCAGAAGTTCAGGGACGGCGGCGGAGGCCGCGGGAGACGCCATGCCAGGGGTAATATGGCGTTTACTGTGACAGCGTCCCAGAGTGACAGGAGAGGATACAGGAATGTACACATCAGGATAACAGATGGGATCCGGTCCTGGAGCACTGAGCCAGCCTTAGGAGGCAGCTGATGGGTAAGAAATGGCGTCCAGATACCCGGATCGTGACATATAATAAATGGACCTGGTGGACACTGTCAGCAAACTGCTAAACTAGTATAAAGAAAAAAAGTTACCACAGGTATACAATGTAGATGGATGGATAGTATACTTATGGATGACGAGTGATGACACAGAGGTAGGTACAGCAGTGGCCTACCGTACTGCTATATACAGTATAATAAATGGACCTGGTGGACACTGTCAGCAAACTGCTAAACTAGTATAAAGAAAAAAAGCCACCACAGGTATACAATGTAGATGGATGGATAGTATACTTATTAATGGATGACGAGTGACGACACAGAGGTAGGTACAGCAGTGGCCTACTATACTGCTATATACAGTATAATAAATGGACCTGGTGGACACTGTCAGCAGACTGCTAAACTAGTACTACTAGTATAAAGAAAAAAAGCCACCACAGGTATACAATGTAGATGGATGGATAGTATACTTATTAATGGATGACGAGTGACGACACAGAGGTAGGTACAGCAGTGGCCTACCGTACTGCTATATACAGTATAATAAATGGACCTGGTGGACACTGTCAGCAAACTGCTAAACTAGTATAAAGAAAAAAAGCCACCACAGGTATACAATGTAGATGGATGGATAGTATACTTAATAATGGATGACGAGTGACGACACAGAGGTAGGTACAGCAGTGGCCTACCGTACTGCTATATACAGTATAATAAATGGACCTGGTGGACACTGTCAGCAAACTGCTAAACTAGTATAAAGAAAAAAAGCCACCACAGGTATACAATGTAGATGGATGGATAGTATACTTATTAATGGATGACGAGTGACGACACAGAGGTAGGTACAGCAGTGGCCTCCTGTACTGTTATATACAGTATAATAAATGGACCTGGTGGACACTGTCAGCAAACTGCTAAACTAGTATAAAGAAAAAAAAAACACCACAGGTATACAATGTAGATGGATGGATAGTACACTTATTAATGGATGACGAGTGACGACACAGAGGTAGGTACAGCAGTGGCCTACCGTACTGCTATATACAGTATAATGGACCTGGTGGACACTGTCAGCAGACTGCTAAACTAGTACTACTAGTATAAAGAAAAAAAGCCACCACTGGTATACAATGTAGATGGATGGATAGTACACTTATTAATGGATGAAAAGTGATGACACAGAGGTAGGTACAGCAGTGGCCTACCGTACTGCTATATACAGTATAATAAATGGACCTGGTGGACACTGTCAGCAGACTGCTAAACTAGTATAAAGAAAAAAAGCCACCACAGGTATACAATGTAGATGGATGGATAGTATACTTATTAATGGATGACGAGTGACGACACAGAGGTAGGTACAGCAGTGGCCTCCTGTACTGTTATATACAGTATAATAAATGGACCTGGTGGACACTGTCAGCAAACTGCTAAACTAGTATAAAGAAAAAAAGCCACCACAGGTATACAATGTAGATGGATGGATAGTATACTTATTAATGGATGACGAGTGACGACACAGAGGTAGGTACAGCAGTGGCCTCCTGTACTGTTATATACAGTATAATAAATGGACCTGGTGGACACTGTCAGCAAACTGCTAAACTAGTATAAAGAAAAAAGACCACCACAGGTATACAATGTAGATGGATGGATAGTACACTTATTAATGGATGACGAGTGACGACACAGAGGTAGGTACAGCAGTGGCCTCCTGTACTGTTATATACAGTATAATAAATGGACCTGGTGGACACTGTCAGCAAACTGCTAAACTAGTATAAAGAAGAAAAGCCACCACAGGTATACAATGTAGATGGATGGATAGTATATTTATTAATGGATGACGAGTGACGACACAGAGGTAGGTACAGCAGTGGCCTACCGTACTGCTATATACAGTATAATGGACCTGGTGGACACTGTCAGCAGACTGCTAAACTAGTACTACTAGTATAAAGAAAAAAAACACCACAGGTATACAATGTAGATGGATGGATAGTATACTTTATGGATGACGAGTGATGACACAGAGGTAGGTACAGCAGTGGCCTACCGTACTGCTATATACAGTATAATAAATGGACCTGGTGGACACTGTCAGCAAACTGCTAAACTAGTATAAAGAAAAAAAACCCACCACAGGTATACAATGTAGATGGATGGATAGTACACTTATTAATGGATGACGAGTGACGACACAGAGGTAGGTACAGCAGTGGCCTCCTGTACTGTTATATACAGTATAATAAATGGACCTGGTGGACACTGTCAGCAAACTGCTAAACTAGTATAAAGAAAAAAAGCCACCACAGGTATACAATGTAGATGGATGGATAGTATACTTATTAATGGATGACGAGTGACGACACAGAGGTAGGTACAGCAGTGGCCTCCTGTACTGTTATATACAGTATAATAAATGGACCTGGTGGACACTGTCAGCAAACTGCTAAACTAGTATAAAGAAAAAAAACCACCACAGGTATACAATGTAGATGGATGGATAGTACACTTATTAATGGATGACGAGTGACGACACAGAGGTAGGTACAGCAGTGGCCTCCTGTACTGTTATATACAGTATAATAAATGGACCTGGTGGATACTGTCAGCAAACTGCTAAACTAGTATAAAGAAAAAAAGCCACCACAGGTATACAATGTATATGGATGGATAGTATATTTATTAATGGATGACGAGTGACGACACAGAGGTAGGTACAGCAGTGGCCTACCGTACTGCTATATACAGTATAATGGACCTGGTGGACACTGTCAGCAGACTGCTAAACTAGTACTACTAGTATAAAGAAAAAAAGCCACCACAGGTATACAATGTAGATGGATGGATAGTACACTTATTAATGGATGAAAAGTGATGACACAGAGGTAGGTACAGCAGTGGCCTACCGTACTGCTATATACAGTATAATAAATGGACCTGGTGGACACTGTCAGCAAACTGCTAAACTAGTATAAAGAAAAAAAGCCACCACAGGTATACAATGTAGATGGATGGATAGTATACTTATTAATGGATGACGAGTGACGACACAGAGGTAGGTACAGCAGTGGCCTCCTGTACTGTTATATACAGTATAATAAATGGACCTGGTGGACACTGTCAGCAAACTGCTAAACTAGTATAAAGAAAAAAAGCCACCACAGGTATACAATGTAGATGGATGGATAGTATACTTATTAATGGATGACGAGTGACGACACAGAGGTAGGTACAGCAGTGGCCTCCTGTACTGTTATATACAGTATAATAAATGGACCTGGTGGACACTGTCAGCAAACTGCTAAACTAGTATAAAGAAAAAAGACCACCACAGGTATACAATGTAGATGGATGGATAGTACACTTATTAATGGATGACGAGTGACGACACAGAGGTAGGTACAGCAGTGGCCTACCGTACTGCTATATACAGTATAATGGACCTGGTGGACACTGTCAGCAGACTGCTAAACTAGTACTACTAGTATAAAGAAAAAAAACACCACAGGTATACAATGTAGATGGATGGATAGTATACTTTATGGATGACGAGTGATGACACAGAGGTAGGTACAGCAGTGGCCTACCGTACTGCTATATACAGTATAATAAATGGACCTGGTGGACACTGTCAGCAAACTGCTAAACTAGTATAAAGAAAAAAAGCCACCACAGGTATACAATGTAGATGGATGGATAGTATACTTATTAATGGATGACGAGTGACGACACAGAGGTAGGTACAGCAGTGGCCTACCGTACTGCTATATACAGTATAATAAATGGACCTGGTGGACACTGTCAGCAAACTGCTAAACTAGTATAAAGAAAAAAAGCCACCACAGGTATACAATGTAGATGGATGGATAGTATACTTATTAATGGATGACGAGTGACAACACAGAGGTAGGTACAGCAGTGGCCTACTGTACTGCTATATACAGTATAATGGACCTGGTGGACACTGTCAGCAGACTGCTAAACTAGTACTACTAGTATAAAGAAAAAAAACACCACAGGTATACAATGTAGATGGATGGATAGTATACTTTATGGATGACGAGTGATGACACAGAGGTAGGTACAGCAGTGGCCTACCGTACTGCTATATACAGTATAATAAATGGACCTGGTGGACACTGTCAGCAAACTGCTAAACTAGTATAAAGAAAAAAAGCCTCCACAGGTATACAATGTAGATGGATGGATAGTATACTTATTAATGGATGACGAGGGACGACACAGAGGTAGGTACAGCAGTGGCCTACCGTACTGCTATATACAGTATAATGGACCTAGTGGACACTGTCAGCAGACTGCTAAACTAGTACTACTAGTATAAAGAAAAAAGCCACCACAGGTATACAATGTAGATGGATGGATAGTATACTTATTAATGGATGACAAGTGACGACACAGAGGTAGGTACAGCAGTGGCCTCCCGTACTGCTATATACAGTATAATAAATGGACCTGGTGGACACTGTCAGCAAACTGCTAAACTAGTATAAAGAAAAAAAGCGACCACAGGTATACAATGTAGATGGATGGATAGTATACTTATGGATGACGAGTGACGACACAGAGGTAGGTACAGCAGTGGCCTACCGTACTGCTATATACAGTATAATAAATGGACCTGGTGGACACTGTCAGCAAACTGCTAAACTAGTATAAAGAAAAAAAGCCACCACAGGTATACAATGTAGATGGATGGATAGTATACTTATTAATGGATGACGAGTGACGACACAGAGGTAGGTACAGCAGTGGCCTACTGTACTGCTATATACAGTATAATGGACCTGGTGGACACTGTGAGCAGACTGCTAAACTAGTACTACTAGTATAAAGAAAAAAGCCACCACAGGTATACAATGTAGATGGATGGATAGTATACTTATTAATGGATGACGAGTGACGACACAGAGGTAGGTACAGCAGTGGCCTACCGTACTGCTATATACAGTATAATAAATGGACCTGGTGGACACTGTCAGCTAACTGCTAAACTAGTATAAAGAAAAAAAGCCACCACAGGTATACAATGTAGATGGATGGATAGTATACTTATTAATGGATGACGAGTGACGACACAGAGGTAGGTACAGCAGTGGCCCTCCGTACTGCTATATACAGTATAATGGACCTGGTGGACACTGTCAGCAGACTGCTAAACTAGTACTACTAGTATAAAGAAAAAAGCCACCACAGGTATACAATGTAGATGGATGGATAGTATACTTATTAATGGATGACGAGTGACGACACAGAGGTAGGTACAGCAGTGGCCTCCCGTACTGCTATATACAGTATAATAAATGGACCTGGTGGACACTGTCAGCAAACTGCTAAACTAGTATAAAGAAAAAAAGCCACCACCGGTATACAATGTAGATGGATGGATAGTATACTTATGGATGACGAGTGAAGACACAGAGGTAGGTACAGCAGTGGCCTACCGTACTGCTATATACAGTATTATAAATGGACCTGGTGGACACTGTCAGCAAACTGCTAAACTAGTATAAAGAAAAAAAGCCACCACAGGTATACAATGTAGATGGATGGATAGTATACTTATTAATGGATGACGAGTGACGACACAGAGGTAGGTACAGCAGTGGCCTACCGTACTGCTATTTACAGTATAATGGACCTGGTGGACGCTGTCAGCAAACTGCTAAACTAGTATAAAAAAAAGCCACCACAGGAGTGTTTTTCAGGCAGACAAACGTATACTGGTGGTCACTGTCAGCAAAACTGTGCACTGTACTCCTCCTATAGCTGCTCCCCAGTCCCCACAATTAAGCAGTGTGAGCACTCAGCACAGATATATCATGCAGCACACTGAGCAGTAGCACAGATATGGTATGGAGCGTTTTTTTTCAGGCAGAGAACGGATAAAAAACTGGTGGTCACTTTACTTATCAGCAAAACTCTGCACTGTACTCCTCCTAACAGCTGCTCCCCAATCCTCCCCACAATTATAGTAAAATAATGCTGCTTTCACATCGCAAAACCTGCATTTGAAACGGTTCTTTAAACAGTTCTTAAAACGGGTCTGAGTAGTTAAACCCCCTTCACATCGCATGTTGTAACCAGTATATTACCATTTCATTACCGTTTTGGTACCTTTCACACTGAACCCGTTTCACCCATACAAAACAGTGGTTGTCATTTTAAATGTTTATTTCCTGCTTCTGTCTGGTGAGATCACACATGGAGACAGCCTATCACCTTCTTGGGCTTGCAAATACCGTTTCAGACCCTTTCACACTGCACAATTAAACGGGTCTGAAACGGGTAGGACCCTGCTTTTTTAGCGTTTCAAAATACCGGTATTTTGTAAACGGTAAATTGAAGGTGACCCTTTCACATCGCAGCTCGAACCGTTCAGGAAGCAAGTAAAAACGGCAAATTACCGGGTACAAGCTGCGGTGTGAAAGGGGTATACATTTAAACAAGCAATCAGTCTCCCAGTCTCCGATCAACTGTCTCGTATTAGTAGTGTACGGAGAGGACGCCAGCCACGTCCTCTCCCTATCAATCTCAATGCACGTGTGAAAATGGCGGCGACGCGCGGCTGCTTATATAGAATCCGAATCTCGCGAGAATCCGACAGCGGGATGATGACGTTCGGGCGCGCTCGGGTTAACCAAGCCATACGGGAGAATCCGAGTATGGCTCGGACCCGTGTACAAAGGCTGAAGTTTGGGGGGGTTCGGTTTCTCGGAAACAGAACCCGCTCATCACTAGTTTTTACACATGGGCAGCCAATACAGAAGGAGAGCGGGATGCTGCAGCGGCGCTTACTACCAATCAAATAGCGCTGCTGCAGCTCCCTGCTCCCCCCTCCCTCCTCCTCCTTGAACGCTGCCCGTCGCTGGTCTCTTCTCCCTTCAGCGCGGCGCACGGCGCACACAGAGGCAGCATGTAATGAGTAAATTTGACTCATTACATGCCGCTGGCCGTTGCGCCCTCAGGGCAACTGCGCTGTGTGCCAAGCCGACTTGGCACACGCGTAGTTACGGCCCTGATGACACACACCGCAATGTCCGTGATACATTATGCCACACACTGCAATGACCCTGAGACATTATACCACATACCACAATGCCCGTGATATAGTATACCACACACCGCAATGCCTGTGACACATATGGCAATGCCCGTTATACATTATGCCACACTGCAATGCCCGTTATACCCTATGCCACACTGCAATGCCCCTGAAACATTATACCACATACCACAATGCCCGTGATATAGTATGCCACACACCGTAATACCTGTGACACATACCGCAATGCCCGTTATACATTATGCCACACT
Source organism: Pseudophryne corroboree (assembly GCF_028390025.1). NCBI lineage: Eukaryota > Metazoa > Chordata > Amphibia > Anura > Myobatrachidae > Pseudophryne > Pseudophryne corroboree. Next base: position 453,643,898 of record NC_086450.1, on the reverse strand, counting down.
GCAATGCCCCTGAGACATTATACCACATACCACAATGCCCGTGATATAGTATGCCACACACCGTAATGCCTGTGACACATTATGACACACACCGTAATGTCCGTGATATATTATGCCACACACCGTAATGCCAATTACACATTAGGTCCTACAGTAAGGCTTCTAATTACTTTTAAATTACCTGCTTATTGCCAGGGGTTTCATGCTCTTGGTTCCATGCACGGTGCCAGGGGTTTTCATGCTCAGGGTGTCATGCTCGTTGACAGGTGTTTCATGCACTGGGTGTCATGCTTGTTGCCAGGGGTTTCATGCACTGGGTGTCATGCTCATTGCTAGCGCGCGCCTCTCCTGTGTCCCTCCTGCATCTCCGTCTGGTAAAGGAAGTGCCGTTCGTGAGCTCTGATTGGCTCACGAACTGGCACTTCCATTATTAGACCAGACGGAGATGCAGGAGGGACACAGGAGAGGCGCGCGCTGTGCCCTCCGTGTCCCTCCTTCACAGCAGCGGGGGGGGCACTGAGGGGACATACATGGCACTGGGGCGGGGGGCACTGAGGGGGCATATATGGCACTGCGGGGGCACTGAGGGGGCATGTATGGCAGGGGGGCACTGAGGGGGCATATATTGCACTGGGGGGCACTGAGGGGGCATATATAGCACTGAGGGGGCATGTATGGTTGTGCTTGTTGCTAGGGCTGTGCTCCCCGTGCCACATATGTTCCCAGTGCCAGATATTCCACCACGGTGCCAGGTACACACATGCCCCCAGGTGCCAAATATACCCCCCCCTCCCCACCCCAGTGCCACATATGCCCCCAGTGCCAGATATTCCCCCACAGTGCCAATGTGCTCACTGCCCCCAGTGCCAAATATAGCCCCCCCCACCATGTGCCGGGTACACATATAGTGCCATATATGCCACCTCAGTACCCCCCCCAGTGCCATATATGCCCCCTCAGTGCCATATATGATCCCTCAGTGCCCCCCTGTGCCATACATGCCCCCTCAGTGCTATATATGCCCCCTCAGTGCCCCCCAGTGCAATATATGCCCCCTCAGTGCCCCCCTGCCATACATGCCCCCTCAGTGCCCCCGCAGTGCCATATATGCCCCCTCAGTGCCCCCCGCCCCAGTGCCATGTATGTCCCCTCAGTGCCCCCCCCCCCCCGCTGCTGTGAAGGAGGGACACGGAGGGCACAGCGCGCGCCTCTCCTGTGTCCCTCCTGCATCTCCGTCTGGTCTAATAATGGAAGTGCCAGTTCGTGAGCCAATCAGAGCTCACGAACGGCACTTCCTTTACCAGACGGAGATGCAGGAGGGACACAGGAGAGGCGCGCGCTGTGCCCTCCGTGTCCCTCCTTACAGCAGGGAGGGAGAGGAGACAGCAGATTGTCAATCTGCTTTAAATCAGTGGCGGCGCCCCCGCAGCCCCTCGCCCCCAATCCACCGCGAGGGCTGCGGGGGCAGTAGTTACGCCACTGAATTAGGATTGCATTTGAAGAGCGAAGTGATAAAAACTTAAGAATGGACTCAGGTAGCAGAGTCACAGGAACTAAGGTTTAAACTCAGGTGGCAGAGTGTCAGTAATTAAACATGGCACATGGATAACAGAGTGAAAGGAGCACATAGATTAGAAACTAAAATCACAAACTCAGGAGTGTACTTGGGTAGAAAAATATCACAGAACTCAGAATTGCACTTAATTTATAGCAAGAGCTGAGGAATGTATTTTGGGGGTCATTCCGAGTTGTTCGCTCGTTGCCGATTTTTGCAACGGAGCGATTAAGGCAAAAATGCGCATGCGCATGGTACGCAGTGCACATGCGGTTAGTATTTTAACACATAACTTACTAGATTTACTCACGCCCAAACGAAGATTTTTCATCGTTGAAGTGATCGTAGTGTGATTGACAGGAAGTGGGTGTTTCTGGGCGGAAACTGGACGTTTTCTGGGGAGTGTGCGGAAAAACGCAGGCGTTTCAGGGAAAAAAGCGGGAGTGGCTGGCCGAACGCTGGGTGTGTGTGTGACGTCAAACTAGGTATGAAACTGACTGAACTGATCGCTATTTGTGAGTAAGTCACGAGCTACTCAGAAACGGCTAAGAAATGTATTTTCGCTATTCTGCGAATCTTTCGTTCGCAATTCTGCTAAGCTAAGATACACTCCCAGAGGGCGGCGGCCTAGCGTGTGCAATGCTGCTAAAAGCAGCTAGCGAGCGAACAACTCGGAATCACCCCCTTTAGTAGCAGATTGGCAAGAATGAGGATTCAACTCCAGTAGCAGAATGCTGGAAAATAATCTAGATATCAATATAAAACTAAGGCAGAAAAGCTTGCAAGAAGTTAGAACTGCATATGGATAGCAAAATTAGATAATATGGGAAGCTGATTTTCAGGTAATCACTGTAGGTAGGCACATGGATAGCAGAGTGCCACGAGCACATACATAGTAGAGTGTTGGGAACTCCGGGTTGCACTTGGATAGCAAAAATATAAAAACTCAAGATTGAACTCAGGTAGCAGAGTGAAAGTAAATTCATGATATCACATGTATTGTATAGTAGGGTGAAAGTAGCACACGTATAGTATAGTATAGTCACAAATTCAGTATTGCACTTTGGTAGCAGAGTATCATGTCATTCAGGATTGCATTTAGATAGTGGAAGGATCTCAGGATTATTTTCTGATACCAGATTTAAAAAACTAGGTAATGCACTCAGGTTGCAGAGTGTCAGGAATTTATATCTGTACTCAGATAGCAGAGTGTCAGGAATTTATATCTGTACTCAGATAGCAGAGTGTCAGGAATTTATATCTGTACTCAGATAGTAGAGTGTCAGGAACTTATATCTGTACTGTAGTGATGTGCACAGGAAATTTTTCGGGTTTTGTGTTTTGGTTTTGGGTTCGGTTCCGCGGCCGTGTTTTGGATTCGGACGCATTTTGGCAAAACCTCACCGAAATTTTTTTGTCGGATTCGGGTGTTTTTTTCAAAAAACCCTAAAAAACAGCTTATATCATAGAATTTGGGAGTCATTTTGATCCCATAGTACTATTAACCTCAATAACCATAATTTCCACTCATTTTCAGTCTATTCTGAACACCTCACACCTCACAATATTATTTTTAGTCCTAAAATTTGCACCAAGGTCGCTGGATAGCTAAGCTAAGCGACCCAAGTGGCCGACACAAACACCTGGCCCATCTAGGAGTGGCACTGCAGTGTCAGGCAGGATGGCACTTCAAAAAAATAGTCCCCAAACAGCACATGATGCAAAGAAAAAAAGAGGCGCAACGAGGTAGCTGTGTGACTAAGCTAAGCGACCCAAGTGGCCGACACAAACACCTGGCCCACCTAGGAGTGGCACTGCAGTGTCAGACAGGATGGAACTTCAAAAAAATAGTCCCCAAACAGCACATGATGCAAAGAAAAAAAGAGGCGCAATGAGGTAGCTGTGTGACTAAGCTCAGCGACCCAAGTGGACGACACAAACACCTGGCCCATCTAGGAGTGGCACTGCAGTGTCAGACAGGATGGCACTTCAAAAAAATAGACCCCAAACAGCACATGATGCAAAGAAAAAAAAGAGGCGCAATGAGGTAGCTGTGTGACTAAGCTAAGCGACCCAAGTGGCCGACACAACCACCTGGCCCATCTAGGAGTGGCACTGCAGTGTCAGACAGGATGGCACTGCAACAAAATAGTCCCCAAACAGCACATGATGCAAAGAAAAAAAGAGGCGCAATGAGGTAGCTGTGTGACTAAGCTAAGCGACCCAAGTGGCCGACACAACCACCTGGCCCATCTAGGAGTGGCACTGCAGTGTCAGACAGGATGGCACTTCAACAAAATAGTCCCCAAACAGCACATGATGCAAAGAAAAAAAGAGGCGCAATGAGGTAGCTGTGTGACTAAGCTAAGCGACCCAAGTGGCCGACACAAACACCTGGCCCATCTAGGAGTGGCACTGCAGTGTCAGACAGGTTGGCACTTCCAAAAAATAGTCCCCAAACAGCACATGATGCAAAGAAAAATGAAAGAAAAAAGAGGTGCAAGATGGAATTGTCCTTGGGCCCTCCCACCCACCCTTATGTTGTATAAACAGGACATGCACACTTTAACGAACCCATCATTTCAGTGACAGGGTCTGCCACACGACTGTGACTGAAATGACTGGTTGGTTTGGGCCCCACCAAAAAAGAAGCAATCAATCTCTCCTTGCACAAACTGGCTCTACAGAGGCAAGATGTCCACCTCCTCCTCATCGTCCGATTCATCACCCCTTTCACTGTGTACATCCCCCTCCTCACTTATTATTAGTTCGTCCCCACTGGAATCCACCATCTCAGGTCCCCGTGTACTTTCTGGAGGCAATTGCTGCTGGTGAATGTCTCCACTGAGGAATTGATTATAATTAATTTGAATGAACATCATCTTCTCCACATTTTCTGGAAGTAACCTCGTACGCCGATTGCTGACAAGGTGAGCGGCTGCACTAAACACTCTTTCGGAGTACACACTGGAGAGAGGGCAACTTAGGTAGAATAAAGCCAGTTTGTGCAAGGGCCTCCAAATTGCCTCTTTTTCCTGCCAGTATACGTACGGACTGTCTGACGTGTCTACTTGGATGCGGTTACTCATATAATCCTCCACCATTCTTTCAATGGTGAGAGAATCTTATGCAGTGACAGTAGACGACATGTCCGTAATCGTTGGCAGGTCCTTCAGTCCGGACCAGATGTCAGCACTCGCTACAGACTGCCCTGCATCACCGCCAGCGGGTGGGCTCGGAATTCTTAGCCTTTTCCTCGCACCCCCAGTTGCGGGAGAATGTGAAGGAGGAGCTGTTGACGGGTCACGTTCCGCTTGACTTGACAATTTTCTCACCAGCAGGTCTTTGAACCTCTGCAGACTTGTGTCTGCCAGAAAGAGAGATACAACGTAGGTCTTAAATCTAGGATCGAGCACGGTGGCCAAAATGTAGTGCTCTGATTTCAACAGATTGACCACCCGTGAATCCTGGTTAAGCGTATTAAGGGCTCCATCCACAAGTCCCACATGCCTAGCGGAATCTCTCTGTTTTAGCTCCTCCTTAAATGTCTCCAGCTTCTTCTGCAAAAGCCTGATGAGGGGAATGACCTGACTCAGGCTGGCAGTGTCTGAACTGACTTCACGTGTGTCAAGTTCAAAGGGTTGCAGAACCTTGCACAACGTTGAAATCATTCTCCACTGCGCTTGAGTCAGGTGCATTCCACCTCCTTTGCCTATATCGTGGCCAGATGTATAGGCTTGAATGGCCTTTTGCTGCTCCTCCATCCTCTGAAGCATGTAGAGGGTTGAATTCCACCTCGTTACCACCTCTTGCTTCAGATGATGGCAGGGCAGGTTCAGGTATTTTTGGTGGTGCTCCAGTTCTTCTGTACGCAGTGCCTGAAAGCCGAAAGTGGGCCGCAATTCTTCGGGCCACCGACAGCATCTCTTGCACGCCCCTGTGGTTTTTTAAATAATTCTGCACCACCAAATTCAAGGTATGTGCAAAACATGGGACGTGCTGGAATTTGCCCAGATGTAATGCACGCACAATATTGCTGGCGTTGTCCAATGTCACAAATCCCCAGGAGAGTCCAATTGGGGTAAGCCATTCTTCGATGATCTTCCTCAGTTGCCGTAAGAGGTTTTCAGCTGTGTGCCTACTCTGGAAAGCGGTGATACAAAGCGTAGCCTGCCTAGGAACGAGTTGGCGTTTGCGAGATGCTGCTACTGGTGCCGCCGCTGCTATTCTTGCAGTGGGAGGCAATACATCTACCCAGTGGGCTGTCACAGTCATATAGTCCTGAGTCTGCCCTGCTCCACTTGTCCACATGTTCGTGGTTAAGTGGACATTGGGTACAACTGCATTTTTTAGGACACTGGTGAGTCTTTTTCTGAGGTCTGTGTACATTTTCGGTATCGCCTGCCTAGAGAAATGGAACCTAGATGGTATTTGGTACCGGGGACACAGTACCTCAATCAAGTCTATAGTTGGCTCTGAATTAACGATGGATACCGGAACCACGTTTCTCACCACCCAGGCTGATAAGGCCTCAGTTATCCGCTTTGCAGCAGGATGACTGCTGTGATATTTCATCTTCCTCGCAAAGGACTGTTGTACTGTCAATAGCTTACTGGATGTAGTACAAGTGGTCTTCCAACTTCCCCTCTGGGATGACGATCGACTCCCAGCAGCAACAACAGCAGCGCCAGCAGCAGTAGGCGTTACACTCAAGGATGCATCGGAGGAATCCCAGGCAGGAGAGGACTCGTCAGACTTGCCAGTGACATGGCCTGCAGGACTATTGGCTTTCCTGGGTTAGGAGGAAATATACACTGAGGGAGTTGGTGGTGTGGTTTGCAGGAGCTTGGTTACAAGAGGAAGGGATTTAGTGGTGAGTGGACTGCTTCCGCTGTCACCCAAAGTTTTTGAACTTGTCACTGACTTATGATGAATGCGCTGCAGGTGACGTATAAGGGAGAATGTTCCGAGGTGGTTAACGTCCTTACCCCTACTTATTACAGCTTGACAAAGGCAACACACGGCTTGACACCTGTTTTCCGCATTTGTGTTGAAATAGTTCTACACCGAAGAGCTGATTTTTTTGGTATTTTCACCAGGCATGTCAATGGCCATATTCCTCCCACGGACAACAGGTGTCTCCCCGGGTGCCAGACTTAAACAAACCACCTCATTATCAGAATCCTCCTTGTCAATTTCCTCCCCAGCGCCAGCAACACCCATATCCTCATCCTGGTGTACTTCAACACTGACATCTTCAATTTGACTATCAGGAACTGGACTGCGGGTGCTCCTTCCAGCACTTGCAGGGGGCGTGCAAATGGTGGAAGGCGCAAGCTCTTCCCGTCCAGTGTTGGGAAGGTCAGGCATCGCAACCGACACAATTGGACTCTCCTTGGGGATTTGTGATTTCGAAGAACGCACAGTTCTTTGCTGTGCTTTTGCCAGCTTAAGTCTTTTCTTTTTTCTAGTGAGAGGATGAGTGCTTCCATCCTCATGTGAAGCTGAACCACTAGCCATGAATATAGGCCAGGGCCTCAGCCGTTCCTTGCCACTCCGTGTCGTAAATGGCATATTGGCAAGTTTACGCTTCTCCTCAGACGCTTTTAATTTTGATTTTTGGGTCACTGAACTTTTGTGTTTTGGATTTTACATGCTCTCTACTATGACATTGGGCATCAGCCTTGGCAGACGACGTTGATGGCATTTCATCGTCTCGGCCATGACTAGTGGCAGCAGCTTCAGCACGAGGTGGAAGTGGATCTTGATATTTCCCTATTTTTTTAACCTCCACATTTTTGTTCTCCATATTTTAATGTGTGGAATTATATGCCAGTATCAATAGCAATGGCCTACTACTATATATAGTGCGCACAACTAAAATGCACCACAGGTATACAATGTAGATGGATGGATAGTATACTTAATGGATGACGAGTGACGACACAAAGGTAGGTACAGCAGTGGCCTACCGTCCTGCTATATATAGTATACTGGATCTGGTGGACACTGTCAGCAAACTGCTAAACTAGTCTAAAAAAAAGGCACCACAGGTATACAATGTAGATGGATGGATAGTATACTTAATGGATGACGAGTGACGACACAGAGGTAGGTACAGCAGTGGCCTACCGTACTGCTATACATAGTATACTGGACCTGGTGGACACTGTCAGCAAACTGCTAATCTAAAATGCACCACAGGTTTAGGAATGTAGATGGATAGTATACTTAATGGATGATGACACAGAGGTAGGTACAGCAGTGCACTCTGCACTGTACTCCTCCTATATAATATTAATTATACTGGTGGTCCCAGTCCCCACAATAAAGCAGCACACTGTGAGCACAGATATGGAGTGTTTTTCAGGCAGACAAACGTATACTGGTGGTCACTGTCAGCAAAACTCTGCACTGTACTCCTGCTATAGCTGCTCCCCAGTCCCCACAATTAAGCAGTGTGAGCACTCAGCACAGATATATCATGCAGCACACTGAGCACAGATATGGTATGGAGCATTTTTTTCAGGCAGAGAACGGATAAAAACTGGTGGTCACTTATCAGCAAAACTCTGCACTGTACTCCTAACAGCTGCTCCCCAATCCTCCCCACAATTAGTAATAAACAAGCAATCAACTGTCTCTTCTACAATAAATAAATGGAGAGGACGCCAGCCACGTCCTCTCTCTATCATCTCCAATGCACGTGTGAAAATGGCGGCGACGCGCGACTGCTTATATAGAATCCGAATCTCGCGAGAATCCGACAGCGGGATGATGACGTTCGGGCACGCTCGGGTTAACCGAGCCATACGGGAGAATCCGAGTATGGCTCGGACCCGTGTAAAAAGGCTGAAGTTTGGGGGGGTTCGGTTTCCGCGAAACCGAACCCGCTCATCACTAGTACTCAGGTAGCAAAGTGTCAGGAATTTATATCTGTACTCAGGTACTGTAGCAGAGGGTCAGGAATTTATATCTGTACTCAGGTAGCAGAGTGTCAGGATTTTATATCTGTACTCAGATAGCAGAGTGTCAGGAATTTATGTCTGTACTCAGGTAGCAGAGTGTCAGGAATTTATATCTGTACTCAGATAGCAGAATTACAGGAATTTAGGATTAAACTTTGGTATCACAGGTTCATGAAATTCAGACTTGGACTCATGTAGTGTAAGGAACTCATACTTGCACTCACAGCAGGGAGGCAAGAAGGTAAGATTGCACATGAATAGCCCAAACCAAAATGAGGTTACACCATATAGTATATAAAGTGCAGAGTTCCAGGAATTCCTGATGGCACACGGAAAGCAGAGTGCCAGGAACACATGGATAGAATTGTGCTGGGAAGTCAGAATTGTCCTTGAATAGCAACATTGCAAAACTCAGGATTGCACTAAGATAGCAGAGTGGCTAGATATCAGGTTTGCACTTGGGTAGTAGGGTATCATTAATTTAGGATGGCATTTAGATAATAGTTTTTAAGTAGTATATGGATAATAGAATCACAAACTCAGGCTTGCACTTGGGCAGTCAAATTTCAGCTATTTAATATAGTACAAGGGTATCAGAGTATTGTGAAATTAAGGAATGCACTTAAATAGTGGCAAGAGCTCTGACCTGGCAAGAATTGAGGAGTGTACTTGGGTAGCAGAGTGCTAAAAACTCACATTTCCACTCAAGTGGCAGAATGGTAGAATGTCAGGATTGAATTCAGGTGTCAGACGTCTATGAAACTCTGGATAGCACTTGGGTAGCAAGTCAAATGGATAGTAGAGTCTAGTGAACTTTACATTGCAACTGGGTAGCAAAACAGCAAAAACTCAAGGTACATTTGGGTAGCATGGTGTTATAAACTCAGGAGTGCACATGAGGGGTCATTCCAAGTTGATCGCTCGCTAGCTAGTTTTAGCAGCCGTGCAAACGCTATGCCGCCGCCCACTGGGGATTGTATTTTAGCTTAGCAGAAGTGCGAGCGCATGTGCAGCCGAGCTCTGCAAAAACAGTTTGTGCAGTTTCTGAGTAGCTCTGAACCAACTCAGCGCTTGCGATCACTTCAGCCTATTTGTGTCCGGATGTGACACCTGCCCAGCGGACGCACAGCGAACGCCCAGCCATGCCTGCGTTTTTCCAGACATGCCTGCGTTTTTGCAAACACTCCCTGAAAACGGTCAGTTGACACCCAGAAATGCCCCCTTCCTGTCAATCTTCTTGCGGCCGTCAGTGCGACTGTAAACTAGAGATGAGCGCCTGAAATTTTTCGGGTTTTGTGTTTTGGTTTTGGGTTCGGTTCCGCGGCCGTGTTTTGGGTTCGAACGCGTTTTGGCAAAACCTCACCGAATTTTTTTTGTCGGATTCGGGTGTGTTTTGGATTCGGGTGTTTTTTTCAAAAAACACTAAAAAACAGCTTAAATCATAGAATTTTGGGGTCATTTTGATCCCAAAGTATTATTAACCTCAAAAACCATAATTTACACTCATTTTCAGTCTATTCTGAATACCTCACACCTCACAATATTATTTTTAGTCCTAAAATTTGCACCGAGGTCGCTGTGTGAGTAAGATAAGCGACCCTAGTGGCCGACACAAACACCGGGCCCATCTAGGAGTGGCACTGCAGTGTCACGCAGGATGTCCCTTCCAAAAAACCCTCCCCAAACAGCACATGACGCAAAGAAAAAAAGAGGCGCAATGAGGTAGCTGTGTGAGTAAGATTAGCGACCCTAGTGGCCGACACAAACACTGGGCCCATCTAGGAGTGGCACTGCAGTGTCACGCAGGATGGCCCTTCCAAAAAACCCTCCCCAAACAGCACATGACGCAAAGAAAAAAAGAGGCGCAATGAGGTAGCTGTGTGAGTAAGATTAGCGACCCTAGTGGCCGACACAAACACCGGGCCCATCTAGGAGTGGCACTGCAGTGTCACGCAGGATGTCCCTTCCAAAAAACCCTCCCCAAACAGCACATGACGCAAAGAAAAAAAGAGGCGCAATGAGGTAGCTGTGTGAGTAAGATTAGCGACCCTAGTGGCCGACACAAACACCGGGCCCATCTAGGAGTGGCACTGCAGTGTCACGCAGGATGTCCCTTCCAAAAAACCCTCCCCAAACAGCACATGACGCAAAGAAAAAAAGAGGCGCAATGAGGTAGCTGACTGTGTGAGTAAGATTAGCGACCCTAGTGGCCGACACAAACACCGGGCCCATTTAGGAGTGGCACTGCAGTGTCACGCAGGATGTCCCTTCCAAAAAACCCTCCCCAATCAGCACATGATGCAAAGAAAAAGAAAAGAAAAAAGAGGTGCAAGATGGAATTGTCCTTGGGCCCTCCCACCCACCCTTATGTTGTATAAACAAAACAGGACATGCACACTTTAACCAACCCATCATTTCAGTGACAGGGTCTGCCACACGACTGTGACTGATATGACGGGTTGGTTTGGACCCCCCCCAAAAAAGAAGCAATTAATCTCTCCTTGCACAAACTGGCTCTACAGAGGCAAGATGTCCACCTCATCATCACCCTCCGATATATCACCGTGTACATCCCCCTCCTCACAGATTATCAATTCGTCCCCACTGGAATCCACCATCTCAGCTCCCTGTGTACTTTGTGGAGGCAATTGCTGCTGGTCAATGTCTCCGCGGAGGAATTGATTATAATTCATTTTAATGAACATCATCTTCTCCACATTTTCTGGATGTAACCTCGTACGCCGATTGCTGACAAGGTGAGCGGCGGCACTAAACACTCTTTCGGAGTACACACTTGTGGGAGGGCAACTTAGGTAGAATAAAGCCAGTTTGTGCAAGGGCCTCCAAATTGCCTCTTTTTCCTGCCAGTATAAGTACGGACTGTGTGACGTGCCTACTTGGATGCGGTCACTCATATAATCCTCCACCATTCTATCAATGTTGAGAGAATCATATGCAGTGACAGTAGACGACATGTCTGTAATCGTTGTCAGGTCCTTCAGTCCGGACCAGATGTCAGCATCAGCAGTCGCTCCAGACTGCCCTGCATCACCGCCAGCGGGTGGGCTCGGAATTCTGAGCCTTTTCCTCGCACCCCCAGTTGCGGGAGAATGTGAAGGAGGAGATGTTGACAGGTCGCGTTCCGCTTGACTTGACAATTTTGTCACCAGCAGGTCTTTCAACCCCAGCAGACTTGTGTCTGCCGGAAAGAGAGATCCAAGGTAGGCTTTAAATCTAGGATCGAGCACGGTGGCCAAAATGTAGTGCTCTGATTTCAACAGATTGACCACCCGTGAATCCTTGTTAAGCGAATTAAGGGCTCCATCCACAAGTCCCACATGCCTAGCGGAATCGCTCCGTGTTAGCTCCTCCTTCAATGTCTCCAGCTTCTTCTGCAAAAGCCTGATGAGGGGAATGACCTGACTCAGGCTGGCAGTGTCTGAACTGACTTCACGTGTGGCAAGTTCAAAGGGCATCAGAACCTTGCACAACGTTGAAATCATTCTCCACTGCGCTTGAGACAGGTGCATTCCACCTACTATATCGTGCTCAATTGTATAGGCTTGAATGGCCTTTTGCTGCTCCTCCAACCTCTGAAGCATATAGAGGGTTGAATTCCACCTCGTTACCACTTCTTGCTTCAGATGATGGCAGGGCAGGTTCAGTAGTTTTTGGTGGTGCTCCAGTCTTCTGTACGTGGTGCCTGTACGCCGAAAGTGTCCCGCAATTCTTCTGGCCACCGACAGCATCTCTTGCACGCCCCTGTCGTTTTTTAAAAAATTCTGCACCACCAAATTCAAGGTATGTGCAAAACATGGGACGTGCTGGAATTTGCCCATATTTAATGCACACACAATATTGCTGGCGTTGTCCGATGCCACAAATCCACAGGAGAGTCCAATTGGGGTAAGCCATTCCGCGATGATCTTCCTCAGTTGCCGTAAGAGGTTTTCAGCTGTGTGCGTATTCTGGAAAGCGGTGATACAAAGCGTAGCCTGCCTAGGAAAGAGTTGGCGTTTGCGAGATGCTGCTACTGGTGCCGCCGCTGCTGTTCTTGCGGCGGGAGTCCATACATCTACCCAGTGGGCTGTCACAGTCATATAGTCCTGACCCTGCCCTGCTCCACTTGTCCACATGTCCGTGGTTAAGTGGACATTGGGTACAACTGCATTTTTTAGGACACTGGTGAGTCTTTTTCTGACGTCCGTGTACATTCTCGGTATCGCCTGCCTAGAGAAGTGGAACCTAGATGGTATTTGGTAACGGGGGCACACTGCCTCAATAAATTGTCTAGTTCCCTGTGAACTAACGGCGGGGGGCGTGCAAATGGTGGAAGGCGCATGCTCTTCACGTCCAGTGTTGGGAAGGTCAGGCATCGCAACCGGCACAATTGGACTCTCCTTGTGGATTTGGGATTTCGAAGAATGCACAGTTCTTTGCTGTGCTGCTTTTGCCAGCTTGAGTCTTTTCATTTTTCTAGCAAGAGGCTGAGTGCTTCCATCCTCATGTGAAGCTGAACCACTAGCCATGAACATAGGCCAGGGCCTCAGCCGTTCCTTGCCACTCCGTGTCGTAAATGGCATATTGGCAAGTTTACGCTTCTCCTCCGACAATTTTATTTTAGGTTTTGGAGTCCTTTTTTTTCTGATATTTGGTGTTTTGGATTTGACATGCTCTGTACTATGACATTGGGCATCGGCCTTGGCAGACGACGTTGCTGGCATTTCATCGTCTCGGCCATGACTAGTGGCAGCAGCTTCAGCACGAGGTGGAAGTGGATCTTGATCTTTCCCTAATTTTGGAACCTCAACATTTTTGTTCTCCATATTTTAATAGGCACAACTAAAAGGCACCTCAGGTAAACAATGGAGATGGATACTAGTATACAATTATGGACTGCCTGCCGAGTGCAGACACAGAGGTAGCCACAGCCGTGAACTACCGTACTGTACTGTGTCTGCTGCTAATATAGACTGGTTGATAAAGAGATGTCTATGTAACTATGTATGTATAAAGAAGAAAGAAAAAAAAACCACGGTTAGGTGGTATACAATTATGGACGGACTGCCTGCCGAGTGCAGACACAGAGGTAGCCACAGCCGTGAACTACCGTACTGTACTGTGTCTGCTGCTAATAATATAGACTGGTTGATAAAGAGATGTCGTAGTAGTATGTATGTATAAAGAAGAAAGAAAAAAAAAACACGGTTAGGTGGTATACAATTATGGACGGACTGCCTGCCGAGTGCAGACACAGAGGTAGCCACAGCCGTGAACTACCGTACTGTACTGTGTCTGCTGCTAATATAGACTGGTTGATAAAGAGATGTCTATGTAACTATGTATGTATAAAGAAGAAAGAAAAAAAAACCACGGTTAGGTGGTATACAATTATGGACGGACTGCCTGCCGAGTGCAGACACAGAGGTAGCCACAGCCGTGAACTACCGTACTGTACTGTGTCTGCTGCTAATATAGACTGGTTGATAAAGAGATGTCTATGTAACTATGTATGTACAAAGAAGAAAGAAAAAAAAACCACGGTTAGGTGGTATACAATTATGGATGGACTGCCTGCCGAGTGCAGACACAGAGGTAGCCACAGCCGTGAACTACCGTACTGTACTGTGTCTGCTGCTAATATAGACTGGTTGATAAAGAGATGTCTATGTAACTATGTATGTATAAAGAAGAAAGAAAAAAAAACCACGGTTAGGTGGTATACAATTATGGACGGACTGCCTGCCGAGTGCAGACACAGAGGTAGCCACAGCCGTGAACTACCGTACTGTACTGTGTCTGCTGCTAATATAGACTGGTTGATAAAGAGATGTCTATGTAACTATGTATGTATAAAGAAGAAAGAAAAAAAAAACACGGTTAGGTGGTATACAATTATGGACGGACTGCCTGCCGAGTGCAGACACAGAGGTAGCCACAGCCGTGAACTACCGTACTGTACTGTGTCTGCTGCTAATATAGACTGGTTGATAAAGAGATGTCGTAGTAGTATGTATGTATAAAGAAGAAAAAAAAACCACGGTTAGGTGGTATACAATTATGGACGGACTGCCTGCCGAGTGCAGACACAGAGGTAGCCACAGCCGTGAACTACCGTACTGTGTCTGCTGCGACTGGATGATAAATGATATAAAAAATATATATATATCACTACTGCAGCCGGACAGGTATATATTATATATTATATAATGACGGACCTGCTGGACACTGTCTGTCAGCAGAATGAGTTTTATTTTTATAGAATAAAAAAAAAAACAACACACAAGTGAAGTCACACGACGAGTGTTTAACTTTTTCAGGCAATCACAATATAAGTATACTACTAACTATACTGGTGGTCAGTGTGGTCAGGTCACTGGTCAGTCACACTGGCAGTGGCACTCCTGCAGCAAAAGTGTGCACTGTTTAATTTTAATATAATATTATGTACTCCTGGCTCCTGCTATAACCTATAACTGGCACTGCAGTGCTCCCCAGTCTCCCCCACAATTATAAGCTGTGTGAGCTGAGCAGTCAGACAGATATATAATATATATAGATGATGCAGCACACTGGGCTGAGCCTGAGCAGTGCACACAGATATGGTATGTGACTGAGTCACTGTGTGTATCGCTTTTTTCAGGCAGAGAACGGATATATTAAATAAACTGCACTGTCTGGTGGTCACTCACTATATAATATTATGTACTCCTGGCTCCTGCTATAACCTATAACTGGCACTGCAGTGCTCCCCAGTCTCCCCCACAATTATAAGCTGTGTGAGCTGAGCAGTCAGACAGATATATAATATATATAGATGATGCAGCACACTGGGCTGAGCCTGAGCAGTGCACACAGATATGGTATGTGACTGAGTCACTGTGTGTATCGCTTTTTTCAGGCAGAGAACGGATATATTAAATAAACTGCACTGTCTGGTGGTCACTCACTAGTAAACTCTCTGCACTCTCTACACTTCTACAGTACTCCTCCTAGTCCTAAGATCCAGTAAATCTCTCTCTCTTATAATCTAAATGGAGAGGACGCCAGCCACGTCCTCTCCCTATCAATCTCAATGCACGTGTGAAAATGGCGGCGACGCGCGGCTCCTTATATAGAATCCGAGTCTCGCGATAGAATCCGAGCCTCGCGAGAATCCGACAGCGTCATGATGATGATGATGTCGGGTTAACCGAGCAAGGCGGGAAGATCCGAGTCGCTCGGATCCGTGTAAAAAAAGCTGAAGTTCGGGCGGGTTCGGATTCCGAGGAACCGAACCCGCTCATCTCTACTGTAAACTTCGCTAGAACCTGTGCACAACCACAACGGGTTTTGTACCCGTACGTCGCGCGTGTGCATTATGGGGCATACGCATGCGCAGAAATGCCGATTTTTAGCCTGATTGCTGCACTGCGAACAGCGGCAACTAGCAATCAAATCGGAATGACCCCCATGGACCGTAGAGTGCAAGAAACACATGGGTAGAACAGTCACAAACTAAGGATTGTTCTTGGGTAGCCAAGTAACATGGAATTCAGGATTGTACTCAGTAGTAACAGGAACTCAGAATTGAACTTGAAAAGTGTCTGGAACTAATAGTTGCACTCAGGTAGAACAGTGTCTTGGTAATGAAATTTGTACTTGGAAAGCAGCAGGAGTAACAAGAACATACAATTGAAAACAGATATTCTAATTTAGATTCTCCAGATAGGATACAAGGAACACAGTTCCAGGGGCATAATAGAATTTGACGGCAGATAAGAACCACTTGGCCCATCTAGTCTGCTACTTTTGTTACTTCAAACACTGGGGCAGATGTATTAAGCGTCATAAAGAAGTGATAAAGCAGTGATAAGTGCACCAGCCAATCAATTCCAATATGTAAAGTGACAGTTATGAGCGGATTGGCTGGTGCGTTATCACCGCTTTATCACTTCCTTATACCTTCTCAAGGCTTAATACATCTGCCCCACTATTTGTTCCTTATTTCTTTGTAAGGATATCCTTATGTCTATCCAATGCATGTTGAAATTGCTCTACAGTCTTACCCTCTACCATCTATGATGGGAGGCTATTCCACTTGTCCACTACCCTTTCTGTGAAGTAAGTTTTCCTCATATTTCCCCTGAACCTCCCCCCCACCAGTCTCAGAGGATGTCCTTGCGTTCTAGTTCTTCTCTTCATTTGAAGAATGTTTCCCTCCTGGACTTTGTTAAAACCCTTTATATATTTAAATGTTTATATCATGTCCCCACTTTCCCTTCTCTGCTCCAAACTATAAATATTGAGGTTTTTTAGTCTTTCCGAGTAAGTTTGTCATGTACACCATGCACCATTTTAGTTGCCCTTCTATGTACAATCTCTAATGTATTAATATCCTTTTGAAGATATGTCCTCCAGAATTGAACACAGTATTCTAGATGAGGCCGTACCAATGACTTATACAGTGGCATTATTACTTCTTTCTTTCTGCTGCTGATTCCTCTCCCAATGCAGCCAAGCATCTGACTAGCCTTCCTCATTGCTTTGTTACATTACTTACCTGCCTTTAAGTCACCTGAAATAGTGACTCCTAGATCCCTTTCCTCCTCAGTAGTTTCCAGTATAGTGCCATTAATACTATATTTAGCCTTTGGATTTTTAAGACCCAAGTGCATAATTTTGCATTTTTTGGCATTAAACTGTAATTGCTATGCTCTTCACAATTCCTCTAGTCTACCTAGATCATCAATCATTTGTTTTACCCCACCTGGTGTGTCTACCCTGTTGCATACCTTTGTGTCGTCAGCAAAAAGGCATACTTTCCCTTAAATACAATTTGCAATGTCACCAAAAAAGATACTAAAAGGCACTGGTCCGAGTGTAGATTCCTGGGGTACTCCACTGGTAACATTTCCCTCCTGTGAATGCAATCCATTAATTACAACTCTGTTTTCCATCCTGCATCCAAGATCATATCCACTCAACCATCTTATTATCCAATTCCATGCTTTTGAAATTAGTTAGCAGTCTGTGAAGTGGAACAGTGTCAAAAGCCTCACTAAAGTCAAGATAAGCTACAGTATACCCCCCCCCCCTTTATCTATTACTTTAGTCACCCAGTCATAAAAGTCAGTAAGGTTTGTTTGATATGATCTCCCCCCAGCAAATCCATGTTTTTTGTGATCCTGCACATGGCTACTACAGTGTTAGGAATGCACTTGGGAAGCAAAGGGCCATGACACTCAGGAATACACTTGTAGTAGCAGAGTTGCGGATACTCAGGTTTGTACAAGGGTAACAAGTTTTAAGGAATTTAGGAATGCACATGGATAGTCATAGGCGTGCGCAGCTAATTTTATTAGGGGGTGCACCCGGAGGGGCATGTCTTGCTCCGCCTTTTGGGCGTATCAAGCACCGCCTTTTGGGCGTGTCTAGAACCAGCCATAGACATGTCTAGAACTATTTTACATTCTCTCAGTAAAATCACATGGCTTAATCTAATTTCCCCCTAATAATAAAGTAGATATAATACACCCCAGAGAAAATAAATGAAATATAATGGTGCAACCACCAGGCAATACTGACGGTCTGCTACGGCATAACCCTGAGCCCTAGCTGCCGCTGTACCCTATTCACTGCTTACACTTCCCCAATCTATCCCTGACCCAGTGGCGGAACCAGAGAGTGATGGGCCTAGGTGCATATGCATTCCCCTCCCCACCCCACACACGTCCCTAGCACCCCCCAGCACTACACCCTAATTTTGAGTGGGCCACTCTGAAAAGTACAGAAGATTTATTAAGCCAAATGGGAGGCGATCACGATACCGCCTGTCGGAAAACCGGCACCGTGTCCACAGCGTAGCGAGCACGGCAAGCCTGCAAGGGGCTTTCAAGCGCTCATCCCGCTGCAGGCACACTGGTGGTCGGTATCCCGCTGTCGGGATCATGACAGCCGGGATCCTGGCCACCAGGACGAACATTTCCATTTTATTCTAACACAAGTAATTTTATAATTTACACATGTGCCATCAGAGCCTCATTTGCCTCTTTCTATGCCAACAGACCCCTCCTCTGCAATACACCAGCATTTGTCACACATGTCCCCATGCTCACCAGCTACTGACAGTAGTGCCCCTTATTCACATTATGAGTCAAAATTCACATGACCCCACACAGTTTGAGTCGAGTTCACATTACGCCACACAGTATGAGCTGAAATTCACATTACGCCACACAGTATGAGCTGAAATTCACATTACGCCACACAGTATGAGACGAAATTCACATGACCCCACACAGTATGAGCCGAAATTCACATTACCCCACACAGTTATGAGCCGAAATTCACATTACGCCACACAGTATGAGCCGAAATTCACATTACGCCACACATTTTGAGCCGAAATTCACATTACGCCACACAGTATGAGCCCGAATTCACATTATGGCAAACAGTATGCCACCAGCAGTGCCAGATACAATAATACCCCCGTAGTGCTCACCGTTATTACAATAGTATAACACATTATTAATAATAAATATTTTGGGGGATACAAATAATCCATAGTAATAAAAAAATCAAAATTTAACATATTAAACAGAGCTGTCTCAGTGACACACTGACAGATAGCGTGTGTCTTAAGGCCCATACACACTGGGCGATTTTGAGCTGAAAGCAGATCACTTTTGGTGTTTTGTGCTGCTTTCAGCTCAAAACCGCCCAGTGTGTATGCCTGGCGATGAGCGCTGATGCACGCCTACGCTTCATCGCCGGCGGCCGCCGCTCATCTGCTGGTATTACCAGCAGATGAACGGCCGGGTGGACAGCTTTTCATAGAAAGCCGTTCACCCCCGCTGACATTGCTGGCCGATTTTCAGCCCAGCAATCATCGCTGTGCATATACGCTGGGCAAAAACGCTCGGTGTGTATGCACCTTTATACTCTCTGCTGAGTGCTGAACTGTCCTCCGCTCCGGTGGCGGCTCCGATTCCTCCTGAGAGGAACGCTACCTGGGCTGGGCCTGTGATGTTGGCATGGCTGGTGCATACCTCCCAACTTTGGCTGCCTTGAAAGAGGGACACACGCGCTCCCAAAGGGGGGCGTGGTCTATGAAAAGGGGGCGTGGCTTTGCGGGAAGACCCGCGATCGCGAGCCACGCCCCCGATTTCATCACTGAGGGGGCATGCCCAGCGCTCCGTGAGCCGCTGGCATGCCCCCTCTCCCTCTGTCTACAATGAATAGACGCTGTGCGCATGCGCACAGCGTCTATTCACCGCTGCTCTGCTAAGCAGGGCAGCGAGAGACTGAGCCTCCCAACTGTCCCCCCCCCACCGCGGGACACTGCGGCCCGCGGGTGGGACAGCGGGACAGACCCCAAAAAACGGGACTGTCCCACGAAAATCGGGACAGTTGGGAGGTATGCTGGTGGTGGCAGTTACAGGACAGTGAGGACATGGCGCAGAGACAAACGCAGGATTTTTATTGGGGGGGGTTCCATATATATATATATATATATATATATATATATTCAGCAAAAACAATGGCCGGCACTCCTAGGAGATGTAAATAATTAAACCACATCACAACATGTCACCAATCACGTAGTACACATACACATACACACCATACATTGACACAGTAAACTCAATTAATAGTGTACATACACATAGATGACATACATACCTACTTACATACATCACACATAGCAGTAGTACACAACATGCATACATACAGTAGACACACACAGTAGCATAGATATACACAGCAGACACCAAAGTATACATACGGTAGTGTACACACACATCTCTTTCACACAAAAATAAAACACAGCCACCATAATTGCATATAGGCGCTGCCAGCCCCTGCCGGATCAGCGAGAGCCCACCCGGCCAGCATCATTAATCAAACACGCCCGCATACCCATCCCCCACCGGACCCGCCACTACCGCCGTCACCCCCTGACATACGTCTCATACCTACGGACATGAGACGCTGCATCCGACATCGGCCAGTCCACCCCCATGAGAAGGAAAATGGCTGAGGAGCAGCTCTCACTCACCCCCTGCGTGCGCGTAGCTGCTGGAGGAGACTGGAGAGCGCTGGCGGGAGGCGGAGCTTGACATCAGTCACCCCCTGTGCGGCTGCTGTGCTGGGCAGCCGTTCGTGACACCAGCTTGAGCCTCTATAAATATATTGTCCGCGGCGGCGCAGCAAGTCAGTGACAGACTGCAATGAGCAGCGCTGGCACTGTGGCGGCTTATCGCGATCATCACAGGTGTGGAGTGCGGGGGGTGCCGGACATTAGGGGGTGCCTGTGCGCACCAGGCACCCCCCGTGCGCACGCCTATGTGGATAGTACATTTTCAGGTATTCAAGACAGCACAATGGTATCAGAGTATCATGGGATTCTGGATTGCACTGAAATAGTGGATAAAGGGCCTAATTCAGATCTGATCGCTGCAGCAAATTTGTTAGCCAATGGGCAAAACCATGTGCACTGCAGGGGTATGGGTCATTAGGTCGACCACACTTAGGTCGACAGTCATTAGGTCGACCACTATTGGACGACATGCATTAGGACTACATGGTCACTAGGTCAACGTGGTCATTAGGCTGACATGGAAAAAGGTCGAAATTAGTTTTTTTACTTGTTTTGGTGTCATTTTCTTTATAAAGTGATGGGGAAGCCCAATTAGTGCACTGTGTCCCCTCGCTTCGCACGCCATGCTTCGGTCAAGGTGCCTCGCTCCGATACCACTGCGCACAGCACAGGTTACTACTCCCAATCGTAGTTCACCTGGATTGGAAAGTATGAAAAAGTTCAAAAAAAATGAAGAAAAAAAAAAGTGAAAATCTCATGTCGACCTTTTTCCATGTTGACCTTGTCCATGTTGACCTAATGACTATGTTGACCTAGTGACCCCGCCGACCTAATTCTTGTCGACAAATAGTGGTCAACCTAATGACTGTCAACCTAAGTGTGGTCGACTTAATGACCGTATCCTCACTGCAGGGGGGGGGGGGGGGCAGATGTAACATGCGCACAGAGAGTTATATTTGGGTGGGTTATATTGTTTCTGTGCAGGGTAAATACTTTATTTTTACACTGCAATTTAGATTTAAGTTTGGACACACCACACCCAAATCTAACTCTCTCTGTACATGTTATATCTGCCCCCCCTGCAGTGCACATGGTTTTGCCCATTAGCTAACAAATTTGCTGCTACGATCAGGTCTGAATTAGGCCCAAAACTCAGAAAAGCACATGTATAGCAATTAGCAAGAACTTATAGTTGGAATTGGGTAGCAGAGAGTCAGGAACTTACAACTGCAATCAGGTAGCAGAGTGTCAGGATCTCAGGATTGCACTCCAGTAGCAGATTGACAGGAAATCATGACTGGGCATGATAGCAAAGACAAGGAGTACGCACAGCAGAGTGTCAGGATCACCTGAATGGCAGCCTGTCCGGAACTCTAAATTGAATACTGGCAGTGTGATTATATGAACTCTGCCAAGTAGCATATTTGTGTATTTTATTTCTGAAAAAGTGCACAATCGTGCAAGAATTGAAAATATTTTGAATATATAAATCACAAAAGTCTGAAAGTACAGGTTGAGTATCCCATATCCAAATATTCCGAAATACGGAATATTCCGAAATACGGACTTTTTTGAGTGAGAGTGAGATAGTGAAACCTTTGTTTTCTGATGGCTCAATGTACACAAACTTTGTTTAATACACAAAGTTATTAAAAATATTGTATTAAATGACCTTCAGGCTGTGTGTATAAGGTGTATGTGAAACATAAATGAATTGTGTGAATGTACACACACTTTGTTTAATGCACAAAGTTATAAAAAATATTGGCTAAAATGACCTTCAGGCTGTGTGTATAAGGTGTATATGTAACATAAATGCATTCTGTGCTTAGATTTAGGTCCCATCACCATAATATCTCATTATGGTATGCAATTATTCCAAAATACGGAAAAAAAACCATATCCAAAATACCTCTGGTCCCAAGCATTTTGGATAAGGGAGACTCAACCTGTATATGGTTAACCAGAATGAAATATAAACTCATTAAAGGCAGATGAGGAAGACAATATCCCAGAGCAGTTTGCTTGAGCAATGTAATGACACAATATTTTCTTTTTCCCAGGAGATCTTCCATTAGCACACTGCGTACGGAGAGTATACAATCATATATATATATAACCTGTTTCTAACATGAAACAAGGGCTGGAACATAACATGTTCTATGGTTTATCATCTATTATAAAGTGATTTTACACCACAACAGAACTTTGATATATTTATTTTGCAGACAAACTTGAAAATATGAGGAATATGACTTAAGGCATTTATAGTTCAAAGTCAGTATCAGCGCAGTGCCATATACTGTGTACAGTAGGTAGAAAGTTACAGTAGTTGATATCAAAGTGTATTGCTACTGTATATTCTGTATTGAAATTCTTGAATCATTTGTATGTACTTAATTTCAGCAACGGTTCAGATGCACTGTTTTAATTACCAGTGGAAATATAATTTTTGTTTTTCTAGTTCAGCATTAAAAGAGTTTATCTTCGAATTATTAAGCAAAAATATGAAGGCTATTAAATATGTGATTTACTAACAGCACAATGGGGGGAATTCAGAGTTGATTGCAGCAACAAATTTGATAGCAGTTGGACAAAACCATGTGCACTGTAGGGGGGCAGATATAACATGTGCTGAGAGAGTTAGATTTGGGTGGGTTATTTTGTTTCTGTGCAGGGTAAATACTGGCTCCTTTATTTTTTCACTGCAATTTAGATTTTAGTTTGAACACACCCCACCCAAATCTAAATCTCTCTGCACATGTTATATCTGCCCCACCTGCAGTGCACATGGTTTTGCCCAACTGCTAACAAATTTGCTGCTGCGATCTACTCAGAATTAGGCCCCATAAGCAGATATGCATCACATTTTATCTAGAGATGAGCGCCTGAAATTTTTCGGGTTTTGTGTTTTGGTTTTGGGTTCGGTTCCGCGGCCGTGTTTTGGGTTCGACCGCGTTTTGGCAAAACCTCACCGAATTTTTTTTTGTCGGATTCGGGTGTGTTTTGGATTCGGGTGTTTTTTTCAAAAAACCCTAAAAAACAGCTTAAATCATAGAATTTGGGGGTCATTTTGATCCCATATTATTATTAACCTCAAAAAACATTGGCCCTCATTCCGAGTTGTTCGCTCGCAAGGCGAATGTAGCAGAGTTACACACGCTAAGCCGCCGCCTACTGGGAGTGAATCTTAGCTTCTTAAAATTGCGACCGACGTACGCGCAATATTGCGATTACAAACGAGTTAGCAGTTTCAGAGTAGCTCCAGACTTACTCTGCCTGTGCGATCATTTCAGTGCTTGTCGTTCCTGGTTGACGTCACAAACACACCCAGCGTTCGCCCAGGCACTCCCACCGTTTCCCCGGCCACTCCTGCGTTTTTTCCGGAAACGGTAGCGTTTTCAGCCACACGCCCCTGAAACGCCGTGTATCCGCCCAGTAACACCCATTTCCTGTCAATCACATTACGATCGCCGGAGCGAAGAAAAAGCCGTGAGTAAAAATACTTTCTTCATAGTAAAGTTACTTGGCGCAGTCGCAGTGCGAACATTGCGCATGCGTACTAAGCGGATTTTCACTGCGATGCGATGAAAAATACCGAGCGAACAACTCGGAATGAGGGCCATAATTTCCACTCATTTTCAGTCTATTCTGAATACCTCACACCTCACAATATTATTTTTAGTCCTAAAATTTGCACCAAGGTCGCTGGATGACTAAGCTAAGCGACACTAGTGGCCGACACAAACACCTGGCCCATCTAGGAGTGGCACTGCAGTGTCACGCAGGATGTCCCTTCCAAAAAACCCTCCCCAATCAGCACATGACGCAAAGAAAAAAAGAGGCGCAATGAGGTAGCTGACTGTGTGAGTAAGATAAGCGACCCTAGTGGCCGACACAAACACCGGGCCCATTTAGGAGTGGCACTGCAGTGTCACGCAGGATGTCCCTTCCAAAAAACCCTCCCCAATCAGCACATGACGCAAAGAAAAAAAGAGGCGCAATGAGGTAGCTGACTGTGTGAGTAAGATTAGCGACCCTAGTGGCCGACACAAACACCGGGCCCATTTAGGAGTGGCACTGCAGTGTCACGCAGGATGTCCCTTCCAAAAAACCCTCCCCAATCAGCACATGACGCAAAGAAAAAAAGAGGCGCAATGAGGTAGCTGACTGTGTGAGTAAGATTAGCGACCCTAGTGGCCGACACAAACACCGGGCCCATTTAGGAGTGGCACTGCAGTGTCACGCAGGATGTCCCTTCCAAAAAACCCTCCCCAATCAGCACATGACGCAAAGAAAAAAAGAGGCGCAATGAGGTAGCTGACTGTGTGAGTAAGATTAGCGACCCTAGTGGCCGACACAAACACCGGGCCCATTTAGGAGTGGCACTGCAGTGTCACGCAGGATGTCCCTTCCAAAAAACCCTCCCCAAACAGCACATGACGCAAAGAAAAATAAAAGAAAAAAGAGGTGCAAGATGGAATTGTCCTTGGGCCCTCCCACCCACCCTTATGTTGTATAAACAAAACAGGACATGCACACTTTAACCAACCCATCATTTCAGTGACAGGGTCTGCCACACGACTGTGACTGATATGACGGGTTGGTTTGGACCCCCCCCAAAAAAGAAGCAATTAATCTCTCCTTGCACAAACTGGCTCTACAGAGGCAAGATGTCCACCTCATCATCACCCTCCGATATGTCACCGTGTACATCCCCCTCCTCACAGATTATCAATTCGTCCCCACTGGAATCCACCATCTCAGCTCCCTGTGTACTTTGTGGAGGCAATTGCTGCTGGTCAATGTCTCCGCGGAGGAATTGATTATAATTCATTTTAATGAACATCATCTTCTCCACATTTTCTGGATGTAACCTCGTACGCCGATTGCTGACAAGGTGAGCGGCGGCACTAAACACTCTTTCGGAGTACACACTTGTGGGAGGGCAACTTAGGTAGAATAAAGCCAGTTTGTGCAATGGCCTCCAAATTGCCTCTTTTTCCTGCCAGTATAAGTATGGACTGTGTGACGTGCCTACTTGGATGGGGTCACTCATATAATCCTCCACCATTCTTTCAATGGTGAGAGAATCATATGCAGTGACAGTAGACGACATGTCCGTAATCGTTGTCAGGTCCTTCAGTCCGGACCAGATGTCAGCATCAGCAGTCGCTCCAGACTGCCCTGCATCACCGCCAGCAGGTGGGCTCGGAATTCTGAGCCTTTTCCTCGCACCCCCAGTTGCGGGAGAATGTAAAGGAGGAGATGTTGACAGGTCGCGTTCCGCTTGACTTGACAATTTTCTCACCAGCAGGTCTTTCAACCCCAGCAGACTTGTGTCTGCCGGAAAGAGAGATCCAAGGTAGGCTTTAAATCTAGGATCGAGCACGGTGGCCAAAATGTAGTGCTCTGATTTCAACAGATTGACCACCCGTGAATCCTTGTTAAGCGAATTAAGGGCTCCATCCACAAGTCCCACATGCCTAGCGGAATCGCTCCGTGTTAGCTCCTCCTTCAATGTCTCCAGCTTCTTCTGCAAAAGCCTGATGAGGGGAATGACCTGACTCATGCTGGCAGTGTCTGAACTGACTTCACGTGTGGCAAGTTCAAAGGGCATCAGAACCTTGCACAACGTTGAAATCATTCTCCACTGCGCTTGAGACAGGTGCATTCCACCTCCTATATCGTGCTCAATTGTATAGGCTTGAATGGCCTTTTGCTGCTCCTCCAACCTCTGAAGCATATAGAGGGTTGAATTCCACCTCGTTACCACTTCTTGCTTCAGATGATGGCAGGGCAGGTTCAGTAGTTTTTGGTGGTGCTCCAGTCTTCTGTACGTGGTGCCTGTACGCCGAAAGTGTCCCGCAATTTTTCTGGCCACCGACAGCATCTCTTGCACGCCCCTGTCGTTTTTTAAATAATTCTGCACCACCAAATTCAAGGTATGTGCAAAACATGGGACGTGCTGGAATTTGCCCATATTTAATGCACACACAATATTGCTGGCGTTGTCCGATGCCACAAATCCACAGGAGAGTCCAATTGGGGTAAGCCATTCCGCGATGATCTTCCTCAGTTGCCGTAAGAGGTTTTCAGCTGTGTGCGTATTCTGGAAAGCGGTGATACAAAGCGTAGCCTGCCTAGGAAAGAGTTGGCGTTTGCGAGATGCTGCTACTGGTGCCGCCGCTGCTGTTCTTGCGGCGGGAGTCCATACATCTACCCAGTGGGCTGTCACAGTCATATAGTCCTGACCCTGCCCTGCTCCACTTGTCCACATGTCCGTGGTTAAGTGGACATTGGGTACAGCTGCATTTTTTAGGACACTGGTGACTCTTTTTCTGAGGTCTGTGTACATTTTCGGTATCGCCTGCCTAGAGAAGTGGAACCTAGATGGTATTTGGTAACGGGGGCACACTGCCTCAATAAATTGTCTAGTTCCCTGTGAACTAACGGCGGATACCGGACGCACGTCTAACACCAACATAGTTGTCAAGGCCTCAGTTATCCGCTTTGCAGTAGGATGACTGCTGTGATATTTCATCTTCCTCGCAAAGGACTGTTGAACAGTCAATTGCTTACTGGAAGTAGTACAAGTGGGCTTACGACTTCCCCTCTGGGATGACCATCGACTCCCAGCAGCAACAACAGCAGCGCCAGCAGCAGTAGGCGTTACACGCAAGGATGCATCGGAGGAATCCCAGGCAGGAGAGGACTCGTCAGAATTGCCAGTGACATTGCCTGCAGGACTATTGGCATTCCTGGGGAAGGAGGAAATTGACACTGAGGGAGTTGGTGGGGTGGTTTGCGTGAGCTTGGTTACAAGAGGAAGGGATTTACTGGTCAGTGGACTGCTTCCGCTGTCACCCAAAGTTTTTGAACTTGTCACTGACTTATTATGAATGCGCTGCAGGTGACGTATAAGGGAGGATGTTCCGAGGTGGTTAACGTCCTTACCCCTACTTATTACAGCTTGACAAAGGGAACACACGGCTTGACACCTGTTGTCCGCATTTCTGTTGAAATAGTTCCACACCGAAGAGCTGATTTTTTTGGTATTTTCACCAGGCATGTCAACGGCCATATTCCTCCCACGGACAACAGGTGTCTCCCCGGGTGCCTGACTTAAACAAACCACCTCACCATCAGAATCCTCCTGGTCAATTTCCTCCCCAGCGCCAGCAACACCCATATCCTCCTCATCCTGGTGTACTTCAACACTGACATCTTCAATCTGGCTATCAGGAACTGGACTGCGGGTGCTCCTTCCAGCACTTGCAGGGGGTGTGCAAATGGTGGAAGGCGCATGCTCTTCACGTCCAGTGTTGGGAAGGTCAGGCATCGCAACCGACACAATTGGACTCTCCTTGTGGATTTGGGATTTCGAAGAACGCACAGTTCTTTGCGGTGCTACTGCTTTTGCCAGCTTGAGTCTTTTCATTTTTCTAGCGAGAGGCTGAGTGCCTCCATCCTCATGTGAAGCTGAACCACTAGCCATGAACATAGGCCAGGGCCTCAGCCGTTCCTTGCCACTCCGTGTGGTAAATGGCATTTTGGCAAGTTTACGCTTCTCCTCCGACAATTTTATTTTAGGTTTTGGAGTCCTTTTTTTACTGATATTTGGTGTTTTGGATTTGACATGCTCTGTACTATGACATTGGGCATCGGCCTTGGCAGACGACGTTGCTGGCATTTCATCGTCTCGGCCATGACTAGTGGCAGCAGCTTCAGCACGAGGTGGAAGTGGATCTTGATCTTTCCCTAATTTTGGAACCTCAACATTTTTGTTCTCCATATTTTAATAGGCACAACTAAAAGGCACCTCAGGTAAACAATGGAGATGGATGGATACTAGTATACAATTATGGACGGACTGCCGAGTGCCGACACAGAGGTAGCTACAGCCGTGAACTACCGTACTGTGTCTGCTGCTAATATAGACTGGTTGATAAAGAGATGTCGTAGTATGTATGTATGAAGAAGAAAGAAAAAAAAACCACGGTTAGGTGGTATACAATTATGGACGGACTGCCGAGTGCCGACACAGAGGTAGCCACAGCCGTGAACTACCGTACTGTACTGTGTCTGCTGCTAATATAGACTGGTTGATAAAGAGATGTCGTAGTATGTATTTATGAAGAAGAAAGAAAAAAAAACCACGGGTAGGTGGTATACAATTATGGACGGACTGCCGAGTGCCGACACAGAGGTAGCCACAGCCGTGAACTACCGTACTGTACTGTGTCTGCTGCTAATATAGACTGGTTGATAAAGAGATGTAGTAGTATGTATGTATGAAGAAGAAAGAAAAAAAAACCACGGGTAGGTGGTATACAATTATGGACGGACTGCCGAGTGCCGACACAGAGGTAGCCACAGCCGTGAACTACCGTACTGTACTGTGTCTGCTGCTAATATAGACTGGTTGATAAAGAGATGTAGTAGTATGTATGTATGAAGAAGAAAGAAAAAAAACCCACGGGTAGGTGGTATACAATTATGGACGGACTGCCGAGTGCCGACACAGAGGTAGCCACAGCCGTGAACTACCGTACTGTACTGTGTCTGCTGCTAATATAGACTGGTTGATAAAGAGATGTCGTAGTATGTATGTATGAAGAAGAAAGAAAAAAAAACCACGGTTAGGTGGTATACAATTATGGACGGACTGCCGAGTGCCGACACAGAGGTAGCCACAGCCGTGAACTACCGTACTGTACTGTGTATGCTGCTAATATAGACTGGTTGATAAAGAGATGTCGTAGTATGTATGTATAAAGAAGAAAGAAAAAAAAACCACGGTTAGGTGGTATACAATTATGGACGGACTGCCGAGTGCCGACACAGAGGTAGCCACAGCCGTGAACTACCGTACTGTACTGTGTCTGCTGCTAATATAGACTGGTTGATAAAGAGATGTCGTAGTATGTATGTATGAAGAAGAAAGAAAAAAAAACCACGGTTAGGTGGTATACAATTATGGACGGACTGCCGAGTGCCGACACAGAGGTAGCCACAGCCGTGAACTACCGTACTGTACTGTGTCTGCTGCTAATATAGACTGGTTGATAAAGAGATGTCGTAGTATGTATGTATAAAGAAGAAAGAAAAAAAAACAACGGTTAGGTGGTATACAATTATGGACGGACTGCCGAGTGCCGACACAGAGGTAGCCACAGCCGTGAACTACCGTACTGTACTGTGTCTGCTGCTAATATAGACTGGTTGATAAAGAGATGTAGTAGTATGTATGTATAAAGAAGAAAGAAAAAAAAACCACGGGTAGGTGGTATACAATTATGGATGGACTGCCGAGTGCCGACACAGAGGTAGCTACAGCCGTGAACTACCGTACTGTGTCTGCTGCGACTGGATGATAAATAATGATATAAAAAATATATATATATCACTACTGCAGCCGGACAGGTATATATATTATATAATGACGGACCTGCTGGACACTGTCTGTCAGCAGAATGAGTTTTTTATAGAATAAAAAAAAAAACACCACACAAGTGAAGTCACACGACGAGTGTTTAACTTTTTCAGGCAATCACAATATAGTATACTACTAACTATACTGGTGGTCAGTGTGGTCAGGTCACTGGTCAGTCACACTGGCAGTGGCACTCCTGCAGCAAAAGTGTGCACTGTTTAATTTTAATATAATATGTACTCCTGGCTCCTGCTATAACCTATAACTGGCACTGCAGTGCTCCCCAGTCTCCCCCACAATTATAAGCTGTGTGAGCTGAGCACAGTCAGATATATAATATATACATAGATGATGCAGCACACTGGGCTGAGCAGTGCACACAGATATGGTATGTGACTGTCTTGTACTCCTGGCTCCTGCTATAACCTATAACTGGCACTGCAGTGCTCCCCAGTCTCCCCCACAATTATAAGCTGTGTGAGCTGAGCACAGTCAGATATATAATATATACATAGATGATGCAGGCATGCAGCACACTGGGCTGAGCAGTGCACACAGATATGGTATGTGACTGAGTCACTGTGTGTATCGTTTTTTTCAGGCAGAGAACGGATATATTAAATAAAACAACTGCACTGCTGGTGGTCACTGTGGTCAGTCACTAAACTCTGCACTCTCTTCTACAGTATCAGCCTCAGGTCAATCTCTCTCTCTCTCTCCTAATCTAAATGGAGAGGACGCCAGCCACGTCCTCTCCCTATCAATCTCAATGCACGTGTGAAAATGGCGGCGACGCGCAGCTCCTTATATAGAATCCGAGTCTCGCGAGAATCCGACAGCGTCATGATGACGTTCGGGCGCGCTCGGGTTAACCGAGCAAGGCGGGAAGATCCGAGTCGCTCGGACCCGTGAAAAAAAACATGAAGTTCGTGCGGGTTCGGATTCAGAGAAACCGAACCCGCTCATCTCTAATTTTATCATATGCAGCCAAGCCCAAATAGTTTCCCTCGCCAGGCTGCTTTATCTAGGTATTAATACACTGTAGCATTCTCTCAGGCACATAGCATACCTTCTCTGTTTCATTTAACATTAACTGATATGGGTGTGGTATACAATAGAAGATCTTCAATGTCTATGTTGACAGTCATTAGGTAGAGAACCCATATATTCGGCATGCATTAGGCCAACACTGAAACATAGAAACATAGAATTTGTCGGCAGATAAGAACCACTTGGCCCATCTAGTCTGCCCCTGGTTTTTTTTTTTTTACATTATTTTTTTCTCTCATTTTATTAGAGATGAGCGGGTTCGGTTTCTCTGAATCCGAACCCGCCCGAACTTCATGGTTTTTTTCACGGGTCCGAGCAGACTCGGATCCTCCCGCCTTGCTCGGTTAACCCGAGCGCGCCCGAACGTCATTATGACGCTGTCGGATTCTCGCGAGACTCGGATTCTATATAAGTCGCCGCGCGTCGCCGCCATTTTCACACGTGCATTGAGATTGATAGGGAGAGGACGTGGCTGGCGTCCTCTCCATTTAGATTAGAAGAGAGAGAGAGAGAGAGAGATTGACCTGATTTACTGGAGCTTAGGAGTACTGTAGAAGTGTAGAGAGTGCAGAGTTTACTAGTGACTGACCACAGTGACCACCAGACAGTGCAGTTTTATTTAATATATCCGTTCTCTGCCTGAAAAAAACGATACACACAGTGACTCAGTCACATACCATATCTGTGTGCACTGCTCAGCCCAGTGTGCTGCATCATCTATGTATATATATCTGACTGTGCTCAGCTCACACAGCTTATAATTGTGGGGGAGACTGGGGAGCACTGCAGTGCCAGTTATATGTTATAGCAGGAGCCAGGAGTACATATTATATTAAAATTAAACAGTGCACACTTTTGCTGCAGGAGTGCCACTGCCAGTGTGACTGACCAGTGACCTGACCACACTGACCACCAGTATAGTTAGTAGTATACTATATTGTGATTGCCTGAAAAAGTTAAACACTCGTCGTGTGACTTCACTTGTGTGGTGTTTTTTTTTTTATTCTATAAAAAACTCATTCTGCTGACAGACAGTGTCCAGCAGGTCCGTCATTGTATAATATATACCTGTCCGGCTGCAGTAGTGATATATATATATTTTTTATATCATTATTTATCATCCAGTCGCAGCAGACACAGTACGGTAGTTCACGGCTGTAGCTACCTCTGTGTCGGCACTCGGCAGTCCATCCATAATTGTATACCACCTACCCGTGGTTTTTTTTTCTTTCTTCTTTATACATACATACTACTACATCTCTTTATCAACCAGTCTATATTAGCAGCAGACACAGTACAGTACGGTAGTCCACGGCTGTAGCTACCTCTGTGTCGGCACTCGGCAGTCCGTCCATAATTGTATACCACCTACCCGTGGTTTTTTTTTCTTTCTTCTTTATACATACATACTACTACATCTCTTTATCAACCAGTCTATATTAGCAGCAGACACAGTACAGTACGGTAGTTCACGGCTGTAGCTACCTCTGTGTCGGCACTCGGCAGTCCGTCCATAATTGTATACCACCTACCCGTGGTTTTTTTTTCTTTCTTCTTTATACATACATACTACTACATCTCTTTATCAACCAGTCTATATTAGCAGCAGACACAGTACAGTACGGTAGTTCACGGCTGTAGCTACCTCTGTGTCGGCACTCGGCAGTCCATCCATAATTGTATACCACCTACCCGTGTTTTTTTTTTCTTTCTTCTTTATACATACATACTACTACATCTCTTTATCAACCAGTCTATATTAGCAGCAGACACAGTACAGTACGGTAGTCCACGGCTGTAGCTACCTCTGTGTCGGCACTCGGCAGTCCGTCCATAATTGTATACCACCTACCCGTGGTTTTTTTTTCTTTCTTCTTTATACATACATACTACTACATCTCTTTATCAACCAGTCTATATTAGCAGCAGACACAGTACAGTACGGTAGTCCACGGCTGTAGCTACCTCTGTGTCGGCACTCGGCAGTCCGTCCATAATTGTATACTAGTATCCATCCATCTCCATTGTTTACCTGAGGTGCCTTTTAGTTGTGCCTATTAAAATATGGAGAACAAAAATGTTGAGGTTCCAAAATTAGGGAAAGATCAAGATCCACTTCCACCTCGTGCTGAAGCTGCTGCCACTAGTCATGGCCGAGACGATGAAATGCCAGCAACGTCGTCTGCCAAGGCCGATGCCCAATGTCATAGTACAGAGCATGTCAAATCCAAAACACCAAATATCAGTAAAAAAAGGACTCCAAAACCTAAAATAAAATTGTCGGAGGAGAAGCGTAAACTTGCCAATATGCCATTTACCACACGGAGTGGCAAGGAACGGCTGAGGCCCTGGCCTATGTTCATGGCCAGTGGTTCAGCTTCACATGAGGATGGAGGCACTCAGCCTCTCGCTAGAAAAATGAAAAGACTCAAGCTGGCAAAAGCAGTAGCACCGCAAAGAACTGTGCGTTCTTCGAAATCCCAAATCCACAAGGAGAGTCCAATTGTGTCGGTTGCGATGCCTGACCTTCCCAACACTGGACGTGAAGAGCATGCGCCTTCCACCATTTGCACGCCCCCTGCAAGTGCTGGAAGGAGCACCCGCAGTCCAGTTCCTGATAGTCAGATTGAAGATGTCAGTGTTGAAGTACACCAGGATGAGGAGGATATGGGTGTTGCTGGCGCTGGGGAGGAAATTGACCAGGAGGATTCTGATGGTGAGGTGGTTTGTTTAAGTCAGGCACCCGGGGAGACACCTGTTGTCCGTGGGAGGAATATGGCCGTTGACATGCCTGGTGAAAATACCAAAAAAATCAGCTCTTCGGTGTGGAGGTATTTCAACAGAAATGCGGACAACAGGTGTCAAGCCGTGTGTTCCCTTTGTCAAGCTGTAATAAGTAGGGGTAAGGACGTTAACCACCTCGGAACATCCTCCCTTATACGTCACCTGCAGCGCATTCATAATAAGTCAGTGACAAGTACAAAAACTTTGGGTGACAGCGGAAGCAGTCCACTGACCAGTAAATCCCTTCCTCTTGTAACCAAGCTCACGCAAACCACCCCACCAACTCCCTCAGTGTCAATTTCCTCCTTCCCCAGGAATGCCAATAGTCCTGCAGGCCATGTCACTGGCAATTCTGTTGATTCCTCTCCTGCCTGGGATTCCTCCGATGCATCCTTGTGTGTAACGCCTACTGCTGCTGGCGCTGCTGTTGTTGCTGCTGGGAGTCGATGGTCATCCCAGAGGGGAAGTCGTAAGACCACTTTTACTACTTCCACCAAGCAATTGACTGTCCAACAGTCCTTTGCGAGGAAGATGAAATATCACAGCAATCATCCTACTGCAAAGCGGATAACTGAGGCCTTGGCATCCTGGGTGGTGAGAAACGTGGTTCCGGTATCCATCATTACTGCAGAGCCAACTAGAGACTTGTTGGAGGTACTGTGTCCCCGGTACCAAATACCATCTAGGTTCCATTTCTCTAGGCAGGCGATACCGAAAATGTACACAGACCTCAGAAAAAGAGTCACCAGTGTCCTAAAAAATGCAGCTGTACCCAATGTCCACTTAACCACGGACATGTGGACAAGTGGAGCAGGGCAGGGTCAGGACTATATGACTGTGACAGCCCACTGGGTAGATGTATGGACTCCCGCCGCAAGAACAGCAGCGGCGGCACCAGTAGCAGCATCTCGCAAACGCCAACTCTTTCCTAGGCAGGCTACGCTTTGTATCACCGCTTTCCAGAATACGCACACAGCTGAAAACCTCTTACGGCAACTGAGGAAGATCATCGCGGAATGGCTTACCCCAATTGGACTCTCCTGTGGATTTGTGGCATCGGACAACGCCAGCAATATTGTGTGTGCATTAAATATGGGCAAATTCCAGCACGTCCCATGTTTTGCACATACCTTGAATTTGGTGGTGCAGAATTATTTAAAAAACGACAGGGGCGTGCAAGAGATGCTGTCGGTGGCCAGAAGAATTGCGGGACACTTTCGGCGTACAGGCACCACGTACAGAAGACTGGAGCACCACCAAAAACTACTGAACCTGCCCTGCCATCATCTGAAGCAAGAAGTGGTAACGAGGTGGAATTCAACCCTCTATATGCTTCAGAGGTTGGAGGAGCAGCAAAAGGCCATTCAAGCCTATACAATTGAGCACGATATAGGAGGTGGAATGCACCTGTCTCAAGCGCAGTGGAGAATGATTTCAACGTTGTGCAAGGTTCTGCTGCCCTTTGAACTTGCCACACGTGAAGTCAGTTCAGACACTGCCAGCCTGAGTCAGGTCATTCCCCTCATCAGGCTTTTGCAGTAGAAGCTGGAGACATTGAAGGAGGAGCTAACACGGAGCGATTCCGCTAGGCATGTGGGACTTGTGGATGGAGCCCTTAATTCGCTTAACAAGGATTCACGGGTGGTCAATCTGTTGAAATCAGAGCACTACATTTTGGCCACCATGCTCGATCCTAGATTTAAAGCCTACCTTGGATCTCTCTTTCCGGCAGACACAAGTCTGCTGGGGTTGAAAGACCTGCTGGTGAGAAAATTGTCAAGTCAAGCGGAACGCGACCTGTCAACATCTCCTCCTTCACATTCTCCCGCAACTGGGGGTGCGAGGAAAAGGCTCAGAATTCCGAGCCCACCCGCTGGCGGTGATGCAGGGCAGTCTGGAGCGACTGCTGATGCTGACATCTGGTCCGGACTGAAGGACCTGACAACGATTACGGACATGTCGTCTACTGTCACTGCATATGATTCTCTCACCATTGAAAGAATGGTGGAGGATTATATGAGTGACCGCATCCAAGTAGGCACGTCACACAGTCCATACTTATACTGGCAGGAAAAAGAGGCAATTTGGAGGCCCTTGCACAAACTGGCTTTATTCTACCTTAGTTGCCCTCCCACAAGTGTGTACTCCGAAAGAGTGTTTAGTGCCGCCGCTCACCTTGTCAGCAATCGGCGTACGAGGTTACATCCAGAAAATGTGGAGAAGATGATGTTCATTAAAATGAATTATAATCAATTCCTCCGCGGAGACATTGACCAGCAGCAATTGCCTCCGCAAAGTACACAGGGAGCTGAGATGGTGGATTCCAGTGGGGACGAATTGATAATCTGTGAGGAGGGGGATGTACACGGTGATATATCGGAGGATGATGATGAGGTGGACATCTTGCCTCTGTAGAGCCAGTTTGTGCAAGGAGAGATTAATTGCTTCTTTTTTGGGGGGGGTCCAAACCAACCCGTCATATCAGTCACAGTCGTGTGGCAGACCCTGTCACTGAAATGATGGGTTGGTTAAAGTGTGCATGTCCTGTTTTGTTTATACAACATAAGGGTGGGTGGGAGGGCCCAAGGACAATTCCATCTTGCACCTCTTTTTTCTTTTATTTTTCTTTGCGTCATGTGCTGTTTGGGGAGGGTTTTTTGGAAGGGCCATCCTGCGTGACACTGCAGTGCCACTCCTAAATGGGCCCGGTGTTTGTGTCGGCCACTAGGGTCGCTTATCTTACTCACACAGTCAGCTACCTCATTGCGCCTCTTTTTTTCTTTGCGTCATGTGCTGTTTGGGGAGGGTTTTTTGGAAGGGCCATCCTGCGTGACACTGCAGTGCCACTCCTAGATGGGCCCGGTGTTTGTGTCGGCCACTAGGGTCGCTAATCTTACTCACACAGCTACCTCATTGCGCCTCTTTTTTTCTTTGCATCATGTGCTGTTTGGGGAGGGTTTCTTGGAAGGGACATCCTGCGTGACACTGCAGTGCCACTCCTAAATGGGCCCGGTGTTTGTGTCGGCCACTACGGTCGCTAATCTTACTCACACAGCTACCTCATTGCGCCTCTTTTTTTCTTTGCGTCATGTGCTGTTTGGGGAGGGTTTTTTGGAAGGGACATCCTGCGTGACACTGCAGTGCCACTCCTAGATGGGCCCGGTGTTTGTGTCGGCCACTAGGGTCGCTAATCTTACTCACACAGCTACCTCATTGCGCCTCTTTTTTTCTTTGCGTCATGTGCTGTTTGGGGAGGGTTTTTTGGAAGGGACATCCTGCGTGACACTGCAGTGCCACTCCTAAATGGGCCCGGTGTTTGTGTCGGCCACTACGGTCGCTAATCTTACTCACACAGCTACCTCATTGCGCCTCTTTTTTTCTTTGCGTCATGTGCTGTTTGGGGAGGGTTTTTTGGAAGGGACATCCTACGTGACACTGCAGTGCCACTCCTAGATGGGCCCGGTGTTTGTGTCGGCCACTAGGGTCGCTAATCTTACTCACACAGCTACCTCATTGCGCCTCTTTTTTTCTTTGCGTCATGTGCTGTTTGGGGAGGGTTTTTTGGAAGGGACATCCTGCGTGACACTGCAGTGCCACTCCTAAATGGGCCCGGTGTTTGTGTCGGCCACTAGGGTCGCTAATCTTACTCACACAGCTACCTCATTGCGCCTCTTTTTTTCTTTGCGTCATGTGCTGTTTGGGGAGGGTTTTTTGGAAGGGACATCCTGCGTGACACTGCAGTGCCACTCCTAGATGGGCCAGGTGTTTGTGTCGGCGACTAGGGTCGCTTAGCTTAGTCATCCAGCGACCTCGGTGCAAATTTTAGGACTAAAAATAATATTGTGAGGTGTGAGGTATTCAGAATAGACTGAAAATGAGTGGAAATTATGGTTTTTGAGGTTAATAATAATATGGGATCAAAATGACCCCCAAATTCTATGATTTAAGCTGTTTTTTAGGGTTTTTTGAAAAAAACACCCGAATCCAAAACACACCCGAATCCGACAAAAAAAATTCGGTGAGGTTTTGCCAAAACGCGGTCGAACCCAAAACACGGCCGCGGAACCGAACCCAAAACCAAAACACAAAACCCGAAAAATTTCAGGCGCTCATCACTACATTTTATTTGATCCTTATTTCTGTGTAAGGATATTCATATGCCTGTCCCAAGCATGTTTAAATTGCTCTACTGTCTTAGCCTCTACCACCTCTAATGGAAGGCTATTCCACTTGTCCACTACCCTTTCTGTGAAGTAATTTTTCCTCAAATTTCCCCTGAACCTCCCCCCCTCCAGTCTCAGTGCATGTCCTCGTGTCCTATTGCTTCTCTTCATTTGGAGAATGTTTCCCTCCTGGACTTTGTTAAAACCCTTGATATATTTTAAAGTTTCTATCATGTCCCCGCTTTCCCTTCTCTGCTCCAAACTAAACATATTGAGGTGCTTTAGTCTATCTGGGTATGTTTTGTGATGTAGGCCATGCACCATTTTAGTTGCCCTCATTTGTACAGTTTCTAATGTATTAATATCCTTTTGAAGATATGGCCTCCAGAACTGAACACAGTATTCTAGATGAGGCCGTACCAATGACCTATACAGTGGCATTATTACTTCTTTCTTTCTGCTGCTGATTCCTCTCCCAGTGCAGCCAAGCATCTGACTAGCCTTCCTCATTGCCTTGTTACATTGCTTACCTGCCTTTAAGTCATCTGAAATAGTGACTCCTAGATCCCTTTCCTCCTCAGTAGTTTCCAGTATAGTGCCATTAATACTATATTTAGCCTTTGGATTTTTGAGACCCAAGTGCATGATTTTGCATTTTTTGGCATTAAACTGTAATTGCCACACTCTTGACCATTCCTCTAGTCTACCTAGATCCTCAATCATTTGTTTTACCCCACCTGGTGTGTCTACCCTGTTGCATACCTTTGTGTCATCTGCAAAAATGCATACTTTCCCTTTAATGCCATTTGCAATGTCACCAATGAAGATATTAAAAAGCACTGGTCCACGGCTGACAAAAGGTCGACACAAAAAAAGGTCTGCTCATAATATTTTAAAAAAATGTTTTTATTAATTTAATGTAATTTAAAAAGTATTTTTTTCAATATATAAATATTATATTATGCACATCTGCAGAACGGATCTCCTCGTCAAAAACTGGGGGACACAGTGGGGCGGCGCCATCGCATGTGATCTCACCATGCCAGTAAAGTGGTTAATATCAATTTCTACACTGTCTGCAGTGTTAATGCTCAGTAAAAGACAATGCAGTTCTGCAGGAGAGCTCCGTAAGAGCACAGAGCCCGAATCAGGCTGGGCGCAGTCCCTAGTCGGTCGCAAATGATGGTTTCAGGTTGGGAGCCACAGTGCACATATGCAGCAATGTTGCAGTGACTCTAGTGACAGTGCGCTGTATCCCACAGCTTGAGTAACAAGTTGCAGGCATTTGAGGAGGAGAAGGGGGCCGTTGGCCACAGTGATCAGGTTTCTACTGCGCATGCATATGTACCGCAATGTGCACTTGCGTCATATGGGTACAAAGCAGATCGTTGCTGAGCGATGGATTTAATGAAGAATCCAGTCGCACAGCCAATCGCAAGGAGATTGACAGAAAGAGGGCGTTTATGGGTGTCAACTGACCGTTTTCTGGGAGTGGTAGGTAAAAGGCAGGCGTGTCCGGGCGTTTGGAGGGCGGGTGTCTGACGTCAATTCCGGCACCAAAAAGACTGAAGTGATCGCAGCGGCTGAGTAAGTCCAGCGCTACTCAGAAATGGCACAAACTGTTTTTGCAGAGCTCGGCTGCACAGGTGTTCGCACACTTGCAAAGCAAAAATACACTCCCCCGTGGGCGGCGACTATGCATTTGCACGTTGCTAAAAGTAGCTAGCGAGCGATCAACTCGGAATGACCTCCATTGCCTCCAGTTGAGTGGCGTGCTGAAGCTGACAGTGGGCATCTGTTTTCAAAATGCACTCAGATCTGCTGCTACGGAAGATGCAGCACCGACCAGGACTGCGTTCACCTCTGAAGCAGGCCCATAGCACACTATGCCGCGGGGAAGCCCTGAGGAGCATTAAGCTTTGCAGACTCCCTTAAACATTACAACAAACTGCAAGTATTATCCATGCTTTAACCAGTGTTTTTTTTAAATATCCATATGTACTGAACAAGCGCTAATATATAAAGTGTGTTTTCTCATGTGTACAGTACCAGCACATTATTGGGTCAATATGAACATAATCAGAATAATTTGCTTTACATATTAACAGCACTGATTTATATATTCATTTCAATATGTGCATACCTTCCAGATATACCTTTTTAGCAGGTACAGTACCTTTTTTTTATGGTCTGTACCGATTTTTGGCTCTCCAAACTTCCATTGAAAGTACAGAAAAAAAGATGTGACCACGCCCCTTTACCCGTGACCACGCCCCTTTTCTCATTTGTGCCGATTTTTATGTGTAAAATGTTGGAGTGTATGTATGTACATTTTCCAGATTTGATGTTTACAGAATAAATCAAGAATGACAAGGGAACCTATGCAGCACGGATCGCAAAATTGAGAAAACGCAATCCAGACGTCTATCGAATGACTGTGCATGCACAGCATTCTCAATGCACATGCGCACTCGCAATTTGCGATTATTTCTGTGAATGCATTGTGCTTCAATGCACTCGCATTTTGATTGCCAGGACGTCAGCATTTAGGGAAGGAAACATGGCATTTTGTGGGTGTGTATGTAAAAACGCAGGCGTAGCAAGGCATTTGCCCTCATTGCTTCAATGTCTTTACTTGTACAGCATGTGCACATATTTCCAGCAGACAAAAATATTCACCTCTTCTAGATTTCTGATTTTCTTCATTTGTTTAATCCATTCATTATGTTTCAGCTAGGCATTTTACAATCAATGTCAAGTTCATCCACTTTTATACAGCTCTGTGGCAAATTAAAATAATGCATGTGACATAAATATACTTTTAGTAAGACATCCTGTAAATATATAATGTCTCATTATATATATATATATATATATATATATATATATATACACTGCTCAAAAAAATAAAGGGAACACTAAAATAACACATCCTAGATCTGAATGAATGAAATGTTCTTATTAAATACTTTGTTCTTTACATAGTTGAATGTGCTGACAACAAAATCACACAAAATTATCAATGGAAATCAAATTTATTAACCCATGAAGGTCTGGATTTGGAGTCACCCTCAAAATTAAAGTGGAAAAACACACTACAGGCTGATCCAACTTTGATGTAAAGTCCTTAAAACAAGTCAAAATGAGGCTCAGTAGTGTGTGTGGCATCCATGTGCCTGAATGACTCCCTACAATGCCTGGGCATGCTCCTGATGAGGTGGCGGATGGTCTCCTGAGGGATCTCCTCCCAGACCTGGACTAAAGCATCCGCCAACTCCTGGACAATCTGTGGTGCAACGTAGCGTTGGTGGATGGAGCGAGACATGATGTCCCAGATGTGCGCAATTGGATTCAGGTCTGGGGAACAGGCGGGCCAGTCCATAGCATCAATGCCTTCGTCTTGCAGGAACTGCTGACACATTCCAGCCACATGAGGTCTAGCATTGTTTTGCATTAGGAGGAACCCAGGGCCAACAGCACCAGCATATGGTCTCACAAGGGGTCTGAGGATCTCATCTCGGTACCTACTGGCAGTCAGGCTACCTCTGGTGAGCACATGGAGGGCTGTGCGGCCCCACAAAGAATTACCACCCCACACCATTACTGACCCACTGCCAAATGGTCATGCTGGAGGATGTTGCAGGCAGCAGAATGTTCTCCTTGGCGTCTCCAGACTCTGTCACGTCTGTCACATGTGCTCAGTGAGAACCTGCTTTCATCTGTGAAGAGCACAGGGCGCCAGTGGCGAATTTGCCAATCTTGGTGTTCTCTGGCAAATGCCAAACGTCCTGCACGGTGTTGGGCTGTAAGCACAACCCCCACCTGTGGACGTCGGGCCCTCATACCACCCTCATGGAGTCTGTTTCTGATCGCTTGAGTAGACACATGCACATTTGTGGCTTGCTGTAGCTCATTTTCCTGGGCTCTGGCAGTGCTCCTCCTGTTCCTCCTTGCACAAAGGCGGAGGTAGCAGTCCTGCTGCTGGGTTGTTGCCCTCCTACGGCCTCCTCCACGTCTCCTGATGTACTGGCCTGTCTCCTGGTAGCGCCTCCATGCTCTGGACACTACGCTGACAGACACAGCAAACCTTCTTGCCACAGCTCGCATTGATGTGCCATCCTGGATGAGCTGCACTATATGAGCCACTTGTGTGGGTTGTAGGGAGGTCATACAGGCACGTGGAGGCCACACACACTACTGAGCCTTATTTTGACTTGTTTTAAGGACATTACATCAAAGTTGGATCAGCCTGTAATGTGTTTTTCCACTTTAATTTTGAGGGTGACTCCAAATCCAGACCTCCATGGGTTAATAAATTTGATTTCATTGATAATTTTTGTGTGATTTTGTTGTCAGCACATTCAACTATGTAAAGAACAAAGTATTTAATAAGAATATTTCATTCATTCAGATCTAGGATGTGTTATTTTAGTGTTCCCTTTATTTTTTTGAGCAGTGTATATATATATATATATATATATATATATGCCAAAAAATTTAAGAAGCAGGGAGCGCCAATAGTGCATTCAAAGAGTACAGGAATTTTATTTAAAAAGTCCAAATTGGTGACAAGTAAAAACCCGTACCATAAAAGGCGGTCAAACCACCGCTCGTATAACCGGCATATGATTTACCCCACCGTGCAAAGCAATATTCTTAGTTCCAAATCCAAACGTCAGGCGACGTAAGTACTGACACCCAACTGCGAGGATTGATACAACTGCTGTGAACAAAAAAGACCAGGCCTACTGACGAAGTCGAATGACGAAACGCGTATGGGCGTGGTCTGACGTTTGGATTTGGAACTAAGAATATTGCTTTGCACGGTGGGGTAAATCATATGCCGGTTATACGAGCGGTGGTTTGACCGCCTTTTATGGTACGGGTTTTTACTTGTCACCAATTTGGACTTTTTAAATAAAATTCCTGTACTCTTTTAATGCACTATTGGCGCTCCCTGCTTCTTCAATTTTTTGGCAGGACTACCACCCGTCCGGGATCGGGTAACACTGGGGAGGCGACAGCTGGAAATCCCAGAAGTGCGCACTGACAAGTCTCTTCCACCAAATAATATTGGCAGTCAGTGAATTTGAGGAACATTGCTCCTAGTTTATCTTTGGACTTGCAGTTCCACGGGACTTTTCACATATATATATATATATATAAAAAAAGTTTTACCTTGTTATTTGCGCTCATACTATCTGTTCATATATATATATATATATATATATATATATATATATATATGTAAATCATACAAATTCAGCACTCATCTAATATTAACACTTCAAACTGTAATTCATCTGAATTCAGGGAATGTTAGTTCCAAAATATTGCAATTTTTGTTAAGCTGTGAAGTGGCTGGTCAGCTTAACAAACTATTACAATATTTTGGAACTAACATTCCCTGAATTCAGATGAATTACAGTTTGAAGTGTTAATATTAGGTGAGTGCTGAATTTGTATGATTTTTTTATTTAAATGGTGTGGTCACAAATCAAATACCACTGGAACCACGGATGTATGAGTTCTGTGGGTTCTAGTCTATTATATATATTGTGACAAGAACACTGGGATAGTGTTTGAGGGCAGGTATATTTGTCCCAGGTTCTTGTCTTACATGTTTTAGAAAATGTTAACTTCTAGGAAAAATGCTTTTTGTTTTGTCTGAACCTTTTCAGTTTGCTGTAAAAGCTGGGTAAAGGCTCTGAGAGAGAGATAAGGCGAGTTCTAGACATTGGGCCCAGTTCGGGTCTTTGGCCTCACAGAGGGCTAATCAGGGTTTCAGCTGTGTAAGTGTGTTATAGTGCTGCTAACCTGATTAGTATGGGCAGACTGCCTGGGAAGGCTGCAGGATCTGTGTGTGAGAGACACGCTTTCTGATGCAAGTGAGCTATACAGTATGTACTGAAGAACTCTGTGTTTTGTTTAGTGACAGTTAGGAATATCTTATGTTTAGTTAGTGCCGGACAGGCAAGGTATTTTTATTTTGGGGTTTGTTTTATTTTCTGTTTCAATAAAACTGGCCGGGGTCAGTTGTACCAGAAACTGGACTTGTGTTGTTCCTCAGCTGCTGCGTGCTACCATATTCCCCAGGAAAAGGCGCCTTGCACCCCTACAGTGTTACAATATATATATATATATATATATAT
This sequence comes from Pseudophryne corroboree, assembly GCF_028390025.1. Classification (NCBI taxonomy): domain Eukaryota; kingdom Metazoa; phylum Chordata; class Amphibia; order Anura; family Myobatrachidae; genus Pseudophryne; species Pseudophryne corroboree. The sequence continues at coordinate 453,599,705 of NC_086450.1, read as the reverse complement.
ATATATATATATATATATATATATAATTGGCAAGCAGGGTTCCCTAAGTTGGATAGCATGTCTCCTATTGCAAAAAATGTTGTATTCAAATCATGGTGGTACAGGCATAGTGAAGACCAACGTTTCATTGCCACCCAGGCATTTTTCTCAAGGTGTTTTGCACAAATAAATAAACAGATCTATGTACATATCTTACCTTAAATAGCTGTAAAACAGCATGATCAGACCCCATGCTGCTATGAGTCTGGAAGCGGACAGCAAGCCGGACGTGCGGGCAGGGCTTGCCCCGCGGGCGTGTGGTATGACATCACTCCAAAGTGCAATCTGTGCAAAAAGATGCTAACAATATTAAAAATATTAAAAATTGGTAAAACAAGATGACACTGCCTCATATTGCTAATGAGCCATATAAGCAGTGAGAGCCATAATTACAATTTACTCTGATAAAAACAAATGAATACAGTAAAGTACTGCATTAAAGCAAAGTAAAGCAGGCAGGCAAAGTCTTGCATGTAGGAATAACATTGTATAAAAATATACACACACCGCATCACCTTGCAGTTGGATTCTACCAAATTATTCAGAGGGATACACCTATAAATAGGGGAGTGATTCTATTTACTAAACCTGCTTAAGATAATGGGCGGAATGATAATATTCTATTACTATCATGAATCCTACTAATTAGTAGAAAAGGAGAGGAAGAAATAATAACATAAAGAAAAAGTAAAGAAAACAAAGTATAAAAATCACAGGAATTAATTCCAAGCTATTTGTTCATTAAATCCATGAGGTGCTTACGTATTTAGGCCCTCATTCCGAGTGTTTCGCTCGCAAGCTGCTTTTAGCAGCATTGCACACGCTAAGCCGCCGCCTACTGGGAGTGAGTCTTAGCATCTTAAAATTGCGAACGAAAGATTTGCAATATTGCGAAAAGACATCTCTGTGCAGTTTCTGAGTAGCTCGAGACTTACTCTGCCAGTGCGATCAGTTCAGTGCTTGTCGTTCCTGGTTTGACGTCACAAACACACCCAGCGTTCGCCCAGACACTCCTCCGTTTCTCCAGCCACTCCCGCGTTTTTCCCAGAAACGGCAGCGTTTTTTCACACACACCCATAAAACGGCCAGTTTCCGCCCAGAAACACCCACTTCCTGTCAATCACACTCCGATCACCAGAACAAAGAAAAAACCTCGTAATGCCGTGAGTAAAATTCCTAACAGCATAGCAAATTTACTTGGCGCAGTCGCAGTGCGAACATTGCGCATGCGCAATAAGCGGAAAATCGCTGCGATGCGAAGAAAATTACCGAGCGAACAACTCGGAATGACCACCTTAGTACATATATCCATCTTGTTTCTTTTTGTGCCAAAATTTAAACTCAGTCTCCTCCCATTGTTATAGCTGGAGCATGATCCAATATTTTATATTTGCCTATTTATAATGTCTGGCTACTGTTGCTCATTGTTCTTTCCCTCCAATGCTGCCCTTATGGCTGACCGATGTAGAGCCATATGCTCCCTGAATGTTCTGATTGCTTGTCCAATGTAGAGAAGTCCACATAGACATGTAATGACGTAATTGACAAATTGAGATGTACAGGTTACATAATGGTTTATTCGATATGACTCCTTTGTTTTAGGATGTATAAATACTGGACCCAGGTCCATATAGCTGCAAGTTTCACATGACAGGCGCTTAAAACAACCTTTTTTTATGTATGTTCCCTTGTTTTGGTGTCACATCTGTTTTGACGAGTAAATCACACAAATTGCGTCCCCTCCTGTAGCTGGGCATGATAGGTTTGCCCTTAAAACACGGTAGGTTTTTATCAGATGTTACTATAGGCCAAAGGGCTTTTGTTGCTCTTGTTAAAACAGAGCTAGCTGTGGTAAATTCTGTAACAACAAGAGGGACCTTGAAGAAAATGCCTGGGTGGCATTGAAAAGTTGGTCTTCGCTATGCCTGTACCACCATGATTTGAATACAACATTTCTCATACATCCTAGAGGATGCTAGGGATGACATCAAGACCATGGGGTATAGACGGGATCCGCAGGAGACATGGGCACTCTAAAGACTTTTCATTGGGTGTGAACTGGCTGCTCCCTCTATGCCCCTCCTCCAGACCTCAGTTTTAGAAATGTGCCCATGTCGACTGGATGCACTCTGAGGAGCTCTACTGAGTTTCTCTGAAAAGACTTATGTTAGGTTTGTTATTTTCAGGGAGAACTGCTGGCAACAGACTCCCAACTTCCTGAAGAGTTTCATGGCTCTGCTTCTGGCTGACAGGACACCATTAGCTCCTGAAGGGTACTGAACGCTAGCCGTGCCTAGATGCTCACTCCCACAGCACGCCATCACCCCCTCACAGAGCCAGAAGTCAGAAGACAGGTGAGTATGAGAATATAGATCTTCTAGCAACTAAAGTGATGGCTGAGGTACGGCGCGGCTCGTAGGAGCGCAGCGCGTCATTGCTGCCCACACACACAGAACACTGCAGGGTGCAGGGCGCGGGGGTGGGCACCCTGGGCAGCAAAAACACCTCTATAAACTGGCAAAAAGGGGGGCATAGATGCCCAGGCACAGCCCTACCCCCGCCAGTATAAATATTATGAAAAGTTTCTGAGGTAAAAAGGGCGGAGCTTCTTCCTCAGGCAGCCAGCACACTGCTCAGTGCCATGTTCTCTCTACTCAGGATGCAGAGAAATTGCTGGTCCTCCTTCACTTCTGACTGCAAATATCAGGGTGCAAAACAGGGGGGGGGGGGGGCACAAGCTAATTTGGTGTTTACAAGTGTGTTTTACTGTGTAAAAAGCGCTGCATGTCAGTGGGCATTCTGTGTTCACAGGCATTAGATACTGGCACTGGGGTTGTGAACTGACTGCTCCTAAACTGTGTCCCTCTGACAGATTTTACTGTGGGTCTGTCCCCTAATAAGTCCCAGTGTGTCTGTGTGTGTGTTGTACACATGTGTAAGACATGTCAGAGGCAGGGAGTTCCTCCCCATAGGAAATCATTTTAGGGACACAGAAGTGTAATGTGGTGACGCTGCCGGCACACCAAGAGGCTGCATGGGTGAAAGAAATACGTGATCGTATGCATCATATCAATAGGAGATTAGATAAGTCTGAATCTCATGCTGAGTGCTGGAGAAAATATGTGGAGGATGTGATTTTTCAGGGCTCTGTTCTTCCATCCGCAGGCGACCCCTCTGGGTCACATAAGAGACCATTTGCAAATATTGTGAATACTGATACCAACACGGACACTGATTCTTGTGTCGACGATAGTGACTCCAGGGAAATAGATCATAAATTGGCCAAAAATATACAATATATGATTGTGGCTATAAGGGAAGTTCTGGAAGTCACGGAAGCCGCTCCTGTACCTCAGGAGAAGGCTTATTTCTATAAAGAAAAGAAATCTAAGGTCACTTTCGCTCCTTCCCACGAGCTTAATACTCTCTTTGAAAGGATGTGGGTGAATCCCGAAAATAAATTTCGTATTCCCAAGAGAATTCAGATAGCTTATCCTTTCCCGGTGGAGGACAGGAAAAAATGGGAGTCACCCCCTGTGTTAGACAGTGCACTGTCCAGGTTGACAAAGAAGGTAATTCTCCCTGCACCTGGCACGGCTTCACTAAAAGAGCCGGCAGACCGAAAGATTGAAAATACATTGAAATCCATTTATGTTGACAATGGTACGCTGCTCAGGCCCACAATTGCTTGCGTGTGGGTGAGTCGCGCTATTGAAAAATGGTCAGAAAGTGTGTCTTCAGAAATTGACACGATTGATAAAGATGTGATACTCCTTAAGTTAGGGAATATCAAAGTCGCTGCCGCATACATGCTAAAAGCGATGAAAGATATTGGACTCTTGAGTTCACAAGCCGCTACCATGGCAGTATCGGCTCGGCGGGTGTTGTGGATTCGCCAGTGGAACACGGATGCAGATTCCAAAAGAAATATGGAGGCTCTCCCATATAAAGGTGAGGCCTTATTTGGCAATGGACTGAATGCGTTAGTCTCGGCGGCTACCGCAGGTAAGTCAACATTTCTGCCCTCTGCGCCTGCACTGGCAAAAAAGACATATTACCTGCACATGCAGTCCTTTCTGACCATTAAATACAAAAAAGCGAGAGGTTCCCCCTTTTTTGCGGGTAGGGGAAGGGGAAAGGGAAAGAAGTCCACAGCAGCTTCAGGTACCCAGGAGCAGAAGTCTACCCCTACTTCTGCCAAATCTTCAGCATGACGCTGGGGCTCCTTTGCGGGAAGCCGCCCGGGTGTGGGCACGTCTCAAACTGTTCAGCCAAGGTTGGATTCTGTCTGACCTGGATCCCTGGGCGATGCAAATTTTGTCCCAGGGATACAAGCTGGAGTTTCAAGACGTTTCCCCATGCAGATTTTTCAAATCGACCTTGCCAGCTTCTCTTCCAGAAAGGGAAGCAGTAACAGCGGCAATCCAAAAATTATGTCAGTATCAGGTCATAGTCCTGGTACCTTTGTCACAACAAGGGGAGGGGTTTTATTCAATCCTTTTTTGTAGTTCCGAAGCCGGATGGCTCGGTCAGACCGATCCTAAACCTGAAAAATCTGAATCTCTACTTGAAACGATTCAAGTTCAAAATGGAATCACTGAGGACAGTGATTTCCAGTCTGGAGGAGGGGGACTACATGGTGTCGGTAAACATAAAAGATGCTTACCTGCATGTTCCCATTTATCCTCCTCACCAGGCTTATCTGAGATTCGCGGTTCAGGATTGCCATTACCAATTCCAGATGTTATCCTTCGGTCTCTCCACTGCGCCGAGGGTATTCACCAAGGTGATGGCGGAGATGATGGTTCTCCTGCGTCAAAAAGGAGTCAATATAATTCCTTATCTAGACGATCTCCTGATAAAGGCAAGATCCAGGGAGCAGTTGTTACAAAACTTCACACTCTCCCTGTCAATACTCCAACAACACGGTTGGATCATAAATGATCCAAAGTCACAGTTGGAACCGATGACAAGATTGTCTTTTCTCAGGATGATTCTGGACACAAGTTCAGAGAGTATTTCTTCCGGTGGAAAAGGCTTTGAAAATCCAGAAAATGGTAAAACAGATATTGAAACCATTGAGTGTGTCGATCCATCAGTGCATTCGGTTGTTGGGGAAGATGGTGGCAGCCTACGAGGCCATACAGTTTGGAAGGTTCCATGCCAGGGTATTCCAGTGGGACCTGTTGGACAAGTGGTCAGGATCCCACCTACACAGGCACCGGAAGATATTCCTGTCATCAAAAGCCAGGATTTCGCTCCTGTGGTGGCTACACAGTTCTCACCTACTACAGGGATGCAGGTTCGGGATTCAGGACTGGCTCCTCGTAACCACGGATGCAAGTCTCCGAGGCTGGGGAGCTGTCACTCAGAGAGAAAGCTTCCAGGGAAAATAGTCAAGTCAGGAAGCCTGCCTTCACATAAACGTGCTGGAATTGAGAGCCATTTACAACGGCCTTCAACAAGCGATACATCTTCTTCAAAATCATCCCGTGCAGATCCAGTCAGACAATGTAACTGCAGTCGCGTACATAAACAGGCAGGGTGGAACGAAAAGCAGAGCGGCAATGGCAGAGGTGACGAAGATCCTCCTCTGGGCAGAAAGACATGTAAAGGCTCTGTCGACTATTTTCATTCCGAGAGTAGACAATTGGGAATCAGTCTTCCTCAGCAGGCACAATCTCCATCCAGGGGGTATATTTACAAAGATTTGTGTTTTTGCCGTTTTGAAGGGTGTTTGAACTCGAATGGTATCGGGTGCATTTTACTGCAACTTTTTGAATCCTGATACGATCATTCACTAAGCTGCCGAGTTTTGCACAATCGTTTCTTCCGATGTCGATGTGATTTGTAATATCAGGCAATGTTTTACGGGAGTGATGAGTAAAATATTGCCTGACAAAACACAAGGAATCCCGGCCGGATCTGTGAGATCCGTGCTGGGCTTCATTGTGTACCTTAAAAAGTTGTTTAAAGTCTTAAAAAATCTTTAAAAAATTGCGTGGGGTCCCCCCTCCTAAGCACAACCAGCCTCAGGCTCTTTGAGCCGGTCCTGGTTGAAAAAATATGGGGAAAAAAATGACAGGGGTTCCCCCATATTTAATCAACAAGCACCGGGCTCTGCGCCTGGTTCCAAAAATATGGGGGACAAAAAGCGTAGGGGTCCCCCGTATTTTTGAAACCAGCACCGGGCTCCACTAGCCAGGTACATAATGCCACAGCCGGGGGACACTTTTATACTGGTCCCTGCGGCCCTGGCATTACATACCCAACTAGTCACCCCTGGCCGGGGTACCCTGGAGGAGTGGGAACCCCTTAAATCAAGGGGTTTCCCCCCTTCCAGCCACCCAAGGGCCAGGGGTGAAGCCCGAGGCTGTCCTCCCATCCAAGGGCGGTGGATGGGGGGCTGATAGCCTTTTTAAAAAATGTGAATAATGTTTTTAGTAGCAGTACTACAAGTCCCAGCAAGCCTCCCCGCAAGCTGGTACTTGGAGAACCACAAGTACCAGCATGTGGTGGAAAACCGGGCCCGCTGGTACCTGTAGTAGTACTACTACTAAAAAAATACCCGCAAAAAAACAGGACACGCACACCGTGAAAGTATAAGTTTATTACATACATGCACACCTCCATACATACATACATACATACTTACCTATGTTCCCATGAGGCTCGGTCCTCTTCTCCATGTAGAATCCTTGGGGTACCTGTGAAAAAAATTATACTCACATAATCCAGTGTAGAATCAGACCTTTGTATAATCCACGTACTTGGCAAAATAATAAAACGGAAATCCGACCACGCACTGAAAGGGGTCCCATGTTTACACATGGGACCCCTTTCCCCGACTGCCAGGACCCCCCCTGACTCCTGTCAAAGAGGGTCCCTTCAGCCAATCAGGGAGCGCCACGTCGTGGCACTCTCCTGATTGGCTGTTTGCTCCTGTAGTGTCTGTGAGGCAGCACACGGCACAGATACAATGTAGCGCCTATGCGCTCCATTGTAGCCAATGGTGGGAACTTTGCGGTCAGCGGTGAGGTTACTTTCGGTCAACCGCTGACCGCAAAGTTCCCACCATTGGATACAATGGAGCGCATAGGCGCTAGATTGTATCTCTGCCGTGTGCAGCCTCACAGACACTACAGCAGCACACAGTCAATCAGGAGAGTGCCACGACGTGGCACTCCCTGATTGGCTGAAGGGACCCTCTTTGACAGGAGTCAGGGGGGGTCCTGGCAGTCGGGGAAAGGGGTCCCATGTGTAAACATGGGACCCCTTTCAGTGCGTGGTCGGGTTTCCGTTTTATTATTTTGCCAAGTACGTGGATCATAAAAAGGTCTGATTCTACACTGGATTATGTGAGCATAATTTTTTTCACAGGTACCCCAAGGATTCTACATGGAGAAGAGGGCCGAGCCTCGTGGGAACATAGGTAAGTATGTATGTATGTATGGAGGTGTGCATGTATGTAATAAACTTATACTTTCACGGTGTGTGTGTCCTGTTTTTTGGGGGGTATTTTTTTAGTAGTAGTACTACTACAGGTACCAGCGGGCCCGGTTTTCCACCGCATGCTGGTACTTGTGGTTCTCCAAGTACCAGCTTGCGGGGGAGGCTTGCTGGGACTTGTAGTACTGCTACTAAAAAACAATATTCACATTTTTTTAAAAGGCTATCAGCCCCCCATCTGCCGCCCTTAGATGGGGGGAACAGCCTCGGGCTTCACCCCTGGCCCTTGGGTGGCTGGAGGGGGGGACCCCTTGATTTAAGGGGTTCCCACTCCTCCAGGGTACCCCGGCCAGGGGTGACTAGTTGGGTATGTAATGCCAGGGCTGCAGGGACCAGTATAAAAGTCTCCCCCGGCTGTGGCATTATGTACCTGGCTAGGGGAGCTCGGTGCTGGTTTCAAAAATACGGGGGACCCCTACACTTTTTGTCCCCCGTATTTTTGGAACCAGGACCAGGAGTAGAGCCCGGGGCTGGTTGAAGAAATATGGGGGAACCCCTGTCATTTTTTCCCCCATATTTTTTCAACCAGGACCGGCTCAAAGAGCCCGAACCTTGTTATGCTTAGGTGGGGGGACCCCACTTAATGTTTTTTCCCATTTTTACACTAAACAGACCCTTTCCCATAGATAACCATGCACAGATCTCACTGATCCGTGCATGGTTATCCAAACTTGACTGGAAAAAGCAGGTCTATTTTTTTGCTGCTTTTTTTAACGATTCGAAAAAAAAAACAGACCCGCACTTGAGCACTCAGAAACTAACACCAAAATACGAATGAATAGTGAATGCCCGTATTGTATGAAATAACAGCCGTGTTTGACCGATGGTCTATTCATTCGTATTTCGGAACTTTGCAAATCAAACCATTACGAATAGTCCAAACACTGCCGAGATTGGTGCTTAGTGAATTGCCGGATTGGGACTTAGAAAAAAAAAAACACAAATCGGACAAACTCGAATTCTTAGTAAATATTGGCCCAGGAGAGTGGGGCCTACACCAAGAAGTCTTCACAGAGGTGACAAGTCTTTGGGGAGTTCCTCAAGTAGACATGATGGCATCTCATCTCATCAAGAAGCTTCAGAAATATTGTTCCAGGTCGAGAGACCCTCAAGCAATAGCAGTGGATGCACTGGTGGCCCAGTGGGTGTTCCGGTCGGTGTATGTCTTCCCTCCACGTCCGCTGATCCCAAAAGTGCTCAGGATCATAAGAAGAACAAGAGTTCGAGCAATCTTCATTGCCCCAGACTGGCCAAGGAGGGCCTGGTACCCAGATCTTCAGGAGTTGCTCATAGAAGATCCCCTGCCACTTCCTCTTCACGAGGACCTGCTGCAGCAGGGGCCGTGTGTGTATCAAGACTTACCGCAGCTACGTTTGAAGGCATGGCTGCTGTGCCCCAGATCCTAGCCTGAAAGGGTATTCCCAAGGAAGTCATCCCCACCCTTATTCAGGCCAGAAAAGGAGTAACGTCGAAACATTACCACCGTATTTGGAGAAAATATGTATCTTGGTGTGGATCCAAGAAGGCTCCTATGGAAGAGTTTGAGTTGGGACATTTTCTCCACTTTCTGCAGGCTGGTGTGGAGGCAGGTCTACGATTGGGATCAATCAAGGTCCAGATTTCGGCCTTGTCAGTGTTTTTTCAAAAACAATTGGCCTCTCTTATAAGAGGTCCAGACCTTCGTGAAAGTGGTTCTGCACATCCAGCCTCCATTTGTGCCTCCAGTGGCACCATGGGACCTTAACGTGGTGTTGCAGTTCCTTCAATCAGATTGGTTTGAGCCTCTACTAGAGATAGAGCTGAAGTTTCTCACTTGGAAAGTGGTGATGCTTTTGGCATTGGCATCTGCGCGGCGGGTGTCTGAATTGGGGGCCTTGTCTCACAAGAGCTCTTACCCGATCTTCCATGAAGATAGGGCAGAGTTGAGGACTCGTCAACATTTTCTTCCGAAGGTGGTTTCATCTTTCCACATAAACCAACCTATTGTGGTGCCAGTAGTTACTGACACGTTCACTGAGTCAAAGTCTCTAGATGTGGTTAGGTCTTTGAAGATTTATGTCGCTAGAACAGCTCGAATACGGAAAACAGAGTCTTTGTTTGTCCTGTATGCTCCCAACAAGATTGGGTGTCCTGCTTCCAAGCAGACTATTGCACGTTGGATCAGAAGTACGATTCGGCACGCTCATACTATGGCTGGATTGCCGTTACCGACGTCGGTGAAGGCCGATTCTACTAGGAAGGTGGGCTCATCCTGGACGGCTGCCCGTGGGGTCTCGGCATTGCAACTTTTCCGAGCAGCTACTTGGTCAGGGTCAAACACATTTGCTAAATTCTACAAGTTTGACACCTTGGCCGATGAAGACCTCAAGTTCAGTCAATCGGTGCTGCAGGGTCATCCGCACTCTCCCGCCCGTACTGGAGCTTTGGTATAGACCCCATGGTCATGATGTCGTCCCCAGCATCCTCTAGGACGTATGAGAAAATAGGATTTTGATACCTACCGGTAAATCCTTTTCTCCTAGTCCATAGAGGATGCTGGGCGCCCGTCCCAGTGCGTACTTTACCTGCAGTTTAGTTATTAGAATTACACAAGTTGTGTTATCTTAGTTTTCAGCATGTTGCTGCAATTGGTTCATGCCTGTTGGCGTGTGTTATGTTGAATGCCATGTGTGCGGCATGGTTGAGGGTGTGAGTTGGTAGATATCTCACCACTAATTTAAGTAATTCTTTCCCTTGATATGTCAGTCTCCCTGGGCACAGTTCCTACAACTGAGGTCTGGAGGAGGGGCATAGAGGGAGGAGCCAGTTCACACCCAATGAAAATTCTTTAGAGTACCCATGTCTCCTGCGGATCCCGTCTATGCTCCATGGTCTTGATGTCGTCCCCAGCATCCTCTACGGACTAGGAGAAAAGGATTTACCGGTAGGTATCAAAATCCTATTTTAATTGCTTTTCATAAAAAACCATGGAGTGCTGTCTGGTTCTTTTTTTGAGATAGGAGACATGCTAGTCAACTTAGGGTACCCTGATTGCCATTATCTACATTGAGGAGGACACCCCAGTGGATGCACGTTTCAAAGTGATTGCCTACTTTAACTATAGAGGTATATATATTTATTGTCTTGCAGACTGGTGACAAAATCTCATGGAGAACCACACATCTGTTATAGAATTCCAAATGTTGCCATTTTACATGAAAGCCAGTGATGGACCCCTCATTTTCCATATTTTTTTCGGAATATTCCTGTTTGGAGTTCTGCTGAATTTAGCTATAATCATAGTTATATGTTTGGATTCACGTTTACACACCCCCATGTACAGTATCTGTTTCTCTGTAACTTGTCCTTTGTAGATCTGTGTTACACAACAGTAACTGTCCCCAAACTGCTGGACATGTTGCGGTCTGGGAATTACACAGTGTCCTACACACAGTGTATGACTCAGATATACTTTTTCTTTATAGCTGCCAGCGCTGAGAATATACTTTTATTTGTGATGGGGTACGACCGGTACATTGCGATCTGTCATCCCTTACACTACCACCAGATACTCAGCAAGGAGATCTGTATCCTGATTGTGACAATGATCTGGCTATATGCATGTTTAAATGCAATATTAGCTTTATATTCAGTTCTTAAAATGTTCTTCTGTCATTCTGTCACCATTCATCATTTCTTCTGTGATGCTAAAGCTCTGTTTAATATCGCCTGTTCTGGATTAAATATGTTTTATATAACCGTGTGTTTTAACATATTGTTACTTGGTGTTTGCCCAGTTCTCATCAATGTGATGTCATACAAAAAAATTATCAGTGTTATATTGCATATTAAATCAAGTGATGGAAGAAGAAAAGCTTTCTCCACCTGCTCATCCCACCTCACCGTCATGACCATGTATTATGTTAATTGTATTTCTGTCTATATGATACCACCATCAGACCAACCAAATTTCCTAGAACAGATTTTGACTGTGCTGTATACAACAGTGATCCCCATGGTAAATCCTCTTGTATATAGTCTGCGCAATTATGAAATCAGGAGAGCTCTTCAGAGGTTAGTGGCACAGCTGTAAACCCCTCATTAGCCCATACTTAGCCCCTTTCCAGTGTCCATTGTCACGATCCGGGTATCTGGACGCCATTTCTTACCCATCAGATGCCTCCTAAGGCTGGCTCAGCGCTCCAGGACCGGATCCCATCTGTTATCCTAATGTTTACATTCCTGTATCCTCTCCTGTCACTCTGAGACGCTGTCACAGTAAACGCCATATTACACCTGGCATGGCGTCTCCCGCGGCCTCCGCCGCCGTCCCTGAGCTTCTGCATGCAGAGTGTCTGAGTGGCGATTACGTCAGCCGCGGCCTCCGCTGTGTCCGCGTGGTTGGATGTGCACTTGTCAGCCTGGCGTCTCCTGTCTCCAGTGGCCGGCGCCACCATTACTGTTTTCATTACCACATGGATTACAAACCAAACTTCCCTCCAAGTGTCTGCATGGGCGCAGCCATCTTGGATTCTGTCAGCTGATCATTTCCTCCAATCTGTTGTCAGTATTGTTAATCTGCATAATTGCCTAGCCAATCCCTTCCTTGCTGCAGGTATAAATACACTGTGCCTGAGCAAGGAAGGCGTCAGTGCTTTGGTTGTCAAACCTAGTTCCTGTTTGTCTCTCTCCTGTGATTGTCTTCCAGGTTCCAGCTCCTGTCTCAAGACTTCCACCATAGAGACCCGCACCAGCATTCCACCTGCGGTGTAGCCTGACTCTCCAATCCATTGTGGATTCATCTGTTTCCAGCTACAACATTACCTGCTTCCAGCCCAGCTTCCAGCAGAGTACAGCTTCTCTTAAAGGGCCGGTGTCCTTTCTACACTTTACCACTCTCCACCGGTATTATTATTTCTCCGCTCTCAAGTTCTACATTTCATTCATATTGCATCGCTCTCAAGCTTCATTTATATTTAACTGGTTCCAGCCAGTATCCACTCCGTGCTAACAACAGTCTGGTTCCAGCCAGTATCCACAGCAGCCATTTTATCTTCAGCAACCCAGCTTTTCCTGGAACACCAGCTGGTACAATCCTGGGTTATCTCCATTGCTACAGTCGGGCCTGGTAAGGACTTTCCATCTAGAAGATTATAAGAACTATCTCACACTACCAGTGCCCTGTGGCTCCTGCCACCCTGTAGTACCCAGGAACTGTGTTTATTCTTTGCTGACTTTTATGTTTTCTTTTACTGCTGCTGTGTTGCGGAGTTGTCATAATAAACATCATTGACTTTTATCCAAGTTGTCGTGGTCACGCCTTCGGGCAGTTATTATTCATGTTACTTACATGTCCAGGGGTCTGATACAACCTCCCAGGTTCCGGTACATCTCAGCCCCTACAACTGAGGCTGCCTCCCGTCAGCTCAGGCCCTCAGTTGTGACAGTAAGCACTGACCTAATGAATTCAGCCGGAGACCAGGATCAAGCGGCCAGGCCGATGCAAGAACTGGCAGCCCGACTAGAACATCAGGAGGCTGCACAGGGCCACATCATCCACTGTCTCCAGGATTTCTCTACTCGGCTGGATGGGATTCAGACAACTCTCTGTGGATCAGGCGCGTCTGGTGCGTCAACCACAGTGACTCCAGCTATAACCCCACCCACCTTACCCATTTCTGCTCCACGTCTTCATCTTCCAACGCCAGCAAAATTTGACGGATCTCCAAGATTCTGCAGGGGATTTCTCAACCAGTGTGAGATTCAGTTTGAGCTACAACCTGGCAATTTTCCCAGTGACCGTACAAAAATTGCCTACATTATTTCTCTTCTCAGTGGCTCAGCCCTTGATTGGGCATCACCGTTATGGGAGAGGTCCGACACCCTGCTATCTTCCTACACTGCCTTCGTGTCAACATTCAGGCGCATCTTCGACGAGCCAGGCCGGGTAACCTCAGCTTCATCCGAGATTCTCCGTTTACGCCAGGGGTCACGTACTGTAGGACAATATCTGATACAGTTCCAGATCCTGGCATCCGAACTGGCATGGAACGACGAGGCCCTGTATGCTGCATTCTGGCATGGCTTATCTGAGCGTATTAAAGATGAGTTAGCTACCAGAGACTTACCCTCTAAGTTAGATGAGCTAATCTCACTCTGCACGAAAGTTGATTTACGTTTCAGAGAGAGAGCAATTGAGCGTGGAAGATCATCTGCTCCAAAATCTTCTGCTCCTCCTCCTCGCCAACTGTCACCAACTAAAGATGAGCCCATGCAAATTGGCTGTTCCCGTTTAACTCCTGCTGAGCGCCGAAGACGTCTCTCCAAGTCTCTCTGTCTTTATTGTGCAGCTCCGTCTCACACCATTAATGCCTGTCCCAAACGTCCAGGACTCCAGACCCTAGCTCGCCAAGGAGAGGGCCGGCTAGGAGTAATGATCTCCTCTCCATCTCCTCAAGATTGTAATCTCCCAGTCTCGCTTCAAGTTGCTCAACGTTATCGGAACGTCATTGCCCTCCTTGATTCCGGAGCAGCTGGGAACTTTATTACCAAAGCCTATGTTAAACGGTGGTCCCTACCCACCGAGAGACTTCCTGCGTCCATCTCCTTAACTGCCGTGGATGGCAGCAAGATCTTTGAGGCAGTTATTTCTTTAAGGACTCTACCAGTTCGTCTGAGAGTGGGAGTTCTTCATTCTAAACTTATTTCTTTTTTAGTGATTCCAAGAGCAACACATCCTGTGGTCCTGGGCCTTTCATGGCTCCGTCTTCACAATCCTACAATTGATTGGACGACTACGCAAATCCTGGCATGGGGTTCCTCCTGTGCTGAGACATGTTTGTTTAAAGTATTGCCTGTCTGTTCTTCCTCCCCCAGGTCGTCTGATGTTCCACCTCCTCCATATCAAGATTTCACGGATGTGTTCAGTAAAGCTTCTGCTGATATCCTTCCTCCTCATAGAGAATGGGACTGCCCGATTGATCTCGTTCCAGGGAAGGTTCCACCTCGAGGCCGAACTTACCCGTTGTCTCTGCCTGAGACGCATTCTATGGAGGAATACATTCAAGAGAACCTAGCAAAGGGGTTCATTCGACCTTCTTCTTCTCCAGCCGGCGCAGGCTTCTTTTTTGTAAAAAAGAAAGATGGTGGTCTGCGGCTGTGCATCGACTACAGAGGTTTGAACGACATTACCATCAAGAACCGTTATCCTTTACCCCTGATTACTGAGCTCTTTGACAGAGTTAGCGGAGCTACCATCTTTACAAAGCTGGACTTGAGAGGTGCATACAATCTCATCCGGATCCGTGAGGGTGACGAGTGGAAGACCGCCTTTAACACCCGTGACGGACATTATGAGTACCTCGTCATGCCCTTCGGATTGAGCAATGCTCCAGCTGTCTTCCAGCATTTTGTCAATGAGATCTTCAGAGACATTCTATACCGTCATGTCGTGGTCTATCTAGACGATATCCTCATTTTTGCCAACGATTTAGAGGAACATCGTTTTTGGGTTAAAGAGGTTCTGTCCCGTCTCCGTGTCAATCATCTCTATTGCAAATTAGAGAAATGCGTCTTTGAAGTCAAGTCCATTCCGTTTCTAGGGTACATTGTGTCCGGTTCCGGACTAGAGATGGATCCTGAGAAACTACAAGCAATCCAAAATTGGCCGGTACCCTTAACCCTCAAAGGGGTCCAGAGGTTCTTAGGGTTCGCCAACTATTACCGAAAGTTTATACGAGACTTTTCCACCATTGTGGCGCCTATTACTGCTTTCACTAAGAAGGGTGCTAACCCGTCCAAGTGGTCTGAAGAAGCCATGCAAGCATTTCATCTTTTAAAACAAAGGTTCATCTCTGCGCCTGTTCTGAAACAGCCTGACATCGACTCTCCTTTCATCTTAGAGGTGGATGCCTCCTCCGTTGGAGTAGGAGCGGTGTTATCTCAGAGGGCTAAAGATGGCCATTTACACCCTTGCAGTTTCTTCTCCCGGAAGTTCTCCCCAGCTGAGCGCAACTATGCCATTGGCGACCAGGAGTTGCTAGCCATCAAGCTCGCTCTAGAAGAGTGGAGGTATCTGTTGGAGGGAGCTTCTCATTCAATCACCATACTTACAGACCACAAGAACCTTTTATATCTGAAAGGCGCACAATGTCTCAACCCTCGTCAGGCCAGATGGGCACTTTTCTTTTCCAGGTTCGACTTTAAACTCCAGTTCTGTCCGGGCTCTCAGAATCGCAAGGCCGATGCCCTTTCCCGCTCATGGGAGCAAGAAAATGAGTCAGAGTCTTCAGACAAGCATCCTATTATAAATCCGTTGGCATTCTCCACGGTAGGGATGGACTCTACGCCCCCATCAGGGAAAAGTTTTGTGAAACCGATGCTAAGGAAGAAGCTCATGCATTGGGCCCATGCTTCCCGTTTTGCCGGACATACAGGTATCCAAAAAACCCTGGAGTTTATCTCTAGGTCCTATTGGTGGCCAACTCTGAAAAAGGACGTCTTGGAGTTTATTGCATCTTGCCCAAAGTGTGCTCAACATAAGATATCCCGCCAGTCGCCTGCGGGGCAACTGGTTCCACTATCTGTTCCCCGTCGACCTTGGACCCATTTGTCGATGGATTTTATTACAGATTTACCCATGTGCAACAAGTTCAATACCATCTGGGTGGTAGTTGACCGGTTCACCAAGATGGCACACTTCATTCCTCTCACCGGTCTTCCGTCAGCTTCCAAGTTGGCTCAAGTATTCATACAAGAGATCTTCCGACTCCACGGTCTTCCTGAAGAAATTATTTCAGATCGAGGAGTTCAATTCACAGCCAAATTCTGGCGAAGTTTATGTCAAGTCCTCCAAGTCAAGCTAAAGTTTTCTACGGCTTACCATCCTCAGACCAATGGTCAAACCGAGAGGGTGAATCAGGACTTGGAGGCCTTCCTCCGCATCTATGTGTCCTCCTCTCAAGATGACTGGGTTCAATTACTTCCCTGGGCCGAGTTCTGTCATAACAACCAGTATCATTCTTCATCTGCTTCAACACCATTCTTCACTAACTTTGGATTCCACCCTAAAGTCCCTGAGTTCCAACCGCTTCCAGCAACTTCTGTTCCCGCAGTGGATATCACCTTGCATCAGTTTGCCAATATCTGGAAGAGCGTACGATCAGCTCTGCTCAAGGCATCGTTCAGGTACAAGAAGTTTGCGGATAAGAAGCGTCGAGCAGTTCCTGCTCTCAAGGTGGGTGACCGGGTATGGTTATCCACGAAGAATTTGAGGTTAAGAGTTCCCAGTATGAAGTTTGCACCTCGCTATATCGGTCCTTTCAAGATTGAACAAGTCATCAATCCTGTTGCTTACAGACTTCAGTTGCCTCCCTTCTTAAAAATACCCAGGACATTCCATGTTTCCCTGTGGAAACCGCTGATCTTGAATCGGTTTCATTCCTCACTTCCTCCAACTCCGAAAGTCCAAACTCAACGAGGAGTTGAGTATGAAGTAGCCAAGATCCTGGACTCACGTCACCGTTACGGTCAACTACAATATCTTATTGACTGGAAGGGTTATGGCCCTGAGGAACGTTCATGGACCAATGCTTCTGATGTCCATGCTCCTGCCTTGGTCCGGAAATTCCATTCCAAGTTTCCTCAAAAGCCAAATAAGTGTCCTGGGGCCACTCCTAAATGGGGGGGTGCTGTCACGATCCGGGTATCTGGACGCCATTTCTTACCCATCAGATGCTTCCTAAGGCTGGCTCAGCGCTCCAGGACCGGATCCCATCTGTTATCCTAATGTTTACATTCCTGTATCCTCTCCTGTCACTCTGAGACGCTGTCACAGTAAACGCCATATTACACCTGGCATGGCGTCTACCGCGGCCTCCGCCGCCGTCCCTGAGCTTCTGCATGCAGAGTGTCTGAGTGGCGATTACGTCAGCCGCGGCCTCCGCTGTGTCCGCGTGGTTGGATGTGCACTTGTCAGCCTGGCGTCTCCTGTCTCCAGTGGCCGGCGCCACCATTACTGTTTTCATTACCACATGGATTACAAACCAAACTTCCCTCCAAGTGTCTGCATGGGCGCAGCCATCTTGGATTCTGTCAGCTGATCATTTCCTTCAATCTGTTGTCAGTATTGTTAATCTGCATAATTGCCTAGCCAATCCCTTCCTTGCTGCAGGTATAAATACACTGTGCCTGAGCAAGGAAGGCGTCAGTGCTTTGGTTGTCAAACCTAGTTCCTGTTTGTCTCTCTCCTGTGATTGTCTTCCAGGTTCCAGCTCCTGTCTCAAGACTTCCACCATAGAGACCCGCACCAGCATTCCACCTGCGGTGTAGCCTGACTCTCCAATCCATTGTGGATTCATCTGTTTCCAGCTACAACATTACCTGCTTCCAGCCCAGCTTCCAGCAGAGTACAGCTTCTCTTAAAGGGCCGGTGTCCTTTCTACACTTTACCACTCTCCACCGGTATTATTATTTCTCCGCTCTCAAGTTCTACATTTCATTCATATTGCATCGCTCTCAAGCTTCATTTATATTTAACTGGTTCCAGCCAGTATCCACTCCGTGCTAACAACAGTCTGGTTCCAGCCAGTATCCACAGCAGCCATTTTATCTTCAGCAACCCAGCTTTTCCTGGAACACCAGCTGGCACAATCCTGGGTTATCTCCATTGCTACAGTCGGGCCTGGTAAGGACTTTCCATCCAGAAGATTATAAGAACTATCTCACACTACCAGTGCCCTGTGGCTCCTGCCACCCTGTAGTACCCAGGAACTGTGTTTATTCTTTGCTGACTTTTATGTTTTCTTTTACTGCTGCTGTGTTGCGGAGTTGTCATAATAAACATCATTGACTTTTATCCAAGTTGTCGTGGTCACGCCTTCGGGCAGTTATTATTCATGTTACTTACATGTCCAGGGGTCTGATACAACCTCCCAGGTTCCGGTACATCTCAGCCCCTACAACTGAGGCTGCCTCCCGTCAGCTCAGGCCCTCAGTTGTGACATCCATGAGCATAGATTAAACCTTGTTCTGGTAACTGTCCTGGTCAATGCTCGTTCATACAAAACAGAAGTGCCCAGTGGGCAGAAAAGAATGCTATGCGAGCAGTAGCCATAATATTGTCTCTTTAGTCCTGTTGTGGTCTCTGATAGTCAAATGCTTGGTTTCAGAAGCTCACATGTAGTCATTATTCTCCTGATGAAACACCTTCATGCTGAACCTTATTGATGGAGAACATTATGTATCAGCTGAACATATAATTTGAAACATTAAGATGAGGAAGACATCACCCACCTGCCAAGCTATCAGCTTGAAATAAAACATTTACTCCTAGTGGGAACCCCACCACTTGATGGCTGCTCACATCTAACAGAGTGTTCCTGGCAGTGTCTTTGTAGTATACTGAACATAGGCAAATGCAGGGGGGGTTTCTGGTTGCCCGGAAACCCCCGTCCACTTGGCAAATGGCTCAAATTATGACAACAATAGCAATGGTATATAAAATGATTAGATTACTAGAGCTGCCAAAACTTCATGCAGTTTAAGGGACAGAGCAGAGCTGCTGTACAAGCCCAGTGGTAGCAGCTTCTTCCACTGAGTTTGCTGTGTGTGTGCACTGGACCAGAGAGTAGCTACCAGGAAGAAGAAACAGGAGCCTTACCATGAGGTGGGAGAATGTGAGTTTAGAAAGTGCAGCACTAGTTCTATTATGTTTGTGTTATTATTTATTATGGGATGTTTAACCTTTTCCTGACCACTTATTTTATGTTATTTAAATGTTTGATACAGCCAATACTATAGTATAGACCATCTACAGTAGTAAATATTAATACTGTATTCCTTACAATATCCAATGTATAGAAAGACCAATGTTTAAATTAATGTCCAGGGTCATTACTAGGTTCTTCTACCGCTCCTCCAGACTCCTGCACTTGTTTCAATGTTCTGCAGAGTGGTAGATTGTGGACTTCTTTTGGAAACCCCCCTCTAGAAATCCTGCGTTTGCCACTGCTGAAGTAACAAGTTTGCCAATCCATATACTCACTGTCTCATCCAAATAATTGATGATTATTTTACTATGGAGGAGTCGAGTTGTTTGAGAGTATGATGAAATAAATCAACAGACTTCTGTCTCCAATAAAATTTACATATCAACATACAGTAGCAAAACCATCATTAATTATTTGGATGTGACAGTATATATGTATATGGTTTGGCTACTTGTTACTACAGTATACTAGAGATGAGCGCCTGAAATTTTTCGGGTTTTGTGTTTTGGTTTTGGGTTCGGTTCCGCGGCCGTGTTTGGGGTTTGAACGCGTTTTGGCAAAACCTCACCGAATTTTTTTTGTCGGATTCGGGTGTGTTTTGGATTCGGGTGTTTTTTTCAAAAAACACTAAAAAACAGCTTAAATCATAGAATTTGGGGGTCATTTTGATCCCAAAGTATTATTAACCTCAACAACCATAATTTACACTCATTTTCAGTCTATTCTGAATACCTCACACCTCACAATATTATTTTTAGTCCTAAAATTTGCACCGAGGTCGCTGTGTGAGTAAGATAAGCGACCCTAGTGGCCGACACAAACACCGGGCCCATCTAGGAGTGGCACTGCAGTGTCACGCAGGATGTCCCTTCCAAAAAACCCTCCCCAAACAGCACATGACGCAAAGAAAAAAAGAGGCGCAATGAGGTAGCTGTGTGAGTAAGATTAGCGACCCTAGTGGCCGACACAAACACCGGGCCCATCTAGGAGTGGCACTGCAGTGTCACGCAGGATGTCCCTTCCAAAAAACCCTCCCCAAACAGCACATGACGCAAAGAAAAAAAGAGGCGCAATGAGGTAGCTGACTGTGTGAGTAAGATTAGCGACCCTAGTGGCCGACACAAACACCGGGCCCATCTGGGAGTGGCACTGCAGTGTCACGCAGGATGTCCCTTCCAAAAAACCCTCCCCAAACAGCACATGACGCAAAGAAAAAAAGAGGCGCAATGAGGTAGCTGTGTGAGTAAGATTAGCGACCCTAGTGGCCGACACAAACACCGGGCCCATCTAGGAGTGGCACTGCAGTGTCACGCAGGATGTCCCTTCCAAAAAACCCTCCCCAAACA
The DNA here is from genome assembly GCF_028390025.1 of Pseudophryne corroboree. NCBI lineage: Eukaryota > Metazoa > Chordata > Amphibia > Anura > Myobatrachidae > Pseudophryne > Pseudophryne corroboree. The sequence goes on along the minus strand of NC_086450.1, from coordinate 453,579,064 downwards.
GCACATGACGCAAAGAAAAAAAGAGGCGCAATGAGGTAGCTGACTGTGTGAGTAAGATTAGCGACCCTAGTGGCCGACACAAACACCGGGCCCATCTGGGAGTGGCACTGCAGTGTCACGCAGGATGTCCCTTCCAAAAAACCCTCCCCAATCAGCACATGATGCAAAGAAAAAGAAAAGAAAAAAGAGGTGCAAGATGGAATTGTCCTTGGGCCCTCCCACCCACCCTTATGTTGTATAAACAAAACAGGACATGCACACTTTAACCAACCCATCATTTCAGTGACAGGGTCTGCCACACGACTGTGACTGATATGACGGGTTGGTTTGGACCCCCCCAAAAAAGAAGCAATTAATCTCTCCTTGCACAAACTGGCTCTACAGAGGCAAGATGTCCACCTCATCTTCACCCTCCGATATATCACCGTGTACATCCCCCTCCTCACAGATTATCAATTCGTCCCCACTGGAATCCACCATCTCAGCTCCCTGTGTACTTTGTGGAGGCAATTGCTGCTGGTCAATGTCTCCGCGGAGGAATTGATTATAATTCATTTTAATGAACATCATCTTCTCCACATTTTCTGGATGTAACCTCGTACGCCGATTGCTGACAAGGTGAGCGGCGGCACTAAACACTCTTTCGGAGTACACACTTGTGGGAGGGCAACTTAGGTAGAATAATGCCAGTTTGTGCAAGGGCCTCCAAATTGCCTCTTTTTCCTGCCAGTATAAGTACGGACTGTGTGACGTGCCTACTTGGATGCGGTCACTCATATAATCCTCCACCATTCTATCAATGTTGAGAGAATCATATGCAGTGACAGTAGACGACATGTCCGTAATCGTTGTCAGGTCCTTCAGTCCGGACCAGATGTCAGCATCAGCAGTCGCTCCAGACTGCCCTGCATCACCGCCAGTGGGTGGGCTCGGAATTCTGAGCCTTTTCCTCGCACCCCCAGTTGCGGGAGAATGTGAAGGAGGAGATGTTGACAGGTCGCGTTCCGCTTGACTTGACAATTTTGTCACCAGCAGGTCTTTCAACCCCAGCAGACCTGTGTCTGCCGGAAAGAGAGATCCAAGGTAGGCTTTAAATCTAGGATCGAGCACGGTGGCCAAAATGTAGTGCTCTGATTTCAACAGATTGACCACCCGTGAATCCTTGTTAAGCGAATTAAGGGCTGCATCCACAAGTCCCACATGCCTAGCGGAATCGCTCCCTTTTAGCTCCTTCTTCAATGCCTCCAGCTTCTTCTGCAAAAGCCTGATGAGGGGAATGACCTGACTCAGGCTGGCAGTGTCTGAACTGACTTCACGTGTGGCAAGTTCAAAGGGCATCAGAACCTTGCACAACGTTGAAATCATTCTCCACTGCACTTGAGACAGGTGCATTCCACCTACTATATCGTGCTCAATTGTATAGGCTTGAATGGCCTTTTGCTGCTCCTCCAACCTCTGAAGCATATAGAGGGTTGAATTCCACCTCGTTACCACTTCTTGCTTCAGATGATGGCAGGGCAGGTTCAGTAGTTTTTGGTGGTGCTCCAGTTTTCTGTACGTGGTGCCTGTACGCCGAAAGTGTCCCGCAATTCTTCTGGCCACCGACAGCATCTCTTGCACGCCCCTGTCGTTTTTTAAAAAATTCTGCACCACCAAATTCAAGGTATGTGCAAAACATGGGACGTGCTGGAATTGGCCCAGATTTAATGCACACACAATATTGCTGGCGTTGTCCGATGCCACAAATCCACAGGAGAGTCCAATTGGGGTAAGCCATTCCGCGATGATCTTCCTCAGTTGCCGTAAGAGGTTTTCAGCTGTGTGCGTATTCTGGAAAGCGGTGATACAAAGCGTAGCCTGCCTAGGAAAGAGTTGGCGTTTGCGAGATGCTGCTACTGGTGCCGCCGCTGCTGTTCTTGCGGCGGGAGTCCATACATCTACCCAGTGGGCTGTCACAGTCATATAGTCCTGACCCTGCCCTGCTCCACTTGTCCACATGTCCGTGGTTAAGTGGACATTGGGTACAGCTGCATTTTTTAGGACACTGGTGACTCTTTTTCTGAGGTCTGTGTACATTTTCGGTATCGCCTGCCTAGAGAAATGGAACCTAGATGGTATTTGGTACCGGGGACACAGTACCTCCAACAAGTCTCTAGTTGGCTCTGCAGTAATGATGGATACCGGAACCACGTTTCTCACCACCCAGGATGCCAAGGCCTCAGTTATCCGCTTTGCAGTAGGATGACTGCTGTGATATTTCATCTTCCTCGCAAAGGACTGTTGAACAGTCAATTGCTTACTGGAAGTAGTACAAGTGGGCTTACGACTTCCCCTCTGGGATGACCATCGACTCCCAGCGGCAACAACAGCAGCGCCAGCAGCAGTAGGCGTTACACGCAAGGATGCATCGGAGGAATCCCAGGCAGGAGAGGACTCGTCAGAATTGCCAGTGACATGGCCTGCAGGACTATTGGCATTCCTGGGGAAGGAGGAAATTGACACTGAGGGAGTTGGTGGGGTGGTTTGCGTGAGCTTGGTTACAAGAGGAAGGGATTTACTGGTCAGTGGACTGCTTCCGCTGTCACCCAAAGTTTTTGAACTTGTCACTGACTTATTATGAATGCACTGCAGGTGACGTATAAGGGAGGATGTTCCGAGGTGGTTAACGTCCTTACCCCTACTTATTACAGCTTGACAAAGGGAACACACGGCTTGACACCTGTTGTCCGCATTTCTGGTGAAATACCTCCACACCGAAGAGCTGATTTTTTTGGTATTTTCACCTGGCATGTCAACGGCCATATTCCTCCCACGGACAACAGGTGTCTCCCCGGGTGCCTGACTTAAACAAACCACCTCACCATCAGAATCCTCCTGGTCAATTTCCTCCCCAGCGCCAGCAACACCCATATCCTCCTCATCCTGGTGTACTTCAACACTGACATCTTCAGTCTGACTATCAGGAACTGGACTGCGGGTGCTCCTTCCAGCACTTGCAGGGGGCGTGCAAATGGTGGAAGGCGCATGCTCTTCACGTCCAGTGTTGGGAAGGTCAGGCATCGCAACCGACACAATTGGACTCTCCTTGTGGATTTGGGATTTCGAAGAATGCACAGTTCTTTGCTGTGCTGCTTTTGCCAGCTTGAGTCTTTTCATTTTTCTAGCGAGAGGCTGAGTGCTTCCATCCTCATGTGAAGCTGAACCACTAGCCATGAACATAGGCCAGGGCCTCAGCCGTTCCTTGCCACTCCGTGTGGTAAATGGCATATTGGCAAGTTTATGCTTCTCCTCCGACAATTTTATTTTAGGTTTTGGAGTCCTTTTTTTACTGATATTTGGTGTTTTGGATTTGACATGCTCTGTACTATGACATTGGGCATCGGCCTTGGCAGACGACGTTGCTGGCATTTCATCGTCTCGGCCATGACTAGTGGCAGCAGCTTCAGCACGAGGTGGAAGTGGATCTTGATCTTTCCCTAATTTTGGAACCTCAACATTTTTGTTCTCCATATTTTAATAGGCACAACTAAAAGGCACCTCAGGTAAACAATGGAGATGGATGGATTGGATACTAGTATACAATTATGGACGGGCTGCCGAGTGCCGACACAGAGGTAGCCACAGCCGTGAACTACCGCACTGTACTGTGTCTGCTGCTAATATATAGACTGGTTGATAAAGAGATAGTATACTCGTAACTAGTATGTATGTATAAAGAAAGAAAAAAAAACCACGGTTAGGTGGTATATACAATTATGGACGGGCTGCCGAGTGCCGACACAGAGGTAGCCACAGCCGTGAACTACCGCACTGTACTGTGTCTGCTGCTAATATATAGACTGGTTGATAAAGAGATAGTATACTCGTAACTAGTATGTATGTATAAAGAAAGAAAAAAAAACCACGGTTAGGTGGTATATACAATTATGGACGGGCTGCCGAGTGCCGACACAGAGGTAGCCACAGCCGTGAACTACCGCACTGTACTGTGTCTGCTGCTAATATATAGACTGGTTGATAAAGAGATAGTATACTCGTAACTAGTATGTATGTATAAAGAAAGAAAAAAAAACCACGGTTAGGTGGTATATACAATTATGGACGGGCTGCCGAGTGCCGACACAGAGGTAGCCACAGCCGTGAACTACCGCACTGTACTGTGTCTGCTGCTAATATATAGACTGGTTGATAAAGAGATAGTATACTCGTAACTAGTATGTATGTATAAAGAAAGAAAAAAAAACCACGGTTAGGTGGTATATACAATTATGGACGGGCTGCCGAGTGCCGACACAGAGGTAGCCACAGCCGTGAACTACCGCACTGTACTGTGTCTGCTGCTAATATATAGACTGGTTGATAAAGAGATAGTATACTCGTAACTAGTATGTATGTATAAAGAAAGAAAAAAAAACCACGGTTAGGTGGTATATACAATTATGGACGGGCTGCCGAGTGCCGACACAGAGGTAGCCACAGCCGTGAACTACCGCACTGTACTGTGTCTGCTGCTAATATATAGACTGGTTGATAAAGAGATAGTATACTCGTAACTAGTATGTATGTATAAAGAAAGAAAAAAAAACCACGGTTAGGTGGTATATACAATTATGGACGGGCTGCCGAGTGCCGACACAGAGGTAGCCACAGCCGTGAACTACCGCACTGTACTGTGTCTGCTGCTAATATAGACTGGTTGATAAAGAGATAGTATACTACTAATATTATATATACTGGTGGTCAGGTCACTGGTCACTAGTCACACTGGCAGTGGCACTCCTGCAGCAAAAGTGTGCACTGTTTAATTTTAATATAATATTATGTACTCCTGGCTCCTGCTATAACCTATAACTGGCACTGCAGTAGTGCTCCCCAGTCTCCCCCACAATTATAAGCTGTGTGAGCTGAGCAGTCAGACAGATATATAATATATATAGATGATGCAGCACACTGGCCTGAGCCTGAGCAGTGCACACAGATATGGTATGTGACTGACTGAGTCACTGTGTGTATCGCTTTTTTCAGGCAGAGAACGGATATATTAAATAAACTGCACTGTGTGTCTGGTGGTCACTCACTATATAATATATTATGTACTCCTGGCTCCTGCTATAACCTATAACTGGCACTGCAGTAGTGCTCCCCAGTCTCCCCCACAATTATAAGCTGTGTGAGCTGAGCAGTCAGACAGATATATATAATATTATTTATATATAGATAATAGATGATGCAGCACACTGGCCTGAGCCTGAGCAGTGCACACAGATATGGTATGTGACTGAGTCACTGTGTGCTGTGTATCGCTTTTTTCAGGCAGAGAACGGATTATAAATAAAACTGGTGGTCACTGGTCACTATCAGCAAAACTCTGCACTGTACTGAGTACTCCTAATGCTCCCCAAAATTAGTAAATCAAGTGTCTCTCTAATCTATTCTAAACGGAGAGGACGCCAGCCACGTCCTCTCCCTATCAATCTCAATGCACGTGTGAAAATGGCGGCGACGCGCGGCTCCTTATATAGAATCCGAGTCTCGCGATAGAATCCGAGCCTCGCGAGAATCCGACAGCGTCATGATGACGTTCGGGCGCGCTCGGGTTAACCGAGCAAGGCGGGAAGATCCGAGTCGCTCGGACCCGTGAAAAAAAACATGAAGTTCTGGCGGGTTCGGATTCAGAGAAACCGAACCCGCTCATCTCTACAGTATACTACAAAGACAATGACAGGAACGCTCTATTAGATGCTAGTAGTCAACACCCAAGGGCTTTGGAGAATGGACTGCACTTCTCAGAGATGTTATGTGTTGCACGGTTTACCAGTGACCCCACTGAACAACCAACAGTCCTTGATGTAGTCATTAACAAATTCAAACAAAGGGGATATAATTTCAGGCATCTTTATGCTCCCAAACAAAAGGTACTCAAGACGGACAGAGTATGTTTGTTGATATAACTAAGATACAAAAAAATCAATATAGCTTTATCTGGACCAGGGGTGGATTGGGATGGAAAACCATCCCGTGAAACCTCTGTAAGCAGCCCCAATGATGGTGGGGTCTACTGAGGAGGACGGGACCTGCCAAGGGGGTGGGATTCCCCCGAGTCAGTCACAACAATGGCCCTCCCCACAACTCCCAATGCAGTTGCGACTCTACTCCAGCGCCACCACAAAGCCCCTCCCTCAATGCACATAGCACATTCAAATGCGCAAGTACCAAGCATCCACAGAATTGCAGATCATCCTCCTGAGCATGGCCTCCAATCTGTGTGACCCAGGGTTTCTGCACACAACCACCCCCAGCAACATGCCCATGTCACCACAATAACACTGCTACACCATGCCACATCTGCATCTGACCAGTCCACCCCCTGCAACCACTCAGAAACATCCAACACAGGTCTCCCTGAGCGCATCCGAATCTGCACTGTGACTCAGCACAAAAATTATGGGAATGCACGCTCAGATAAAAAAAACACTGCACAAGAAAAAAAACACATGCACACAGAATACTGCATACACACAGTACTGCACAACACTGTAGTTGAGCACACACACACATACACACAGTACACTGCACCACATGATGGCTCAGCACATTGCCCATACACACACAACATAATACACACATCCCACATATAACACTTATTGAGAGAGCTGTGTATGTATTACAAAATATATTCTGTGTCTTAGTTCAAATATAATATTATACTGAAGAGTTTACAGAGAGTCTCAGTGAGGATAGTGTGAGACATCAGAGTAGGGTCTCTTGATTGTATGCTTTTGGGACTACATATTCATATATTGCACTGTATTTTGTAATGACATTACTTCAAGCTGTATTTGATCACTTGGACACACACACACATACACACACACACACACACACACACACACACACACACACACACACAGCCTGTGTCCTCCATTCACTACTTCCCCACACAAAGCTTGTCCCCTCCAGTCTCCACACACACACACATTGACTGTCCCTTCCAGTCTCTACTCAAACACAGTCTGTCCCCTCCAGTCACTACTCAAACACAGTCTGTCCCCTCCAGTCACCACACACACATATATACCCTGTTCCCCCAGTCCCTAGACACACACACACACACACACACACACACACACACACACACACAAAGCCTGTCCGTTCCAGCCACTACTCACACATAGCCTGTCCCCTGCAGTCATTACACACACACACCCTGTTCCCCTAGTCCCGCCTAGACACACACACACAGCTTTTCCCCTGCAGTGTCACCACACAAACACACACACACATAAAGCCTGTCCCTTCTAGTCATTACTCACACACAGCCTGTCCCCTGCAGTCATTACACACACACACACAGACACACACACACACACACACACACACACACACACACACCCTGTTCCCCCAGTCACACACACACACAAAGCCTGTCCCTTCTAGTCATTACTCACACACAGCCTGTCGAGCCACTGCGTGAGCCAGCCAGGTGCAGAAGGAGTAGGCAGTGAAGAGAACAGACCACTCGGGTGCCGGCAAAGTCAGGGGCATTGCCTAATCATGGACTTATGCAGAAGGCCCAGCAGAGAGGGCAGGGGACTGGGTCAGCGGTATATCACCCCAGCATCCCACTGGGCCAATCCGTCACTGATCTAGATCACCAGATTCTAGACTGCCAGACCGATTATTCCAAGGGCAATGAAAGCACTGTGGCCAATTTACACCACAGATAAAGGCCTACCATGTTTAAAAAATGATAAATCAATAACTTGTATCAAACATGGCAAGAATCTTAGGGGCAATCTGATTACAACAGATGTGACAGATAACACTCCCTCTGTGGGTCTGTTTGTCCAAGTCAAAAAGATATGATCACACAGACACAGGCTGCTTTGGTTGAAAGGTCATAACTTGATTAATTAAAGGTATGACCCTGAGCTTTTACTTCATTTTTGGGGAGCAAAGAAGGATGCTACAAACACTCAGCTCAAGCCATATGATACTAAACTTACATAAGAGGCGACTGATACACCCTCCTTGTGACACGTGTAAGCTGAGCTGCGATGATGCACAACCCCTTCTAACAGACATTACGAGCGTGTCCGCAGACACCCAAATTCATTCCGCATAGGTAGTCCATACTAGCCACCCCTCACAGGGTATGTGCTCCACAACAGCTTCTTACTCCTGACGTGGCTGCTGGTTTGTAGCACCTTCCTGCCCAAGAGCTCCTTAGAACAAAGAGCTAGTAAGAACAGAACGAGTCTGAGAAAAATGTGGAGGTTGGCCCAAACACCATCTTGCAAGCTGGATGCCTACCTCACACCAGTCTTGTGAGCACACACATAGCCACTCCTTGAGGTTCCCGGACAGGCCAATCCTGACCAATCACAAAAATACCCCAAACCTAATCTAATAAGCAACAGTTGACAAACTCCAAACCAACTGCAAAATTACTGAGGACTCTTATATACAGTAGTCTTGTGCCTATAGGCTCTCATCTAATTTAACACGTGGCTATCTTATTACTGGTTCAAGTTTCAAACAGCCTCACACAGATCATATACTTAATATCAAACATGTATTGAACGGCTCGTCCAAATATGTAATCTATTATATAGTATCATTTGTCCATGCAGACTATTTTATGTAGGTGTGACCACTCAGATGTTTAAAGATATAATGGTGCTTCTTCAATCATCAATCAAAATGGCCTTAGCTGACAAGGACATAGAACAGCCAGTCGCCCAACACTTCAAATCTAAGAAACATCCATTATCATCATTGTATTATCAAATTATTGATCATGTGCCTCCCTCTACCCAAGTAAGGAAAATGATGTCAGAGTTGATAAAATTTAGAGTCCCGTTGGATCTACAGTTTGGACACTTGCACCCAAGAGGCCTGAACGATATCATCAACTGGAATGCTGTTTAATACTACAGTCACTGCTTGTTTATTTGCTCTGACCCTTTGCAGTAGTGCTGTAGTATGTTATTTCTTTATATGCATCGCAATGACTTTCTATAGTGTGATTACACTTGTTTCCATCTGCCTCTGTAGTATACATATATATATATATATAATTTATATCTGCATTTAGTATGGAATGCTTTAGTACTAGAGATGAGCAGGTTCTCCACCCAAACTTTGGAATCCTAGGCGGGATCCGAGTCCAGCTTGGGACTTCCCACCTTAGTCAGATTCCAAATCGAGAAAAATCGTCATCATCCCGCTGTCGGATTCTATAAAGGTCCCCGGTGTTCGGCGCCATTTTCACTTCCGCTGTGTAGAGTGGACTGGATGGACGTGTCCATCTCAGTACTGTGTTGTATGGCATTAGATGGGTGCTCTGTCTGCTGTATTAGTCCAGGGGTGCTCTGTCTGCTGTATTAGTCCAGGGGTGCCCTGTCTGCTGCATCAGTCCAGGAGTGTCCTGTCTACTGTATCAGTCCAGGTATGCTCTGTCTGTTGGATCAGTCCACGAGTGCTCTGTCTGCTGTATCAGTCCAGGGGTACTCTGTCTTCTATATCTGAAAGAGGTGCTCTATCTGCTGTATCTGAAAAGTGTGATCTGTGTGTCCATCCAGGGGCTCCGCCCCAGTGTAAAATAATATTAAGATAATAAAAGCTAAAAACAAAAAGCCTAAAAATTTAATTACCGTATATACTCGAGTATAAGTCAACCCGAATATAAGCCGAGGCACCTAATTTTACCACAAAAACCTGGGAAAACTTATTGACTCGAGTATAAGCCTAGGATGGAAAATGCAGCTCTAGCCGTACACAGCCCTCATACTGCCAGATATGCCCCCACAGTGCCAGATATGCCCTCATAGTGCCAGATATGCCCCCACAGTGCCAGATATGCCCTCATACTGCCAGATATGCCCCCACAGTGCCAAATATGCCCTCATAGTGCCAGATATGCCCCACAGTGCCAGATATGCCCTCATAGTGCTATATGCCCCCACAGTGCCAGATATGCCATCATAGTGCCAGATATGCCCCCTCAGTGCCACATATGCCCCCCCCCAAGTGCCAAATATGCTCCCCCAGTGCCAGTTAGAACTTACCCTCCGTCGCTCCCGCAATGTCTTGTGAAGGAGGAGCACAGTGCACGCCTCTCCTGTGTCCCTCATGCGTCTCCGGCGGCAGCGGCGTGTGTGTGTTATATGAAGTGCCGGTTTGTGATCCAATCAGTGCTCACGAATGGGTACTTCATTTAATAGACCCGCCGCTGCCACCGGAGACACGGGAGGGACACAGGAGAGGCGCGCGCTGTGCCCTCCGTGTCCCTCCTTCCCACTGACTCAAGTATAAGCTGAGGGGGCTTTTTCAGCAAAAAAATAGTGCTGAAAAAGTCGGCTTATACTCGAGTATATACGGTATACCCAAAAAAAATTTATTTGTGCTGAACCCCAGTGTACTATACAATTTTTATTTTATTTTCATAAGTACTGTGACACTGCCGGTTAGACCGCAGAATATTATTATTTTGTACTCATACACGTATTGTGTGACACTGTTGGTGAAGGTCAACCGCAGTGTTTGATCAATATATCTGACACACACACGTATTGTGTGATGCTGTGGGTGAAGGTGGTACCACAGTAATATATTTTATTTCCTACTCATACACATATTGTGTGACACTGTTGGTGAAATTAAACTGTAGTGTTTGATTATTATTTCGTACTCATACTTGTATTCCGTGACACTGAATATGGTACATTTATTGTCGAAATTGTGGTGTGTGCTGTACCCCACTTCATTTGTGTTTGTGGTTTGATATGGAGGATGAACAATTACCAGGAGAGCAGGAAGCACATACTAGTGGTGCAGGTGCTGCCAACAGTCATGACGGTACAAGTCCGTCAGCGTCATGTACTAAGGCAAATGCCCAGGGGCATAGAGGGTTTAAGTCAGGGCTTATAAAATCATTTACTTTTACAGTGGTAAAAAAAAACATCAAAAGGAAAGTTAGCTGCAGAGGCAGTAAGACAAACTGTACATTCAGTATCCCAACCATCAGACATTCTTGAGGAATGTTAAGGGGTGTCCATGTCAGCTATGTGTGAGTCTGATATCTCACACTGTTCTCATAGAGAAGCCTCTTTCACCTCCTTTCACCATTTCTGAACTATCTGCACATTTGTGAAGCAGTACAAGCAAAGATGGTGATGATGAGGAGGACATTATAGAAATTGAGGATTCATGTGTGGAAAAACAACAGAATGTGTGTACTACTACTATCTGACACTGAGGATGTTGATGATGTTGTTTGTCTAAGTCAGCCACCAGTGGCTGCAGTTGTTGACCATGATAAAAAGAAAGTCATTGTGATGCCTGGGCAGAAGACCAAAAAAGCAACCCCATGGGTGTGGGATTATTTTTACCCCAATTCTGACAATGTTTGTGAAAGCATATGCTCAATTTGTGAGGCCAAAGTTAGTAGAGGTAGGAACGTTAGCCATCTAGGCACGTCCTCCATGTTATAGATATACAGAAAATATACAGCGCTATAAAGGGTATAAGCAGACAGGTGTGGATGATATATAATGAAATTTATTTAAATATATGTTATTCAATATTTCTCAATAAAACAACTAAAACATTAAAAATGGAGCTATTCATAAAGATAGATGACAATCAGTCTCTGGTAAATTAGGACATATGAGGACAAAATATTGTTATCCAGTGGTAGGTGGACCTGGAAGGTGTTTAGCCTTTTAAGTAGGATGGAATTTTCCACAATATTTACCAATCTTAAAGATGGATTGTTCCCTTAGCGGTGGTTCAGATGGCACAGACTCCAACGCAACCAGCAGGATGGCACACCATGAGATAAGTCCCAGGCTATGAGGTGCACTGTCCGATATTCTGGATGTCCCAAATAAAGTCCTTTTAATGGTCCAAGGTGTCAGTCCTGACGCGTTTCGCTGTCACAAGGGGCAGCTTTATCAAAGGTATAGCTCCTAGCTCCATAGTTCCCTTTTTTATAGGGATGCTAATTACACATAATCATCACACCTGTCTGCAATCATTGGAATTTCATATATGTACAATTTCATTAAAATACAATATTTTCAAGCAGTATAGCTATATGAGGCAAAACTATTTATTTCTAAATTATGTATATTAAAAAACGAGTATGCAAAATACTTAGAATAAAAAAAACTTATTAATAGTTAGTAGTCACATGATATTTCACTCAAACACTAGGTGGCATAATATCTCCAAATTCAATGGGCTTCTTTGTCCTCAGAATATTTCTCACTCTAGTGGCTAGAGAAAATCCGGTCATGTGAGACACTCATCATGAGTCACATGATCGGTATTCATTTCTATAATAAAATCCAATATGATCCGGTCATGTGACTTTTTAGACACATGACTGTGGTCTACAGCCTCCCCTAATGACGTTATTTAACACTGACCACACAAATCAAGGGGTCCCCCCCTCCAGCCACCCAAGGGCCAGGGGTGAAGCCCGAGGCTGTCCCCCCCATCCAAGGGCGGCGGATGGGGGGCTGATAGCCTTGTTTACAAAATGTGAATATTGTTTTTAGTAGCAGTACTACAAGTCCCAGCAAGCCTCCCCCGCAAGCTGGTACTTAGAGAACCACAAGTACCAGCATGCGGTGGCAAACCAGGGCCGCTGGTACCTTGAGTACTACTACTAAAAAAATACCCCCCAAAAAACAGGACACACACACACCGTGAAAGTATAAGTTTATTACATACATGCACACCTCCAAACATACATACTTACCTATGTTCCCACGAGGCTCGGTCCTCTGCTCCCTGAAGAATCCTTGGGGTACCTGTGAAAAAAATTATACTCACATAATCCAGTGCAGATTCTGTCCTTTGTATAATCCACGTACTTGGCAAAACAAAAAAACAGAAATCCGACCACGCACTGAAAGGGGTCCCCTGTCAAAGAGGGTCCCTTCAGCCAATCAGGGAGCACCACGTCGTGGCACTCTCCTGATTGGCTGTGTGCTCCTCTAGTGTCTGTGAGGCAGCACACGGCAGAGATACAATGTAGCGCCTATGCGCTCCATTGTATCCAATGGTGAGAACTTTGCGGTCAGCGGTTGACTGAAAGTAACCTCACCGCTGACCGCAAAGTTCCCACCATTGGATACAATTGAGCGCATAGGCGCTATATTGTATCTCTGCCGTGTGCTGCCTCACAGCCACTAGAGGAGCACACAGCCAATCAGGAGAGTGCCACGACGTGGCGCTCCCTGATTGGCAGAAGGAACCCTCTTTGATAGGAGTCAGGGGGGGACCTGGCAGTCGGGGAAAGGGGTCCCATGTGTAAACATGGGACCCCTTTCAGTGCGTGGTCGGGTTTCCGTTTTTTTGTTTTGCCAAGTACGTGGATTATACAAAGGACAGAATCTACACTGGATTATGTGAGTATAATTTTTTTCACAGGTACCCCAAGGATTCTTCAGGGAGCAGAGGACCGAGCCTCGTGGGAACATAGGTAAGTATGTATGTTTGGAGGTGTGCATGTATGTAATAAACTTATACTTTCACGGTGTGTGTGTCCTGTTTTTTTGGGGGTATTTTTTTAGTAGTAGTACTACAGGTACCAGCGGCCCTGGTTTGCCACCGCATGCTGGTACTTGTGGTTCTCCAAGTACCAGCTTGCGGGGGAGGCTTGCTGGGACTTGTAGTACTGCTACTAAAAACAATATTCACATTTTGTAAACAAGGCTATCAGCCCCCCATCTGCCGCCCTTGGATGGGGGGGACAGCCTCGGGCTTCACCCCTGGCCCTTGGGTGGCTGAAGGGGGGGACCCCTTGATTTAAGGGGTTCCCACTCCTCCGGGGTACCCCGGCCAGGGGTGACTAGTTGGGTATGTAATGCCAGGGCTGCAGGGACCACTATAAAAGTGTCCCCTGGCTGTGGCATTATGTACCTGGCTAGTGGAGCCCGGTGCTGGTTTTAAAAATACGGGGGACCCCTACGCTTTTTGTCCCCCATATTTTTGGAACCAGGACCAGGCGCAGAGCCCGGTGCTGGTTGATGAAATATGGGGGAACCCCTGTCGATTTTTTCCCATATTTTGTCAACCAGGACCGGCTCAAAGAGCCCGAGGCTGGTTATGCTTAGGAGGGGGGACCCCACGCAATTTTTTTTCCTGTTTTTACACTAAACACACCCTTTCTCATAGATAACCATGCACAGATCGCACTGATCCATGCATGGTTATCCAAACTCGACTGGAAAAAGCAGGTCTATTTTATTGCTGCTTTTTTTAATGATTCGGAAAAAAATAGACCCGCACTTGAGCCCTCAGAGACTAACACCCAAATACGAATGAATAGTGAATTTCTGTTTTCTATGAAATAACAGCCGCGTTTGACCGATGGTCTATTCATTCGTATTTCTGAACGTTGTCATTCAAACCATTACGAGTAGTCAAAACACTGCCGAGATTTGTGCTTAGTGAATTCCCGGATTGGGACTTAGAAAAAAAAACACAAATCGGCCAAACTCGGATTTTTAGTAAATACTGGCCATGGTGACCTACAAGACCACATGGATTCTATAAATGTAATAGATCAAAGTGTAAAGTGTGTATTTGATGGAACAGAATACCTATTTAGATCCTTTATGAATTGTGAGACCAGTTGGGTAATCTACTTATTACAATGTCCGTGTAATCTCTGCTACATAGGAAGAACAACACGAAAAATAAAATTAAGATTCTTAGAACACAGACGCAACATTATCAATAAGAAATTAGATCACAGTGTTTCAAGACATTATGTAAATTATCATCAGAGTGACCCGAGTACGCTAAAACTCACCTGCTTAGAATATATTCCTATTACGAAGCGAGGAGGAGATAGGTTTAAAAGATTACAGAACCAGGAAATTTACTGGATTTTTAAAATGAATGCTCTCCACAGGTGGTCTTCTGTATGCCAGCGGCCGGCCTCCCACCGTCCAGCATCCCGGCGCCGGAATCCCGACCGCCGGCATACCGACATTTATTCTCCCTGTTGGGGGTCCACAACCCCCCTGGAGGGAGAACAAAGCGCCACCGTGCCCGCAGCGTGGCGAGCACAGTGAGCCCGCAAGGGGCTCATTTGCGCTCGTCCAGCTGTTGGTATGCCGGCGGTCGGGATTCCGGAGCTGGTATGCTGGTCGCCGGGATCCCGGCCGCCGGCATACACTACTACACCCCTCTCCACCCTCATGGATTGAATGAGGGTATGGAATTGAATGCTGTACTGTAAAAACCTATTTATTATAAATATCTGTCTTCTATAAAGATTATATATTTTGGAAGATTAATGATAGGTGTGTTCAACGTCTTGTAAGATCGTGAATTTATCTGTTATAATGGATTATTTAATGAGTGCTTTTATTGTGTATATATATATATATATATATATATATATATTTATTTTGTTTGACTACATTGGTGCCATTTTTATATATAGATATATTACGATATTACTGATGAAATAAAATAGGCCAATGATGATAATGTTATAATAAGAGATATATATAGATTAAAACTGATATGTATGAATTTGTGTTTCTTTGAGTCTTAGATAGAAGATAATAACTGAAATTGAGGTTACTAGTATAGGTTGCTATGACAACAAGAGCACTATGTATAAGGAAGTATAAGATGTGAAATGTGCCCATCCTATTGGCTTAGGACCGATCACGTGGGTTGCGGACTGACGACCACATGATCGGAGATAAATAACATTATCACAGCATGCTTTTATGTAGGTGATTGACCTGACACCGATCACGTGAGCTGCGGATTCGTAAACCACGTGATCGAGAGATGGATGCCATCATTGTATGGGGAGAATGAACGGGTCATGTGGTTGGCGATGCGCATATCACGTGACCGCGATTGCTGGCCCTGATTGATGATATTGATAATGTCGATATTATCTTAAACCATAAAGCTATACCTCTAGATACACTTATATTGTGGAGCCGCTATGGCCGTTGGACTGAATACATGTGCTACGCACTTTGTACGCTATTTGCGTACAGAGTCCCGTACGTGGTACGTACTTGGCGTACACACGCCGCGATGAGTGTACAGAGTACGCACAGCGCACGCACACACAATTGATAACCTTTAAACCTAATTCGTAATGCAATGCAATGTTATTCTTACACTCTAAACCATGTGCCGCAAAGCACTGTAATGATGTTATACTTTAAACCTTAAGTAGCGCTGGCGGTATAAAGTACCCGCAGTGCGTACACCTCATCAATACTTATAAACCTTATACAGATAAATACACTTTAAACCCTTGCAGGAAAGTGAGGACACAACACCGATTTGTAGTTGAAACCACAGGGTTCTAAGGCCATGGTGGATTATTTCAAAAGGTAAAACAGTACAAATCATACACTACAAGCTAACAAGATAAATCTAAAACAGAATAATGGCTACAGAGAATGTACATACGTGAGAATGTTTACAAGCGCAACCCGGCCGGTCCTCCGCTTGTCAGGTAGAAAGCGTTCAGAGTCTTCTGACCGGCCAGGCAACAACGGGCTTTTTATACACAACTTACATACGCAATACAATGGTCACTGTAATCTCATTGTCCATTGGACACAGAGATGTGTCTTTACATTACAGGAGAGGTCATAGGTTGATTTGAAAAGGTGGGCGGTGTCCTTCTCAACTGCTCTTGTGGGTGGTATCCTCTGGATTCCTGCCGCATACATAATATACAGTAAATACAGTTAATATCTATATTCTACTTTTGCACATAACTATACGCTGGAACATGCGATCTTTCTCTAACCAATACCGGAATGTTACCCATAAAATACCCTACAGTTGGATACTAGACATCACCTTCTAACCTTTACCTGACCCTTCCTATCATGCAAAGGCGAATCCCTTAGTCCAGGAACTGTTTAAACTGTTG
The DNA here is from genome assembly GCF_028390025.1 of Pseudophryne corroboree. Taxonomy (NCBI): domain Eukaryota; kingdom Metazoa; phylum Chordata; class Amphibia; order Anura; family Myobatrachidae; genus Pseudophryne; species Pseudophryne corroboree. The sequence goes on along the minus strand of NC_086450.1, from coordinate 453,562,122 downwards.
ATACTCGCTGATGTGGTGCAGGAGAGCTATGTGTACAAAATGCACTATTTGGGTTAATTATGTAATGTTCTGATAACCCTCTATGCGCTCACAAACTCCGTCGTAAATACCCATATCACGCGCATGATCGCAGGAGCGATCCTACGCAAATTGCGGATATGTGCATGCACGGCGGAATAAGTGCACGCGCAGCGGGCATGTGTATGGGGTTAGTACATGGTGTATGCATTTACAATATTTTTCGACTTTGACAATGCACACGTCACACGACCACGATTGTGTGGTCAGTGTTAAATAACGTCATTTGGGGAGGCTGTAGACCACAGTCATGTGTCTAAAAAGTCACATGACCGGATCATATTGGACTTGATTATAGAAATGAATACTGATCATTTGACTCATGATGAGTGTGTCACATGACCGGATTTTCTCTAGCCACTAGAGTGAGAAATACTCTGAGGACAAAGAAGCCCATTGAATTTGGAGATATTATGCCACCTAGTGTTTGAGTGAAATATCATGTGACTACTAACTATTAATAAGTTTTTTTTTATTCTAAGTATTTTGCATACTCGTTTTTTAATATACATAATTTAGAAATAAATAGTTTTGCCTCATATAGCTATACTGCTTGAAAATATTGTATTTTAATGAAATTGTACATATATGAAATTCCAATGATTGCAGACAGGTGTGATGATTATGTGTAGTTAACATCCCTATAAAAAAGGGAACTATGGAGCTAGGAGCTATACCTTTGATAAAGCTGCCCCTTGTGACAGCGAAATGCATCAGGACTGACACCTTGGACCATTAAAAGGACTTTATTTGGGACATCCAGAATATCGGACAGTGGACCTCATAGCCTGGGACTTATCTCATGGTGTGCCATCCTGCTGGTTATCCACTTCTTCAATCCCTTCACTTCTTGCGTTGGAGTCTGTGCCATCTGAACCACCGCTAAGGGAACAATCCATCTTTAAGAGTAGTAAATATTGTGGAAAATTCCATCCCACTTAAAAGGCTAAACACCTTCCAGGTCCACCTACCACTGGATAACATTATTTTGTCCTCATATGTCCTAATTTACCAGAGACTGGTTGTCATCTATCTTTATGAATAGCTCCATTTTTAATGTTTTAGTTGTTTTATTGAGAAATATTCAATAACATATATTTAAATTAATTTCATTATATATCTATATATCTATATTTGTGGTTAGATTGACTATCCATTTGTTTATATAGCTGCTGAGAGAACCTACTCACATAAAGCGCGTGGCAACCCACTATATTAGTGAGGTTACTTTCTACCTCCTCCATGTTACGTCATTTGTGGATAAAGACATGAAATTTATTGTACAACATTATAATGTAATTAACACCTTATCATCAACATCCCTGAGAGTCATTACTTATCGGAGGTAGTCCTAAAAAATTGTTTTGTGGGTGACCAAACAAACCAATCATTTCAGCCACAAGTGACTGTCTCTGTCACTGAAGTGATTGGTTTGTTAAACTATGCATGTCCTGTTTAATATATACAACATAAGGGTGGGTGGGTTGGCCAGAGGACAATTCCATCTTGCACCTCTTTTCTTTGTATTATGTGCTGTTTGGAGCATTGCTGACTGTGATGACAAACATTTGTATAGTTTATTAAACTGCCACCCTGTCTGCCATTGCAGTGCCATTCTGTTTCCTAGATATGCCACGTTGGAAGTTTACGTGCCACATGTTTGTGCCGCCCATTGCTGTCGCTTAGCTTAGTCATTCAGCTACTGTACCTTGCTGCAAACTTTTGGTCTTAACTGGATGCCAACAATATTGTGAGCTGGGATGTGGTCAAAATTGACTGGAAATGATTGAAAATGAATATTATTAATCTTAATAATACTATTGGCACAAAAATAGGTCCAAATTCTGTGATTTTAGCTGTTTTTATGTGTTGTTTTTTTCAAAAACACAGATCCAAAACAAATACAGATCCAAAACTAGCAAGGGTGGTTTTGGCAAAACAAATACAGATCCAAAACACCAAGGAGATACAGATCCAAAACAGGAAACCAAAACCCGCAATTTGGGCCGGCGCACATCCCCATGATAAACAGGTGGCATCCTGTTAAAAATATTACATACTATAAGTTGTCTCATGCTGCCATCTACTGGTTGATGTTGAGTTATTTGTATAATTGAAGAAAGAACAGTGACAAGGTCTGTCTTATGAAGAGTTAACAGTTAGAAACTAAAGGAGGTTATTTACTGTACTAAGGTGGTCATTCCGAGTTGTTCGCTAACTGCATTCGTTCGCTGTGCAGCGATCAGGCAAAAAATCTGCACTTCTGCACATGCGTATGCGGCGCAATTCGCACGCGCGTCATACTATTACAACAAACGCTGTAGTTTCACACAAAGTCTAGCAAAGCATTTCAGTCGCACTGCTGGCCGCAGAGTGATTGACAGGAAGAGGACGTTTCTGGGTGTCAACTGACCATTTTCATGTAGTGTTCGGAAAAACGCAGGCGTGCCAGGAAAAACGCAGTGGCTGGGCAAACGCAGGGCATGTTCGTGATGTCAAAACAGGAACTGAATGGTCTGAAGTGATCGCAAGTGCTGAGTAGGTCTGAAGCTACTCTGAAACTGCACAAATTATTTCGTAGCCGCTCCACTATCCTTTCATTAGCACTTCTGCTAAGCTAAAATACACTCCCAGTGGGAGGCGGCATAGCGTTTGCACGGCTGCCAAAAACTGCTAGTGAGCGAACAACTCGGAATGACCACCTAAAAATCATGTTTGGAAGATTTCGTTTTTTTTAAATGATAAAGCTGTGATTTTGCAAATTGGGAATTTACTAATGGCCAGTTAGCATGGATATCGCATCTGAAAGATGACTTCACAGACCAATTCACGGCAACTTACCATGAAACCAAACATCATCAGAATAACACTGACAGCAATGTGAATCATGAATTTACTAAGATTTATGTTTGTAAAACAATAAAATCGCATTTAAAGTAGAGATGAGCGGGTTCGGTTCGTCAAGATCCGAACACCCCCGAACTTAACGTGTTTTACACGGGTCCGAGGCAGCCTCGGATATTCCCGCCTTGCTCGGTTAACCCAAACGAGGCCGAATATCATCATCCCGCTATCGGATTCTCGCGAGATTCGTATTCGTATAAAGAACAGCGCGTCGCCGCCATTTTCACTCGTGCATTGTAGATTGAGTGGAGAGGACGTGGCTACGTTCTCTGACTGAAAAGCTCAATATCTGTGCTCAGTGTGCTGCATTGTGGTAACCACCAGTATATTATAGTAGTACAGTACAGTAGGCCATTGCTGTATCTTGCAGCTCCATGTCAGACTCAGTTCTAGTATCCTGATCAGTGCTCAATATCTGCTGCATTGTTGTGACCACCATTATATAGTAGTACAGTGCAGCATTGTAGTGACCACCAGTATATAGTAGTACAAAACAGTACAGTAGGCTATTGCTGTATCTTGCAGCTCTGTCACTTATAGTATCCATATATGTGCTGCATTGTTGTGACCAGTATATAGTAGTACAGTGCAGCATTGTGGTGACCACCAGTATATAATAGTACAGTACAGTAGGCCACTGCTGTTTCTTGCTGCTCTGTGTCACTTCTAGTATCCTGATCAGTGCTCAATATCTGCTGCATTGCTGTGACCAGTATATAGTAGTACAGTGCAGCATTGTGGTGACCACCAGTATATAGTAGTACAGTACAGTAGGCGATTGCTGTATCTTGCAGCTCTGTGTCACTTCTAGTATCCTGATCAGTGCTCAATATCTGCTGCATTGTTGTGACCAGAATATAGTAGTACAGTGCAGCATTGTGGCGACCACCAGTATATAGTAATATAGTACAGTAGGCCATTGCTGTATCTTGCAGCTCTGTTCCACTTCTAGTATACATATCTGTGCTGCATTGTTGTTACCAGTATATGGTAGTACAGTGCAGAGTTGTGGTGACCACCAGTATATAGTAGTACAGCACAGTAGGCCATTGCTGTATCATGCAGCTCTGTGTCACTTCTAGTATCCTGATCAGTGCTCACTATCTGCTGCATTGTTGTGACCAGTACATAGTAATACAGTGCAGCATTGTGGTGACCACCAGTATATAGTAGTACAGTACAGTGGGCCATTGCTATTGATATATTACTGGCATATAATTCCACACATTAAAAAATGGAGAACAAAAATGTGGAGGGCAAAATAGGGAAAGATCAAGATCCACTTCCACCTAGTGCTGAAGCTGCTGCCACTAGTCATGGCAGAGACGATTCAATGCCGTCAACGTCGTCTGCCAAGGCCGATGCCCAATGCCATTGTAGAGAGCATGTAAAATCCAAAAAACAAAACTTCAGTAAAATGACCCAAAAATCTAAATTAAAAGCGTCTAAAGAGAAGCGTAAACTTGCCAATATGCCATTTAAAACACAGAGTGGCAAGGAATGGCTGAGGCCCTGGCCTATGTTCATGGCTAGTGGTTCAGCTTCACATGAGGATGGAAGCACTCATCCTCCCGCTAGAAAAATGAAGAGAGTTAAGCTGGCAAAAGCACAGCGAAGAACAGTGCATTCTTCTAAATCACAAATCCTCAAGGAGAGTCCAATTGTGTCGGTTGCGAATCCTGACCTTCCCAACACTGGACGGGAAGAGGTGGCTTCTTCCACCATTTGCACGCCCCCTGCAAGTGCTGGAAGGAGCACCCGCAGTCCAGTTTCTGATATTCAAATTGAAGATGTCACTGTTGAAGCACACCAGGATGAGGATATGGGTGTTGCTGGCGCTGAGGAGGAAATTGACAAGGAGGAATCTGATGGAGAGGTGGTTTGTTTAAGTCAGGTACCTGGGGAGACACCTGTTGTCCGTGGGATGAATAAGGCCATTGACATGCCTGGTCAAAATACCAAAAAAATCACCTCTTCGGTGTGGAATTATTTCAACAGAAATGCGGACAACTGGTGTCAAGCTGTGTGTTGCCTTTGTCAAACTGTAATAAGTAGGGGTAAGGACGTTAACCATCTAGGAACATCCTCCCTTATACGTCACCTGGAGTGCATTCATCAGAAGTCATTGACAAGTTCAAAAACTTTGGGTGACAGTGGAAGCAGTCCACTGACAACTTAATCCCTTCTTCCTCTTGTACCCAAGCTCCTGCAAACCACACCACCAACTCCCTCAGTGTCAATTTCCTCCTTAGACAGGAAAGCCAATAGTCCGGCAGGCCATGTCACTGGCAAGTCTGACGAGTCCTCTCATGACTGGGATTCCTCTGATGGATCCTTGAGTGTAATGCCTTTTGCTCCTGGCTCTGCTGTTGTTGCTGCTGGGAGTCGATCATCATCCCAGAGGGGAAGTCGGAAGACCACTTGTACTACTTCCAGTAAGCAATTGACTGTCCAACAGTACTTTGCGAGAAGGATGAAATATCACAGCAGTCATCCTGTTGCAAAGCGGATAACTCAAGCCTTGGCAGCTGTGTTGGTGTTAGACGTGCGTCCGGAATCCACCATTAGTTCACAGGGACTTAAAGAATTTCTTGAGGTAGTGTGTTCCACGGTACCAAATGTCATCTAGGTTCCACTTCTCTAGGCAGGCGATACCGTGAATGTACACAGACATCAGAAAAAGAGTCACCAATGTCCTAAAGTATGCAGTTGTACCCAATGTCCACTTAACCACGGACATGTGGACAAGTGGCGCAGGGCAGACTCAGGACTATATGACTGTGACAGCCCACTGGGTAGATGTATTGCCTCCCACAGCAACAACAGCAGTGGCGGCACCAGTAGCAGCATATCGCAAACGCCAACTCGTTCCTAGGCAGGCTACGCTTTGTATCACCACTTTCCATAAGAGGCACACAGCTGACAACCTCTTACGGAAACTGAGGAACATCATCACAGATTGGCTTACCCCAATTGGACTCTCCTGGGGATTTGTGACATCGGACAACGCCACCAATATTGTGCGTGCATTACATGTGGGAAAAATTCCAGCACGTCTTATGTTTTGCACATACAATGAATTTGGTGGGGCAGAATTTTTAAAAAAACGACAGGGGCATGCAAGAGATGTTGTCAGTGGACCGAAAAAATTGCGGGCCACTTTCGGCATTCAGCCACTGCGTGCCGAAGACTGGAGCACCAGCAAACACTCCTGAACCTGCCCCGCCATCAGATGAAGCAAGAGGTGGTAACGAGGTGGAATTCAACCCTCTATATGCTTCAGAGGATGGAGGAGCAGCAAAAGGCCATTCAAGCCTATACATCTGCCTACGATATAGGCAAAGGAGGGGGAATGCACCTGACTCAAGTGCACTGGAGAATGATTTCAACGTTGTGCAAGGTTCTGCAACCCTTTGAACTTGACACACGTGAAGTCAGTTCAGACACTGCCAGCCTGAGTCAGGTCATTCCCCTCATAAGGCTTTTGCAGAAGCAGCTAGAGAGATTGAAGGAGGAGCTAAAATGGAGCAATTCCGCTAGGCATGTGGGACTTGTGGATAGAGCCCTTCTTTCGCTTAACCAGGATTCACGGGTGGTCAATCTGTTGAAATCAGAGCACTACATTTTGGCCACCGTGCTCGATCCTAGATTTAAAACCTACGTTGTATCTCTCTTTTCAGCAGATACAAGTCTGCAGAGGTTCAAAGACCTGCTGGTGAGAAAATTGTCAAGTCAAGCGGTACGTGACCCGTCAACAGTTCCTCCTTCACATTCTCCCGCAACTGGCACTGCGAGGAAAAGGCTAAGAATTCCGAGCCCACCCGCTGGCAGTGATGCAGGGCAGTCTGGAGCGAGTGCTGACATCTGGTCCAGACTGAAGGACCTGCCAACGATTACTGACATGTCGTCTACTGTCACTGCATATGATTCTGTCACCATTGAAAGAATGGTGGAGGATTATATGAGTGACCGCATCAAAGTAGGCACGTCAGACAGTCCGTACGTATACTGGCAGGAAATAGAGGCAATTTGGAGGCCCTTGCACAAACTGGCTTTATTTTACCTAAGTTGCCCCCCTCCAGTGTGTACTCCGAAAGAGTGTTTAGTGCAGCCGCTCACCTTGTCAGCAATTGGCGTACGAGGTTACTTCCAGAAAATGTGGAGAAGATGATGTTCATCAAAATGAATTATAATCAATTCCTTGTGGAGACATTCACCAGCAATTGCCTCCAGAAAGTACACAGGGACCTGAGATGGTGGATTCCAGTGGGGACGAATTAATAATATGTGAGGAGGGGGATGTACACAGTGAAAGGGGTGAGGAATCGGAGGATGAGGAGGAGGTGGACATCTTGCCTCTGTAGAGCCAGTTTGTGCAAGGAGAGATTGATTGCTTTTTTTTTGGTGAGGGCCCAAACCAACCAGTCATTTCAGTCACAGTCGTGTGGCAGACCCTGTCGCTGAAATGATGGGTTTGTTAAAGTGTGCATGTCCTGTTTATACAACATAAGGGTGGGTGGGAGGGCCCAAGGACAATTCCATCTTGCACCTCTTTTTTATTTATCTTTGCATCATGTGATGTTTGGGGCCAATTTTTTTAAGTGCCATCCTGTCTGACTCTGCATTGCCACTCCTAGATGGGCCAGGTGTTTGTGCCGCCCACTTGGGTCGCTTAGCTTAGTCATCCAGCGACTTTGGTGCAAATTTTAGGACTAAAAATAATATTGTGAGGTGTGAGGTGTTCAGAATAGACTGGAAATGAGTGGAAATTATGGTTATTAAGGTTAATAATACTATAGGGTCAAAATTACCCCCAAATTCTATGATTTAAGCTGTTTTTGAGGGTTTTTTTTTAAAAAAAACACCTGAATCCAAAACACACCCGAATCCGACAAAGTGAGGTTTTGCCAAAACGCTTACGAATCCAAAACACGGCCACGGAACCGAATCCAAAACCAAAGCACAAAATCCGAAAAATTTCCGGTGCACATTTCTAGTTCTTAATGGGTTGTATGATATGATCAGCCAGCAATGTTGGCCAAGTGTCAGGAGGGTGTGAGAGTAAAGAAATACAAGATATGTGATGTATTGTGTACTGTACAGAGAGGATGTAATTAGTTAGGGAAGCACTGAAGGTTATGTGGATGGGTCTGGAATTTGATAGGCTTGTCTGAAAAGGTGAGTTTTCAGGGAATGTTTAAAGGTTTGGAGACTAGAGGTGAGTCTTATTGTGCATGTGATGGCATTCCACAGAGTGGGTGAAGCCCTGATAAAGTCCTGTAATTTTGAGTGTGAACAAGTAATGCATGTGAATGAGAGACGGAGATCTTGTGCAGAGCGAAGAGGTCGTGTAGGGAGATATTTTGAGATGAGTGAAGAGATGTATGTTGGTGCAGTTTGGTTAATGGTCTTGCCTGTAAGTAAAAGTATTTTATATTTAATATGATAGAATACCGATAACCAATGGAGGGACTGACAGAGCGGAACTGCAGACGATGAACATCTAGCGAGGAAGATTAGCCTCACACCTGCATTCAAAATGGATTGTAGTTGTGAGAGCCTATGTTTGGGAAGACTGGTCAGGAGACTATTACAATAAACGAGTGGGGCAGTATGGGATCAGAAGCTGCTTCAGGTACCTTGGACCCTGGTCATGTAATGCTTTGAAACTCAGTAAGCCAATCTTGAAGATGATTCGCCATCTTATAGGCAGCCAGTGAAGGGAGTAGAGGATGGGTGTTATGTGGTTAGAACGGGGCTGGATGGTTAACAGCCTGACAGCTGTGTTTTGCACTAGCTATAAGCGGTGCAATTATTTTGCTAGGAGACCAAGGTAGAGGACATTACAGTAGTCTAATCGAGATGATACAAATTCATGGATGACTTTTTGCAGATCATCTGAGGGATTTAAGTGCTTGATTCTGGCTATGTTCCTCAAGTGAAAGAATGAGGATTTGATTGTGGCTGATATCTGATGTTTAAGTGTCAGGCCACCATCCAGGACAATGCCAAGATTCCGAACATGATCAGTGGATTGTAATTCTGAATCCCCGAGTGTAAGTCCAGTTGGTTGGCTATGCTGCAGTCTTGTCCTTTGATGTTGCGGTCATATCATAAGGACCTCTGTTTTATCAAGGTTCAGTCGCAGCCAACTGGTGATCATCCACTCCTGGAGGTCAGCTAGTCAGCCATTTAGGGTTGCTATTGGGTTATCAATGCCCGGAGCAGAGAACAAGTACCGTTGTGTATCATCTGCATAGCAGTGGTAGACCAGGCCATGGCGCCTGATTACAAAGAAAAAAAGGTACAAAACTGCTGAATAGCGCCTCAGATCATGAATATAATTTATATATTTGTACAATTGTTCTGTCACCTGCGCTGCCGTGAAACACTGTGTGTGTGTTTATAATAAATGGATAATAATAAGAAGAAACGGCTGTGCAAAAGTGGAAGAACAACCACCAACGGCTAATGGGGAATAATTAATGATAAGAGCTGACGTAGAAAAAGAAAAAAATTATTATGTTAATAACATTAATTAAGACTTCTAAGAGTCTACATATAAAATGCAATAAAAAACACATGAAAATAAAATTAAATATGTCAACACCTAGATCATAAGATGTATGAGCTGTAAATTCTCAATCTGCTTATTGAGAATGGGAACCACAGAGTCCAGAATTGATGTAATTGGAATGTCCACAGTTCCAGATAAACAGCCGATCAGTGTGTGGCTGATGATAGATGTCTTGAGAGATTTTCACAGGCAGGTGGACAAATGAATAATTAAATTATGATTACCTTCTCCTAGGGCTGGTCCGTACCGAGCGTCCTCGGTATTGCGGTCCTGCAATGCCCAGTGTCCGTCTGCGCGGCGAGGAGATGACTGTGCGTTAACCAGGCAACCAGCGGTAAAGAATGTAGTTTCAGCCGCGTTCTAAGAAAAGATGTCAGCAGCCGTGCACAGGGCCGATGCGTGGGGCTGAAAGACCGGATGGCTTACGGACAATTCACTGCCTGATATAGGTGGTCTCTCCAATATAATGAAAGGAGTAGCTGACGGCCGTGTAATGAGCCGGGATGTGCAGCCGGTGTGGAGCCGGGATATCTGTGGTTCAATGAGCAGTTTGAGCCAAGATGTAGGGCCGGTGTAGAACCAGGATTTCTGTGGCTCAGTGTGCGGCTTGCTACCTAATAGGTAGAATGATCCAGGTGTGCAGAGAGGCGGGGGTCCTGACGCGTTTCGTCACAAATCATGTGACTTTGTCAAAGGTATGGCGCCTGATTAATTCACCCAGTGAGAGCATGTATACTGCAAAAAGCATGGGGGATAGTATAGAACCTTGTGGAACACCACGTGGCAATGGCACCGATGGTGATGAATATACTCCAGATGATACTCTCTGTGACCTGCCTGTGAGAAATTATTTGATCCAGCATAGGACTGTGCCATCCAGTCCACAAAAATGTTTCAGTCATTCAATCAGAAGCCCATGGTCCACGGTATCAAATGCTGGTGTTGAGTTGATACAACAGCTTACTGTCGAACAATATACTGCGTTCAAGCGGTTTGTGTCAAATTCTTAATCTACCAGTTTATGTTGCTCAATTTCTGTGTTGATTACGTCCAGTAGCTAGTCGACCGATTCGTAAAAACTGGGTTTAACGCACGTTTGTGACATTCACCAACACTCCATCCCACTTTATTTGCGTAATACATTTGAGTATATCCAAAGTATTCCATGTGTGTGTATATACCCATTTACCATTTAGGTCTATTGCCTTTGCCAGTTTTGTTATGTAGTTAGAAATCTTATTTTGTGTGAATGCTTCTTCTGAGACATTAATCGGATATGTAGAACAATTTGTCATCCATTACTCACCTTGTTTAGAGATCATTGCACTATATATATATATATATATATTTTATCTCTGATGCTGCAACCCATCTGTTACATTTTATGGGGTACCTGTGCCACATGACTAACATGTATTTTTGACCCCTGCTCATCTTATTTTTTAAAATCTTTTTCATTTTTTAGATTCTATTATAGTATTTTGGTATGTTTTAAAACTCTTCAGGGTAAAAACTGCCGGTTATACAGATGTGTCCACATATATATTTTCCTGCGATAAGGTATTCTGGCATGTCTTGGTGTTCATGGGAGTGTGTATATGCACACTCCTGCAGTAAAATACAGAGAGCCGGTAGGTTGACGCAGGCGTGGAAGGAGGACACTGCCACACACATGGAGGGGGAATAAGCGAGGACGTTTGTACTCAGTTAGTGGGTAGATAAGCTCCCGCTACCTATTGTTGTTTGTCAGATTTCCTGGTGGCGCTTGTGGGTGCGTGCGTATGGACGCACCCACTATCACTAGCAGAATATATAAGTGTGGCGGCACCACGTCATGCTGCTCTTTAGAGCAAGGATGTGAAAGGATACAGCTATAGCTTCACCATACAGATCCACCAGCATATAAAGCGGCTTAAGGACTTTAGTGTTCATTCTGCGTATTACAAATATTTTCTCAGAAAAATTCTGTTCATAGCCTTTCTGAAAAATATCCATATATTTTGAAAAGCTTACATGTCCACCAATGGCTAATCATGGTGGGATTTTCTAAGTTTCAAAATAATTACTGCATATCATTTTGAAAATTAGAGGGGTTCACGTCTGTTAGGATTACTAGGTTTCTCTGTGTGTGCATACCTGAAATGAGGTCAGCTGAAGCCAGGTGAAAATTAAAACAAGGTTTATTGTAGAAAAGAACCAGTAAAATATCAGCATACAGAAACTGGATCCTTGATTAACATGGAACAGAACACAATATTCCCAGATAATTGTAATGGCTTGTTATAGAAACAGGGAGGATGATTATGCTCGAATATAGGTATAGTCCAGGTTAATTACAGAGGTGAAATAAACATGAAGAAATCCGGGTTTAAACCAAGCAGGGGGGAAAATAACATACCAAAACGTAGTAATCAGGCAGGGGTGGAAACAGACTGCAAATAATAATACAGGAATGCAGATGTTGATCCAGCAGGGTTAGAAGTCTTGTAGCAAGGCATATGTAACGGCAAACTGCAGGAAATGTCTCCAAGATGTAGGTATGGCAGAAGCAGGACAGGATAACTGGAGAGAGCCTAGTCACACTCCAGACGGAACCACAATGATCTGCACATGAATGCTGGTGAGCTGGAGCTAAATAGCAGCACAAGGTGTTGGCCACAGCTGCCCACAATCAGGTAATCAACCTGCAGGGACAGAGTGTGCAACTGCCATTCAGACCTAAGGCAGCAAGTGAGACCCCTAGAGGCAGGAATGAGACAATGCAAGGCAACACAAACACACAGACATTCCTAACAACGTCACACGGTAAACACTTAATTGTTCTATGGTAGGTGTTAGAATAGCTGTTTATGAAGTCCTGTAAAACATCTATATATCTTAAGTATTGTTTGCTGTGAAATAGTGCCACATCTGTATTTTTAACGTCCTATTGAAGCACTCTATAACAGCCGCTTTCACATCAATATTAGTTGTTAAATGTTGTATACTGTATTTTTCTGAGTTTTTTTAAGATTCTGTTAAGAAACTCGTTACCGTTATCGGTTTGCAGCTTCTTTGATACGTAATCCTGGTGGAATATTTTTTCAAATACATTAGAGACTTTTCAGGCATTCTCAGGGGGTCATTCAGACCTGACCGCATGCTACATTTTTTGCAGCGCTGCGATCAGGTCAGAACTGCACATGCCTATGCTCCGACGTGGAATGCCGGACAGAGACAGGTTTAATGAAGAAAGCAATCGCACGGGCGATCGCAAGAAGATTGACAGGAAGAGGCCATTTGTGGGTGTCAACTGACCGTTTCTGGGGACTATCATTTGATATCAAATTTTTATCAAACACAATCAAAAAAGGTCATAAAAACAGGGAGTATCGGTGGGGGGGGGGCATGTTATGGGTGTATTAGGGATCGTTGTACCTGTCAAATTAAGTTTGATGAAAAAGTGTGCTCTATCTGCTCTTGGGGAACCTCTGCATATACTCTCTGTGCTATGGGTGCTTTTTATAACTGAGCGTTCTTGGTGCCCTTTCTCCCATTTGTGTCTGGGTACCTATTACAATTCTGTACCCTGGGCTCATAACCTGTTTGTACAAAGGTCGTTTGGCAGAGTAATGTACAGACCAGTGGAATTTGTACTTAACCAATCACAAATCCAGTGGCTTTAACAAGTAGTTTGGTGTATTGAATAAGTGATGGTACATCAGTACTCACTATAACCTTGGTTGATGGCATGAAGTGGAGCAAAGCTCTGACAGCTCACCTGCCGGTGACTGTCTCGGGGATGAGTAGCAGTACATGGTGCTGTAACAATAGTATCAAGGGTGAAATGTCCATCTACCATTACAGCATCAAGATGGTGCCATGCAAGCATTATTCCCAGAGGTACCATGTTGAAGACTGTGCAGTAGCGCTCTCCTATTCTAAGAGTTTATATATGTTTCAAAATATATGAAGTTTTTGGTCCCTAATTCCTGTTTGTCATATTTTTTTCAAATAATTAAACATTTGATATGTGTATATGCGCCTGTTGCAGTCAAATTTTACTTTAGCCTTATATGGCCTAAGCAAAGACGGTCTTTTGTTTTACAGTACTTCAACCAAATGGCACCAACAATAGCAATGCATGCTCTACATTAAGACACATAAAGATGATGTTAGAGACTTTTACAATACAATGACCAACAGTTTACGAATAGACATGCAAAAAATAAGTGCTAGATAATTTACTTGTTTTATAAATCACATTATGCACATACAGTAATTGTACAGAAAACAGGTATACAGTATAGCACTCAATCAAGTTCCAGAAAGATATTCACCATTCAGTCTTTGTAAATTCTTTGTCCATCCACTATCTGTACGTATGTCCACTTTGTCCACCAGAAAACTTCTGCTAATCTTCTCCTAAGGACCCAGGATGGAGTATATCTTCATAAACTGAATTGGGATATCAATTAACAAACATCATATTATAGTCTGCCAATGATGATCACAGTCTAGAACATACAGTACGACAACCGTAATGGGCCAAACAATAGTCCTAGTTCCTTAAAAACAAAAGTAGAAAGTGTGAGTAACAATGATAATCCACCCCATTAAAGTGTCCCAATAAATGAGATTATAAAATCTAAACCACGTTACTTTTGTGATCTGCTTACTATACATATTATTTTACTCCAGCATATAGCAGTTTCTATTGCAGGCTTCTTCCCTCTCTTTCCCTTGCATGCAGCTTCCCTCTCCTTCAGTTGCTCTCATAAAATATATGTAGATACACACATGGTGTCACATATAATGGATATTTAATTAGACCAAATTGGTCAGACACAAACAGTAAAATATAGTATATATAAAAAAAAAGTGTCTCCTACCAGACAGTGACAGATTAAGCACCCCAAAAGAGAGCAATGATGGAACCCAGGTACAACTTACCAAAAGTTGTCACACATAGTGTATGTGTCTATAGTAGGTACAGCTCTCTACACAGTAGAGCCGGCCCTAGGCATAGGCAAACTAGGCAAATGCCTAGGACCTTTGGAATGCCAAGGGGCATAAGCAGCTACCGCTGATTAAAATGATATGCAATATGCCTATATTCTGTGTGTGACCGTGGATGTATCTGCATAGGAAATGCTGTGTTACAGTGTATTTCTGGAAATCACTGTAACGTAGCATTTCGTATGCAGATACAGCCGCAATTACACACAGAATATAAGCATACTATATATCATTTTATCATGATCGTGCATCCTAGCCACATAGCAATGCAAATAAGATGCAGTTTTGGCAAGAAATGCGCCCGTTAGCAGAGCTGCCAGCTGACTCACACCAGGCATCTCCTGCTGCATGGCGTATTGAGGCAAGATGTATGAGGACACATCTATATCCAAGCAGAGGTCACAGTGTTAGTGGCCATGTAAGTGCTGTGTGCAGTTGGGTTGATTGTGCAATAGTTTGTCAGGGGGCAATATGTGTATGTGTATGTATAATTGCATTAATAAAGTGCGGCATATGTGTAAGGGCACTATGTGTGTCGTTATGTGTATAAGGGCATTAATAATCTGCGGCACATGTGTAAGGGGCATTACTGTTTGATATTATGTGTATAAAGGCATTACTAATGTGTGACATTATGTGTGTAAGGTGCTCTACTTTGTGGCATAACGTATAGAAAGAGCACTACTGTGTGATCTAATGTGAATAAAGAGCAATATGGTGTGGTATGGTATAATGTGAATAAGGAGCAATTCAGTGTGAGGTAATGTGAATAAGGGGCACTACTGTGAGGAGTAACGTATATAAGGTAAAGTGGTACTACAGTGTGATGTAATGTGAATAAGGGACACTATCACATGATATAATGTGAATAAAGTTGCACTACTGTGTGGCGTAATTTAAATTGGGGGTACTATTGTGTGGCCATGCACCTTCTCAGCAAGAACACGCCCCTTTTTGGGCTGTGTGCGGAATGTGTGCACTGTTCCTATTTAAAATATATGTGGTAGGAGCACCGAAATTAAGACTGCTATGGGTGAGGGGTGATGGTGCTGGGAAAGGGGTGCAGGGTCAGAGGCAGAACTAGCGGCGGAGCAAGGGGGCACCAGCCAAAATCTTGCCTAGGGCATCATATTGGTTAGGGCCGGCTTTGAATATGAAGATAAGTTGCATTGGTGAGATATGCATCCTGTGGAGGGATCCACTTACTCAGGGAAGAAAAGCCAGGTAGTAACTAACCTTGTGGCTGCAGCTGGAGAGTCTGGGTGAAACTGTTACAGCCAGAGGAGGCTGTGGTCTGTGTGTCCAGCTCAAGCACGATTGTGAAATCCAGGCAGAGCTCTTTGTGCGAGGAAGCCAATGAAGCACAGGAGGCCCTCTGTAGGAGATAGGGTAGGCCACAAAAGTCTGGAACTGAGCTATAGGTTACTAGGAAGAAGCAATAAAAGTGAGTGTGAGTAGGCCAGGAGGTGCCTTACCCAAAGCATGCGAGTTACCTGCAAGGAAGTAGGCCAGATTCCGAGATTGTACAGTATATGTGAGTAGCTGTGGCATCCAAGCCAGGCTGTGATATACTTGTGAGAGACAGGACTGGAAAGACTTTCTGGGACTGTTTGTAGAGTAGCTGCATGAGGATAGTGTGCCGACAGTAAAGCACCATTTCATTATTTACCTGGAAAAGCTCTGTGTGTGGACTCTGACTAAGCACCTAGACACTGCACCAAAACACTCCCTCTACCAAGCTAAATCCCCGTTATGTCTAACTGTCTATGACAAACTTTTCTTCTGTATACCGGTATTAGGTCTAGTTATACCACTGACACTGGAGGAAAAATATTTTATATACATTAAGATATTTTATTAAAAAATTAAATTATTCTTTTAAATATTTTTGAATGTGATTATTTTCTAATTTGCACAAATAAGATATTTATCAAGGAAGTACTGGGAACACCCATTCCTACTTCAGCCTTATATAACTCCCTGTGCTGGTGTCCGTAGAGTTCTTCCGACTCCCTGAAGTTGGAACCGGGATCCCGCTGATATTTCCTTAAACTTTGAGGATCATCTCCTGGCTGGATAGGGATGACTGTAGAGCTCCTGCTACTGTGAGTGAGGAGGGCTGCATTGCTCTCTACTACATCACTGACATCACTGTGGTCCTTAGCCATCTCTTGTAAGACTCCTCCGCTTGCTGCCATCTGCATCGTCACGGCCTGAGTTGCTTGCTTGTTTTACTCTGTGAATGCTGCTGCTAAGATTTCCAGGGTATCCAGCTGTCCCAAATTTACTTCTTTAGACTCCTGTCTGAACCTGGATGCAGCAACCATTTTCTTCTGTGTCGGAGTCACCTTGTGGCCATTCTACCAAATTTCATTTGAGTGAGTTCTTTTTTATGTAGTCATCTTCTGAAGGACATTGTTTCTCCATGTAATCTCTCATCTGCTCCTGCTTCACTTGCTAAACCCTAATCTTATGCCTCTCGTGAACAATTTATCTATGGTAGAGAATTTGGAATGCATCCTCACACTGGACCTATGTATGTTCAAGTAACCATAACCCTTGATAACAGAATTAAGAAAGTATTCACTAATGGGGAACTCAAAAAAGCAGTGACTGAATAAAATATAACTTTTATTATTTTACTTAAAAGCAAATGATAAAACCAGAAACTTAATGTAGTGTATAACATGTAGAAAACAATAATCTATTAAATGTCAGGCACCCCAAACTATTGATATACTATTCAATGCTCTCTAGCATATGTACTGTATATGCACAAGTTTAAACTGCACATGGATATACCAATTCAAAAATAAAGTAAACCAGAGAGCAAATGAAGAGCAGTGGGACAGGAATTCCCGATGGAACACAGACAGAAGAGTGCCAAAAGAACATGGGTAGTAGTGTGTTGATAACTCCGGATTGCAATCGCGTAGCAAAATGTCATTCATTTAGGATGGGATAGTAAAGTAAAAGTAACACATACATAATATAGTTACAAACTCAGTAAAGTTTCAGAACATCATGAATGCACATGGACAGTCAAATGTCAGATATTTAAAATAGCACAATGGTATAAGAGTAACAAGGAATTCAGTATTTAACTTGAAGATTGGCAGAAGCTCACAATTGTATTCTGAAAGCAGAGTGGAAAAAGTGATAGTAGCACTTGGGTAGTAGAGTGTGAGAAACTAAAATCTGCGATCAGTATGGCAGGAATTCAGGTATCCGTATGGGACTCCGGTATGCACTTGGGTAGCAGAGCACGAGGAGAACATGGAAAGTAGAGTCTTGTGAACTTGGGTAGCAAAGTGAAAAAAGTTCAGGATTATTGTACATTCATATATCATGGTGTTTAGAATTCAGAGCTGCACATGGATAGCAGGGTGCAAGGAGCACATGGGTAGTAGTATCACAAACTCAGGATTGCACTTGAGTAGCCAAGTAACTTGAAATTCAGGATTGAACACAAACAGCAACAGGAATTCAGGACTGAACTTGAAAAGTGTGAGAAACTAATATTTGCATTCAGGTTGTAGAGCAGGCTTTTTCAACCAGTGTGCCGTCGCACACTAGTGTGCCGCAACCAGTTGCAAGGTGTGCCGCCGAGCCAGAGAAGCTTCCTGCACCTTCAGAGTGAATTGTTGGCCCGGGCTCTTCTTAGAGGATCAGTCATGCTCCGGCTGTGATCTGTGCCTTGATGACGCGGCAGTGTGATATCATAGGTCACGGCCGCCGCATCTCACCTCCCAGCCAGCCCACCTGCCTGCATACACATCTTCCAGTTCCCGCCTGCATCCACAGCTTTCCTTGCCCACCCACATCCATATCTGCCCGACCACCCGCTGCTCAGTATTCACAGCAATCCACTATGAACAACCTCCGCCACTGAGGGACAGGGAGGAGGACAGCTGACTGGTATGGGCTAATATTTGCTATGTTATTTCTCCTGTGGGGAGCAATAGGATTTATGGATTTATGGGGGGAACAATGTGAATAATTCATGTGGGGAGCAATAGGATTTATGTGGGGAGAAATGTGATTGATTTATGTGTGAGCAACATGATTTATGTGGGGAGCAATGTGATTGATTTATGTGGGGAGCAATAGGATTTATGTAAAGAGCAACTTGATTTATGTGGGGAGCAGTGTGATTGTTTTTTCTGTGTAGGCCAATGTATGTGTGGATTTTTTATTACTGTGAGGGCCAATGTGTGTTTTTAAGGATTTTCTTCTGTGGGGAACGGATGGTGTGCCTTGGCAATTTTAGAATATTGTTCGGGTGTGCCACAAGTGAAAAAAGGTTGAAAATCACTGTTGTAGAGTGTCTTTAGATTGGAGATTGCACTTGGGTAGCGGCAGAAGCTCAGACGTTTTTTAAAGGTAGCAGTGTGGCAAGAACCTAGAATTACAAAAGGATAACCAAATTTAGGTAGTGCATACACCAAAAATATACGTTATGGTAAGAACTTACCGTTGATAACGGTATTTCTCCTATGTCATCAGGTTTCCACAGGATAACAATGGGATATGATGGAGCGACAGCGGATTGGTACCAAATGATCACAAGCTTTCAGGCCTCCCAGGATGCAATGGGCTCGTCCACATATCCCCACCCACTGGCTCAGTCAAATCAGTTGTATTCCAAAGCATTTAGGCAGGAGCATTATGTAGAACCCTATTCAGGCGAGAAGAACACACATGCACACCCTTCCATGCAGGAGGGAAGAGGTTAGTGAGTATAAAGATTCTCAAATCATGTGCGTCAGGGTGGGAACCCTGTGGAAACCTGTCGACATAGGAGAAATACCATTATCAACGGTAAGTTCTTACCATAACGTATATTTCTCCGGCTGGGTCCACAGGTTATCCACAGTATAACAATGGGATTTCCCAAAGCAATTTTTATTGGTGGGGACGTTCCTGATTAGACAGGAGAACCCTTTGCCGAATTCAGCATCATGAGAGGCAAAAGTATCCAAGGCATAATGTCTAATGAATGTGTTAATGGAAGACCATGTGGCTGCCTTACATATCTGTTCTGCTGAAGCACCATGTTGTGTTGCCCATGAAGGACCTACCTTACGTGTAGAGTGAGCAGAGACATTAGCCGGAACAGGGAGATCAGCTCGAGAATATGTTTCTGAAATCGTCATTCGAAGCCATCTTGCTAGCATCTGTTTAGTAGCAGGCCATCCCCTCTTGTGAAATCCGTAGAGAATGAAGAGAGAATCTGTCTTTCTGATAGTACAGGTACGATCCACGTAGATTCTTAATGCACGGACTACGTCCAGCGACGCTTCTACCGCAGAAAGTCCTGACACCTGAAAAGCCAGGACTACAATTTCTTCGTTAAGGTGAAACTTAGAGACCACCTTAGGAAGATAACCAGACCTAGTTCTGAGAACTGCTTTATCTGGATAAAAAAATCAGAAAAGGAAACTTACATGACAGCGCTCCTAAATCTGACACTCTTCTAGCTGATGTCATAGTCAGTAGAAAGAGTACTTGAACTGTCAACCATTTAAGATCCACTTTTTTAAGTGGTTCAAACGGAGCACCCTGAAGGGCTTTGAGGACCAGACTTAAATCCCAAGGTACTGCAGGAGGTACAAAGGGTGGTTGAATGCGCAGCACTCCCTGGAAAAAAGTATGCACATCCTGTAAAGTAGCAATTTTCTTTTGGAACCATACAGTCAATGCTGATATTTGAACTCTCAAGGAAGCCACCTTCAAACCCTTATCTATTCCTGCCTGAAGGAAATCTAAGATTCTGGATACTCTGAAAGATTTTGGATCCATACTTCTTTCACTGCACCAATGAATATAGGTTTGCGATATTCGGTGATAAATGCGACCTGAGGTGGATTTCCTTGCTTTGACCATAGTTTGAATTACCTGTTGTGAGAATCCTCTTGACTTCAGGATAGAGGTTTCAACATCTACGCCATCAAAGGCAGCCGATCCAGATGCCTATGATAACAAGGACCCTGCATCAATAGATCTGGACGTTGAGGGAGCAGAATTGGAGCATCCATTGGCAACCTCTGCAGATCTATGTACCAATGCCTTCTGGGCCAAGCCGGAGCTATCAGAATCACAGCACCCTTTGCTTGCTTTATTTTCCTCACCTCCCTGGGTAGCAGGGAGATTGGAGTAAACAGATATGCCAGATGAAAGTCCCATTTCACTGACAGTGCATCCACAAGGATTGCGCCGGGGTCCTTTGTTCTTGACCCGTATGCTGGAACTTTGTTGTTCAGACAGGATGCCATGAGGTCTATCTCTGGCAACCCCCACTTGTCTACTAGAGTCTGAAAGACCTCTGGGTGTAGAGCCCATTTGCTTGCTTGAATGGTGTTTCGATTGAGAAAGTCCGCTTCCCAGTTTAGGACTCATGGAACGAACACTGCGGACAATGCTGGAAGATGGAGTTCTGCCCACCTTAGTATGTAACTTACCTCCTTCATAGCTTTTTGGCTGCAAGTGCCTCCCTGATGGTTGAGGTACGCTACTCCCGTTGCACTGTCTGAACGGATCAGGACTGGTTTTCCTTGCAGAATGTTCTTTGCCTGAATCAGTGCCATGTATATGGCCCGGAGTTCCAACAGGTTTATTGGCAGGCGACTTTCTTCTATGGTCCATTGTCCCTGGAACCATAATCTTCCGGACACTGCTGCCCAGCCCTGTAGGCTGGCATCCGTCGTTAGGCTCTCCCAATCTGATATCCAAAAGGGTCTTCCCTTGTTTAGATGGGATGTCTGTAGCCACCAGGCTAATGACCTTTTTACCTTTACTGGAAGTACCATCTTTTGTTTCTTTATTGTCTGATGTATTCCATTCCATATGGTCAGAATCAGATGCTGCAGAGGTCTTGAGTGGAATTGTGCATATTCCACCATGTCGAATGTTGACCCCATCAACCCCATCACTCGCATTGCTGTGTGGATTGATATTGTCTGACTGTGTATTAATTCCTGAGTCATTAACTGCACCTTTGATATCTTTTCCTGAGGTAAAAATATCTTCTGCAGACTTGAATCCAATACAGCCCCCAAGTGAATCATCCGTTGTGACGGAATCAGAGACTACTTTGCCCAATTTATGAGCCATCCATGTTTCTGTAGACAAGTTATTGTCTGTTGGAGATGGCTCATGAGCAATTCCTGGGATTGTGCCCGGATTAAAAGATCGTTGAGGTATGGAAAAATCCTTATCCCCTGTTTGCGGAGATAAGCAGCCATAACCACCATGATCTTGGTAAATACTCTGGGGGCTGTGGCTAACCCAAAGAGTAAGGCCTGGAACTGAAAATGTTGCTGGAGGATGGTGAACCTGAGGTAACACTGATGGGACAATGCTATAGGCACATGCAGGTAAGCATCCTGTATATCCAGAGATACCATGTAATCCCCTGGTTCCATGGCCAACACTATGGAGCGTAACGTCTCCATGTGGAACCTTGGTACCCAAATGTATTTGTTTAACATTTTGAGATTGAGAATTGGCTGGAATGAACCATTTGGCTTCTGAACCAAAAACAGGTTGGAGTAAAAACCCTGCTCCCGTAGTGCTGGGGGTACTGGAATAATTACCCCAGACTGAAGCAATTTCTGAACTGCTTCTTGCAGTGCTCTGGCCTTCGTCTCTATATGAGACGGGCTGGTGCAAAAAACCTTTGAGGAGGCTGCTTCTTGAAAGGGAAAACAAAACTCAGAGATACCATTTCTTGCACCAAAGCATCTGTTGTCGACTAATGCCATATGTGTGCAAACTGAAGAAGTCGGCCCCCTACCTTGGGGTCTCCCAGGTGGAGGCCCACACCATCAGGCTGATGGCTTCTGTTCTGGTTTGGAAGCTGGCCCTCTGGTGGCCCATTGCTTCTTTGCTTTACCAGACTTATTGTACTGGGTCTGATTAGAATCATGTTTGCCTTTTGTTTTACCTTGCCACCAAAATGACTGAAACCCCGAACCCATAGGCCTAGGGTTATAACTGGCAGGAAACTTGACATTCTTGGGCTCTGCTTCTGACTCCAGAATATCTGTCAATTCCTTATCACAGAGAATATTACAAACAAAAGGCTAAGCTTCCAGAACCTTCTTGGATTCTGAATCCGCTTTCCATGTACGCAGCCAAATTGCTCTGCGAGCAGCTACCGTTAAGGCTGATGCTTTGGAAGCAATTTTACCAATATCCATTGCTGCTTCTTCTAAAAATAGTGCAGCCTGTTTCATATGAGCTATATGGGATTCCTGCTCCCTAGTAGATGCTGAAAACCCGTTTTCCAGTTTGTTATCCCATTCAGCTACCGCCTTTGCCATCCAGGCTGAGGCCATAGCTGGACTTATGACTGCCCCTGACAGAGAAAAAAAATGATTTTCAAAAACCCATCCACTCCTCTGTCTGTGACATCATTTAATGATGTTGATGGTAAAGGCAAAATAGATTTTCGCACTAATTGAATGACGTCCATATCTACCTTAGGAGGCACTTCTCTTTTTAAACAGTCCCCAGTTGGAAAAGGGTAATAGGAATCCCATTTTTTTGGAATTCTATATTTCCTATTGGGTGTAGCCCAAGCTTCCTCCATAATTTCCGTCAGTTCTTCTGACCCTGGAAACTCAACCCTAACTGTTTTGGGACGTTTAAACACAGGTGCTTTAGTTTTTATTATTGGCTCTGCTGAATCCTCCAGAGACAGAATAGCCTTCATTGCTCCAATTAACTCAGCTATATCCTCGGAGCTGGAACCTTCTACCTGTTCTTCATATGTTGAAGTAGAGTAAATGGAGTTATCCTCATCTGATGTATTATCCTGTGTAGCCTGTGAATTTGATGATATATTTACCCTTGGTTTATCAGCTTGTTGATTTGTAGAAGCTGTTGGGGCTATACCATAAGACGGGAGCTGCATGTATGGGTTAATAGTATACCCTATTCCTGTGGTTGAAGCTGTAGGGACCAACCTTTCAGATATACTGATTAAGGTTTGTGCAAACATAGCCCAAGGTGGATCTAATTGTCGTTGAACAGGGATCTGCCTTGCAATCTGCTGAAACGCAAAACAATTTGCACATAACCCAGCATATGCCAGATGCTGAGCTGATAACCCCACCTTACAGAATGAACATGTTATAAGTGTTGGTGTTACTGTTAATGTAACCTCATCACCTCTGCCGCTCTTAGACATAAAAAATAATCAGCTTTACACAGTTTACTACACAATCTGTGACTGTAATCACTTTACATGTATTAAAGTGATATCAATCTGACCCAAACCCAAGCACCAGCATTGAGGCTCAGAAGAGACACTGCCAAACATATATAAAGTCAACAATCACACTAGCAGTCAGTCACATGTTACATATAAGTCATATGAGCATATTATCAACTACGAACACATTTCAAGTATGTAGGAGTACATTTACGGAATTCTGTTCTATACAGTTATTTAACGTATTCAGACGCATTTGCAAATAAAACCACAGTAATGTACACAGACTCATATGCAATAGGCACTAAAGTTAACTATTCATACTAACGAAAGTAGATAGAAATTTAGTGCTGTATAACCCTTACTCTGTAGAGTGGGATACAGGGAGACTCACCCCACTTCCAGGATCGATCAATGTGTTTGCGAACGCTGAGTGGATCCAGATGCTACTAGTGTACACTGCCGCTGCGGTACTTTTTAGTGGACACATACGCTCAGTGAACGCTAGAGCATGCAGACGCACCCGTCTGCGACCCGATCTCTAGCGGTAAACTTAGTGTACACAGATGCAGCGCCCTATGCTGCGACCGAGACCCCTTGTGGCAGCGTCTGAGACGGAAGTGAGGCAATCAGTTCATGGCAGGAGATGCACGAAAACTGGTCATGATCTTGGGGGGAGGGGTGACCCAGGAAAGCGTCTGACTCCCCACCACTGACATCAACCCTAGGGATCGCAGCCTCAAACTAATCCTGGTGCTTTTTGATCCCTAAGGCCTAGCGCTGGAGCACCTGTGGTGGCGGCGTGCCATCTACTGTTTGGTAGTCTCCTCCCAAAACAGTGCGGCTGTGTCCGTATTCCCCTTCTAAGCGGGACCAATGCCTTACCTTCTCCCCATGCTCCCGCCACTGCCTGGTAACGTCTGCTGGACCTGCTAGTATATCCGACACAGACGCCTATCGAGACAGCACTTGTACGGTGGGTAAGCGTTGTTGCGACCCGGCGGAGAGTTGTTGGAGCGACTCTTTCCAATATGCGTGTAACATGCTGTTAGGAAAGATCACTCAAAACAATGTAGTAAGACTATAAAAATAAAATAAAAAAAGCTTAGGGCTGCCAAACACAGCAGCCCTGTGACCATGGTCCGACTCCTGCCGTACCAAACAAAAAAGTGATTTGACTAAGCCAGTGCGCGGGGATATATGGACGAGCCCGTTGCATCCTGGTAGGCCTGAAAGCTCGTGATCGTTTGGTACCAATCCGCTGTCGCTCCATCATATCCCATTGTTATCCTGTGGATAACCTATGGACCCAGCTGGAGAAATTAGCAGTTTCATGAGTGTTAGGATTGCACTTGGATATAACAGTGTTAGGATTGCACTTTGATAGCAAATGGTAGTAATGCACTTGGGATAGCAGAATGGTAGGAACTTAATTTTGTATTGGGTAGAAAAGTTTAAAGAACACAGGATTGTACATTGATAGTTAAATTACAGATATTCAAAGTGCACAAAGGTATCAGAATATAATGGGATTCAGGATAGCACTTAAATAGTGGATGGAACTCAGGATTACACTTGGGAAGCATAGTGGCAATTGGGTAGCAGAATGTCAAGAATTTACAGTAGGATTGCACTGAGTATTAGTAACGCAAGATTGTACTTAAATGGATAAGTGTCAGGAACTCTGGGTGTCAGGAAATCATGATTAGGCATTGATAGCTGAGAGACAAGGAGTAGACTTAGCACATGGCTAGC
Organism: Pseudophryne corroboree; assembly: GCF_028390025.1. NCBI lineage: Eukaryota > Metazoa > Chordata > Amphibia > Anura > Myobatrachidae > Pseudophryne > Pseudophryne corroboree. The sequence goes on along the minus strand of NC_086450.1, from coordinate 453,536,593 downwards.
AAAGTGTCTGAAGCACTCGAGTGTCAGGAATGCAAAATCACATACTGGATATGTAGCATATTTGTGTGTTTGGGAATAGTACAAATTTGTGCAAGAATTTAAAATACTTTATTATATGAATCTCATAACTTTGAAAGTACAGTTCATACTATAATCAGCCAAAAGAAAAAGTAAACTTCTTAAAGACAGATGAGTAAATCAATATCCCAGAGCAGTTTGAGCATTGTGATGACATATTTTCCCCCAGAGATCATTCATCAGCATACTGTATAAGGAGAGTATAAAATATATATATATAAAATCTGTTTGCAACATGAAATAAGGGCTAGGACATGACAAGTTCTAAGGTAAGTCATCTATTACAAATTGATTTTATACCACATGAAAACTTTTTTACTGTATATTTCACATATAGACTTGGAAATATAAGGAATATTACTTAGGGCAATTGTAGCTAAAAGTCTGTACCTTGTACTATGCACATTAGATAGACAATTAGTGGACACCAATATTATTGCTGCACAGTACTTTGTACAGAGAGAAACCTTTACAATTTGTATGTCATTTATATAAGCGAAGTATCAGTAACACTGTTTGCATATCAGGAAAACAAAATTGGGCTAGTTCAGCATATTCATTTTTAAACTGTTTCTTTGAATTAATAAGCAACAATATTAAGGATAAAATGCAAATAAGCTAACGTTCTATGCAGTAACGGTTATTGACTAACAGCAAAATATATATGGAAAAGCATCACCTTCCAGCATATGCAACCCTTCAGTAGCCCAATCAGTCCAGTAGCTTCAGAAAAGAACAAAGGGGGTAATTCCAAGTTGATCGCAGCAGGATTTCTGTTAGTAATTGGGCAAAACCATGTGCACTGCAGGGGGGCAGATATAACATGTGCAGAGAGAGTTAGATTTGGGTGTGGTGTGTTCAATCTGCAATCTAATTTGCAGTGTAAAAATAAAGCAGCCAGTATTTACCCTGCACAGAAACAAAATAACCCACCCAAATCTAACTCTCTCTGCACATGTTACATCTGCCCCCCCTGCAGTGCACATGGTTTTGCCCAATTGCTAACAAAAATCCTGCTGCGATCAACTTGGAATTACCCCCAAAATTACCTAGGAACGATAAACTTGGGGATAATGTGTAATTGAGGACGTGTTTCCAAAAGTGAATATATGCTTTAACCATTTACCGGTACTTGTTGGTTTTGTTGTTTTCTTTCCTTTTTGTTTTGCCCTAAAATCCAAATTTTAAGGCATTGCCATCACATCCTACTATTATGCTATCCTTAGAAGTCTATGGTATTCTGATAAATGTTACAGTAATTTCCCAGAAGTTGGACTAAATGAGAGACGTCAGCAAAATAAAGGACAAATTATCTAATCATTAGGAATAGTAGAGTCAGTAGAATAGAATACATGTGCTGGTGTCATTTATGATCACAAGTTTTATCTTACATTCTGCAAATGTAATTGCATCCTGGTGCTTTTACCAGTTTTAAAAGACAACTACATTACTCACATATAGGTGAGCCCAACACACGGGGATAGTACTACTGGGCTTGCCACTATATAATAGAACAGAAACCATATCAGACATACAGGAAGCTGTGTAAAATAGGTGATCATTGTCATAAAATGTAAATATCTAGTCTGTGTTTAACAAGGTTTCCTTTCAATGGTGTTAAAGTCTTTAAATATTAGCAATATGAATGATAGACAGTAGATGAGCGGGTTCGGTTTCTCTGAATCCGAACCCGCACGAACTTCATGTTTTTTTTCACGGGTCCGAGCGACTCGGATCTTCCCGCCTTGCTCGGTTAACCCGAGCGCGCCCGAACGTCATCATGACGCTGTCGGATTCTCGCGAGACTCGGATTCTATATAAGGAGCCGCGCGTCGCCGCCATTTTCACACGTGCATTGAGATTGATAGGGAGAGGACGTGGCTGGCGTCCTCTCCATTTAGATTAGGAGAGAGAGAGAGAGATTGACCTGAGGCTGATACTGTAGAAGAGAGTGCAGAGTTTAGTGACTGACCACAGTGACCACCAGCAGTGCAGTTGTTTTATTTAATATATCCGTTCTCTGCCTGAAAAAAACGGTACACACAGTGACTCAGTCACATACCATATCTGTGTGCACTGCTCAGCCCAGTGTGCTGCATGCCTGCATCATCTATGTATATATTATATATCTGACTGTGCTCAGCTCACACAGCTTATAATTGTGGGGGAGACTGGGGAGCACTGCAGTGCCAGTTATAGGTTATAGCAGGAGCCAGGAGTACAAGACAGTCACATACCATATCTGTGTGCACTGCTCAGCCCAGTGTGCTGCATCATCTATGTATATATTATATATCTGACTGTGCTCAGCTCACACAGCTTATAATTGTGGGGGAGACTGGGGAGCACTGCAGTGCCAGTTATAGGTTATAGCAGGAGCCAGGAGTACATATTATATTAAAATTAAACAGTGCACACTTTTGCTGCAGGAGTGCCACTGCCAGTGTGACTGACCAGTGACCTGACCACACTGACCACCAGTACAGTTAGTAGTATACTATATTGTGATTGCCTGAAAAAGTTAAACACTCGTCGTGTGACTTCACTTGTGTGGTGTTTTTTTTTTTATTCTATAAAAAACTCATTCTGCTGACAGACAGTGTCCAGCAGGTCCGTCATTATATAAAATATATACCTGTCCGGCTGCAGTAGTGATATATATATTTTTTTTATATCATTATTTATCATCCAGTCGCAGCAGACACAGTACGGTAGTTCACGGCTGTAGCTACCTCTGTGTCGGCACTCGGCAGTCCATCCATAATTGTATACCACCTAACCGTGTTTTTTTTTTCTTTCTTCTTTATACATACATACTACGACATCTCTTTATCAACCAGTCTATATTAGCAGCAGACACAGTACAGTACGGTAGTTCACGGCTGTGGCTACCTCTGTGTCGGCACTCGGCAATCCGTCCATAATTGTATACCACCTAACCGTGGTTTTTTTTTCTTTCTTCTTCATACATACATACTACGACATCTCTTTATCAACCAGTCTATATTAGCAGCAGACACAGTACAGTACGGTAGTTCACGGCTGTGGCTACCTCTGTGTCGGCACTCGGCAGTCCGTCCATAATTGTATACCACCTAACCGTGGTTTTTTTTCTTTCTTCTTTATACATACATACTACGACATCTCTTTATCAACCAGTCTATATTAGCAGCAGACACAGTACAGTACGGTAGTTCACGGCTGTGGCTACCTCTGTGTCGGCACTCGGCAGTCCGTCCATAATTGTATACCACCTAACCGTGGTTTTTTTTTCTTTCTTCTTCATACATACATACTACGACATCTCTTTATCAACCAGTCTATATTAGCAGCAGACACAGTACAGTACGGTAGTTCACGGCTGTGGCTACCTCTGTGTCGGCACTCGGCAGTCAGTCCATAATTGTATACCACCTAACCGTGGTTTTTTTTTCTTTCTTCTTTATACATACATACTACGACATCTCTTTATCAACCAGTCTATATTAGCAGCAGACACAGTACAGTACGGTAGTTCACGGCTGTGGCTACCTCTGTGTCGGCACTCGGCAGTCCGTCCATAATTGTATACCACCTACCCGTGGTTTTTTTTTCTTTCTTCTTTATACATACATACTACTACATCTCTTTATCAACCAGTCTATATTAGCAGCAGACACAGTACAGTACGGTAGTTCACGGCTGTGGCTACCTCTGTGTCGGCACTCGGCAGTCCGTCCATAATTGTATACTAGTATCCATCCATCTCCATTGTTTACCTGAGGTGCCTTTTAGTTGTGCCTATTAAAATATGGAGAGAAAAAATGTTGAGGTTCCAAAATTAGGGAAAGATCAAGATCCACTTCCACCTCGTGCTGAAGCTGCTGCCACTAGTCATGGCCGAGACGATGAAATGCCAGCAATGTCGTCTGCCAAGGCCGATGCCCAATGTCATAGTACAGAGCATGTCAAATCCAAAACACCAAATATCAGTAAAAAAAGGACTCCAAAACCTAAAATAAAATTGTCGGAGGAGAAGCGTAAACTTGCCAATATGCCATTTACCACACGGAGTGGCAAGGAACGGCTGAGGCCCTGGCCTATGTTCATGGCTAGTGGTTCAGCTTCACATGAGGATGGAAGCACTCAGCCTCTCGCTAGAAAAATGAAAAGACTCAAGCTGGCAAAAGCACAGCAAAGAACTGTGCATTCTTCGAAATCCCAAATCCACAAGGAGAGTCCAATTGTGTCGGTTGCGATGCCTGACCTTCCCAACACTGGACGTGAAGAGCATGCGCCTTCCACCATTTGCACGCCCCCTGCAAGTGCTGGAAGGAGCACCCGCAGTCCAGTTCCTGATAGTCAGATTGAAGATGTCAGTGTTGAAGTACACCAGGATGAGGAGGATATGGGTGTTGCTGGCGCTGGGGAGGAAATTGACCAGGAGGATTCTGATGGTGAGGTGGTTTGTTTAAGTCAGGCACCCGGGGAGACACCTGTTGTCGGTGGGAGGAATATGGCCGTTGACATGCCAGGTGAAAATACCAAAAAAATCAGCTCTTCGGTGTGGAGGTATTTCAACAGAAATGCGGACAACATTTGTCAAGCCGTGTGTTCCCTTTGTCAAGCTGTAATAAGTAGGGGTAAGGACGTTAACCACCTCGGAACATCCTCCCTTATACGTCACCTGCAGCGCATTCATAATAAGACAGTGACAAGTTCAAAAACTTTGGGTGACAGCGGAAGCAGTCCACTGACCAGTAAATCCCTTCCTCTTGTAACCAAGCTCACGCAAACCACCCCACCAACTCCCTCAGTGTCAATTTCCTCCTTCCCCAGGAATGCCAATAGTCCTGCAGGCCATGTCACTGGCAATTCTGACGATTCCTCTCCTGCCTGGGATTCCTCCGATGCATCCTTGCGTGTAACGCCTACTGCTGCTGGCGCTGCTGTTGTTGCTGCTGGGAGTCGATGGTCATCCCAGAGGGGAAGTCGTAAGCCCACTTGTACTACTTCCAGTAAGCAATTGACTGTTCAACAGTCCTTTGCGAGGAAGATGAAATATCACAGCAGTCATCCTGCTGCAAAGCGGATAACTGAGGCCTTGACAACTATGTTGGTGTTAGACGTGCGTCCGGTATCCGCCGTTAGTTCACAGGGAACTAGACAATTTATTGAGGCAGTGTGCCCCCGTTACCAAATACCATCTAGGTTCCACTTCTCTAGGCAGGCGATACCGAGAATGTACACGGACGTCAGAAAAAGACTCACCAGTGTCCTAAAAAATGCAGTTGTACCCAATGTCCACTTAACCACGGACATGTGGACAAGTGGAGCAGGGCAGGGTCAGGACTATATGACTGTGACAGCCCACTGGGTAGATGTATGGACTCCCGCCGCAAGAACAGCAGCGGCGGCACCAGTAGCAGCATCTCGCAAACGCCAACTCTTTCCTAGGCAGGCTACGCTTTGTATCACCGGTTTCCAGAATACGCACACAGCTGAAAACCTCTTACGGCAACTGAGGAAGATCATCGCGGAATGGCTTACCCCAATTGGACTCTCCTGTGGATTTGTGGCATCGGACAACGCCAGCAATATTGTGTGTGCATTAAATATAGGCAAATTCCAGCACGTCCCATGTTTTGCACATACCTTGAATTTGGTGGTGCAGAATTATTTAAAAAACGACAGGGGCGTGCAAGAGATGCTGTCGGTGGCCAGAAAAATTGCGGGACACTTTCGGCGTACAGGCACCACGTACAGAAGACTGGAGCACCACCAAAAACTACTGAACCTGCCCTGCCATCATCTGAAGCAAGAAGTGGTAACGAGGTGGAATTCAACCCTCTATATGCTTAAGAGGTTGGAGGAGCAGCAAAAGGCCATTCAAGCCTATACAATTGAGCACGATATAGGAGGTGGAATGCACCTGTCTCAAGCGCAGTGGAGAATGATTTCAACGTTGTGCAAGGTTCTGATGCCCTTTGAACTTGCCACACGTGAAGTCAGTTCAGACACTGCCAGCCTGAGTCAGGTCATTCCCCTCATCAGGCTTTTGCAGAAGAAGCTGGAGACATTGAAGGAGGAGCTAACACGGAGCGATTCCGCTAGGCATGTGGGACTTGTGGATGGAGCCCTTAATTCGCTTAACAAGGATTCACGGGTGGTCAATCTGTTGAAATCAGAGCACTACATTTTGGCCACCGTGCTCGATCCTAGATTTAAAGCCTACCTTGGATCTCTCTTTCCGGCAGACACAAGTCTGCTGGGGTTGAAAGACCTGCTGGTGAGAAAATTGTCAAGTCAAGCGGAACGCGACCTGTCAACATCTCCTCCTTCACATTCTCCCGCAACTGGGGGTGCGAGGAAAAGGCTCAGAATTCCGAGCCCACCCGCTGGCGGTGATGCAGGGCAGTCTGGAGCGACTGCTGATGCTGACATCTGGTCCGGACTGAAGGACCTGACAACGATTACGGACATGTCGTCTACTGTCACTGCATATGATTCTCTCACCATTGAAAGAATGGTGGAGGATTATATGAGTGACCGCATCCAAGTAGGCACGTCACGCAGTCCATACTTATACTGGCAGGAAAAAGAGGCAATTTGGAGGCCATTGCACAAACTGGCTTTATTCTACCTAAGTTGCCCTCCCACAAGTGTGTACTCCGAAAGAGTGTTTAGTGCCGCCGCTCACCTTGTCAGCAATCGGCGTACGAGGTTACATCCAGAAAATGTGGAGAAGATGATGTTCATTAAAATGAATTATAATCAATTCCTCCGCGGAGACATTGACCAGCAGCAATTGCCTCCACAAAGTACACAGGGAGCTGAGATGGTGGATTCCAGTGGGGACGAATTGATAATCTGTGAGGAGGGGGATGTACACGGTGATATATCGGAGGGTGATGATGAGGTGGACATCTTGCCTCTGTAGAGCCAGTTTGTGCAAGGAGAGATTAATTGCTTCTTTTTTGGGGGGGGGTCCAAACCAACCCGTCATATCAGTCACAGTCGTGTGGCAGACCCTGTCACTGAAATGATGGGTTGGTTAAAGTGTGCATGTCCTGTTTTGTTTATACAACATAAGGGTGGGTGGGAGGGCCCAAGGACAATTCCATCTTGCACCTCTTTTTTCTTTTATTTTTCTTTGCGTCATGTGCTGTTTGGGGAGGGTTTTTTGGAAGGGACATCCTGCGTGACACTGCAGTGCCACTCCTAAATGGGCCCGGTGTTTGTGTCGGCCACTAGGGTCGCTAATCTTACTCACACAGTCAGCTACCTCATTGCGCCTCTTTTTTTCTTTGCGTCATGTGCTGATTGGGGAGGGTTTTTTGGAAGGGACATCCTGCGTGACACTGCAGTGCCACTCCTAAATGGGCCCGGTGTTTGTGTCGGCCACTAGGGTCGCTTATCTTACTCACACAGTCAGCTACCTCATTGCGCCTCTTTTTTTCTTTGCGTCATGTGCTGATTGGGGAGGGTTTTTTGGAAGGGACATCCTGCGTGACACTGCAGTGCCACTCCTAGATGGGCCAGGTGTTTGTGTCGGCCACTAGTGTCGCTTAGCTTAGTCATCCAGCGACCTTGGTGCAAATTTTAGGACTAAAAATAATATTGTGAGGTGTGAGGTATTCAGAATAGACTGAAAATGAGTGGAAATTATGGTTTTTGAGGTTAATAATAATATGGGATCAAAATGACCCCCAAATTCTATGATTTAAGCTGTTTTTTAGTGTTTTTTTTTAAAAAACACCCGAATCCAAAACACACCCGAATCCGACAAAAAAAATTCGGTGAGGTTTTGCCAAAACGCGGTCGAACCCAAAACACGGCCGCGGAACCGAACCCAAAACCAAAACACAAAACCCGAAAAATTTCAGGCGCTCATCTCTACAGTATAGTACTATCATAGGATTATAGCGCAACTTTAAATGCTACTATGTAGTCTAACCATTATTTACTCCTACTCAATATAAATGTAATACAATGAGTGAGATGTCATTTACAGTATATCTAAATTATTCCAACACTGTAAACATGGGGGGTAATTCCAAGTTGATCGCAGCAGGAAAATTTTTAGCAGTTGGGCAAAACCATGTGCACTGCAGGGGAGGCAGATATAACATGTGCAGAGAGAGTTAGATTTGGGTGGGTTATTTTATTTCTATGCAGGGTAAATACTGGCTGCTTTATTTTTACACTGCAAATTAGATTGCAGATTGAACACACCCCACCCAAATCTAACTCCCTCTGCACATGTTATATCTGCCTCCCCTGCAGTGCACATGGTTTTGCCCAATTGCTAACAGAATTCCTGCTGCGATCAACTTGGAATTACCCCCATTATTCTTTGTAAGTAAAGAGACAGCAAAAAAGGATTTGTTCACACTGTACATGTTTTTTTTTAAGTCTCTACTGTGCATTAATGGCCATTAAATGCACTTTTGATGCTTCAATTAAAATAAATAATCCAAATAAATAGCCCAGCACACACACGCACGCACGCACACACACACACACACACATACACACACATATACAGAGTGCTATTAGAAAGCAGAATATTCATCCAACTGTCTACAAGGGCTACTTCACTCCTAAGATAAATTGGTCAATGATACAGTATCTAGGGTTCTGCAAAGTGTAACCTCGTGACCTTTTTTTTTAATTCTTTTTTTTTTTTTTGAAGTTTAATAACTCTTACAACAGTGTTTCCCAAACTTTGACTCACGGCACCCTAGAGCATCAGAATTATTTTAATGCACCCCTAGCCAAAACTTTGAGAAATTAAGAAAGAAATATTAAATTAAGAAAGTTGTGTTAATAGGTCATCCTTGGGCCCAGTACAGTATGTGGTGAGGGAAAAGATTTGCTAGTGTTTGTCCACATATTTTAGAATTGACAACCAGAAGCACTGGTTTTACCTATTACATTGACCACAAATTTAATTTGGTCCTAGACCATCAACTCAAAGCACACCCGCAAGTGTCCCGATAAACCCCATGGTACCTAGACACACAGTTTAAGAACCACTGTCTCACAGTATAATTATATGTAACACTCATGCAATCCCATCTAACAGTGAGCAAATGCAAAGCCCTTGCAAACACTCAATTGCAAACTGTATCAATTCTGTCCTCTACCCTGTGATTTTCAGTTAGTAGAGGGGCAGGGACTAAGGTTGCACTCAGGTAGAAGAGTGTCAGTAATTCACAATAGCATACAGATAACAAAGAAACAAATAGATAACAGAGTCCAAAAATAAGGATTGCACTTGGATAGAAAAGTATCATGGAATTAAAGACTGCACTTGAATAGTAGTAAAAAAAACCCAGGGATGAACTTGGATAGAAGAGTGGCAGAAACTAAAATTTTTACTCAGGTGGCAGAGAGTCTTGGAACTCAGGATTGCAATCAAGTAGAAGCAGAAGCTCAGAACTGTATTTGTGTAGCATAGTGGAAAGAACTTATGATTGCACTAGGGTAGCAGAATGTCACAAATTAATGTTTACACCCAGGTAGCAGAATAACAAAAAATTCAGTAATGAATATTTGGCTTCAAACTGCATCAGTGCTTTCCCCTACCTTCTAATATACTGTATATGTATCATAGCATATGTCCTTATTGCTTCAATGTATTTACTTGCATGTGCAGATTTTACCTATAGACTGCACTATGCACCTTTTCGAGTAGATATTCAGTTTGAAAGACATGTTTAGCATTCTGTAAGATCTCCCTCATTTGTTTTATTAATTCATTATGTTTATCTAGGCACAATTTATAATCAATGTCAAGTTTATCCAGTTTTGTACAGCTCTGTGGCAAATGAAAATAACACATATTATATATATATATATATATATATATATACACACTCCAAAAGATAGAGGCACTCCCGGAATTGGAACAATTTCAAACAATCATGGTGGTTTATTCAACGTTTTGGGGTACTGCCCCCTGTCATCATGATGACGTCCTGATGACGGGGGGCAGTACCCCGAAATGTTGAATAAACCACCATGATTGTTTGAAATTGTTCCAAGTCCGGGAGTGCCTCTATCTTTTGGAGTGTATGGTAGGGGGTTGGCAGGCCCCGGGAGAGCACCCTGGCAAGGCATTTCATTGTTTTCCATGGAGTGCCTGCTTTGGGATTTTGGTATATATATATATATATATATATATATATATATTTATAACATCCTGTAAATATATACTGTATATTTATACTTGGTCAGTGGTCAATCCTGTAAGTTAGAACTTGTTATATATGTAAATGTTATGATTACTATCTTGCAGACTGGTGACAGGATCTCATGGAGAAATGGAGAACCACACTTCTATTATAGTATTCCACATTTTGCCATTTTCCATGAAAGCTGGTGATGAACCCGTCATTTTCAGTGTTTTTTTATTAATATTTTTGGTTGGAGTCCTGGTGAATACAGCTATAATCACAGTTATATGTCTGGATTCACATTTACACCCCCCCATGTATCTGTTCCTCTGTAACTTGTCCTTTGTAGATCTGTGTTACACTACAGTAACTGTCCCCAAACTGCTGGACATGTTGCGATCTGGGAAAAACACATTATCCATCACACAATGTATCACTCAGATATACTTTTTCTTTATAGCCGCCAGCTCTGAGGTTATACTATTATTTGTGATGGGGTACGACCGATACATTGCAATCTGTCATCCCTTACACTACCACCAGATACTGAGCAAGAAGGTCTGCATACTGCTTGTGACTATGATCTGGCTGTGTGCATGTTTAAATGCAATGTTTTGTGTACTTTCTGTTCTTAAAATGTCCTTCTGTCATTCTGTCACCATCCATCAGTTCTTCTGTGATGTTAAAGCTCTGATTAATATCGCCTGTTCTGGATTAAACATGTTTTTTATTTTCTTGTATGGTAACACAGTGACACTTGGCGTTTGTCCATTCTTCATCAATGTGATTTCATACCAAAAAATTATCAAGGTTATAGTGCATATTAAATCAATGGATGGAAGAAGAAAAGCTTTCTCCACCTGCTCATCCCACCTAACGGTCATGATCATCTACTATGTTAACTGCGTCTCTGTATACTTGCTGCCACCTTCAGAAAAACACGATGTACTAGAACAGGTTATGACTGTGCTGTATACAACAGTGTTCCCCATGGTAAATCCTCTTGTATACAGTCTACGCACTAATGAAATCAGGAGAGCTTTTCAGAGGTCAGTGGCACAGTTAGTAACCACTCATTAGCTCATACTTAGCATCTTTCCAGTATTTATGTATTGTACATAGATCAAACCATGTTCTGGTAACCCCTGGTCGATGGCTGGTTCATACAAAACAGAAGTGCCCATTGGGCAGAAAATAATTCTATCGGAGCTGTAGCCATAATACAGTATATTTGGTTTCAAAGGCTAACAGGTATGTGGGTACGCATTGAACATCTGAATAAACATCTTCATACTGTTACTCATTGATGGGGAGTATTATGTATCAACTGAACCAGTGATGTGGGGTGAGGTGAGGCAGAGCCTTTCCTGTCATACTAAAGTATATTCCAGAGTTTTGATTATATAAAGTATATGAAAAACACAAAAGAATTTTAGAAATATCAGCATGGTGAACAACTCCTCATTGCAGCAGAAATGTCTTGTTGCACCTGAACTGATATACCAACAATCCTTTCTGTGGCTATTTGTAAAGTTGCATACACACTGTGAGATTTATCCTTGCGATTTTGACTGTATAGTCAAAATCGCAAGGGAAATTAGTGCACATAGCAAGGTGTTAGCCACCTTGCGATACTGCTGTGATCCCGATGCGCGGTCCAGCAGGGTGTCGGCATCGCAAGGCTAGATAGACTGTGCAGGCAAGTCAGTCTTAACTATGTAGTACTAAAATATAGTCAAAATTGGCACTTCGTTAAATCACACATAGCCAATATCGCAAGCACACATAGTCAGTATCGTATAGACAATGGGGGTCATTCCGAGTTGATCGTAGCTGTGCTAAATTTAGCACAGCTACGATCATCTTCCCTGACATGCGGGGGGACACCCAGCACAATGTTAGTTCGCCCCGTATGTCAGTCCGGCCCTCCACACACAAGTACAAAAGCATCGCACAGCGGTGATTCTTTTGTACTTGTGGAGTAACTCCCAGCCAGCGCAGGTCCTGCGGCTGGCCGGGAGTTGATCGTCACTGCCCCTGGTTGCAGCTGCTGCGTGTGAAGTCACGCAGCCGCTGCAGCCCGCCCTCCGCGCGGTTTGGCCACGCCTGCATTGGCTGGACTGCGCCCCCATAATGGTGGACAAATGCCGCCGTGCTGCCCCCTCCCACCCATCGACCGCCTCTGCCTGTCAATCAGGCAGCGGCGATCGCAGGGAAACGATGGCCTACGGCCATCCCGCATGCGCCGGCGCATGCGCAATTCCGACCCGACCGCTGCGATAAACTGCAGCGAGCGATCGGGTCAAAATGACCCCCTATGTCGCATAGTCAAAATCAAAGACAGCCAAAATCTCACTGTGTGTTTGTACCTTAACACTCAGGGCCAACTACTCTCTGCCATCACATTTCTGGCTCTGCACATGGGGGCTCATTCCGAGTTGTTCGCTCGCAAGCGGATTTTAGCAGATTTGCTCATGCTAAGCCGCCGCCTACTGGGAGTGAATCTTAGCATCTTAAAATTGCGAACGATGTATTCGCAATATTGTGATTACACACTTCGTAGCAGTTTCTGAGTAGCTCCAGACTTACTCGGCATCTGCGATCAGTTCACTGCTTGTCGTTCCTGGTTTGACGTCACAAACACACCCAGCGTTCGCCCAGACACTCCTCCGTTTCTCTGGCCACTCCTGCGTTTTTTCCGGAAACGGTAGAGTTTTTCCCCACACGCCCATAAAACGGCCTGTTTCCGCCCAGTAACACCCATTTCCTGTCAATCACATTACGATCGCCAGAACGATGAAAAAGCCGTGAGTAAAAATCCTAACTGCATAGCAAATTTACTTGGCGCAGTCGCAGTGCGGACATTGCGCATGCGCATTAAGCGGAAAAACGCTGCGATGCGAAGATTTTTACCGAGCGAACAACTCGGAATGACCCCCATGATTCATTCATTCTCTGCCTGCAGCTGATTACTTTGTGTCCCATCGTATGGCAGTTATAAACTTGGGTGGGATTCAATTGAATGCTGTAAATTTTGCCGCACAAACAAAAAAAAAGGGGGGGGGGCCTTTATTGTGATGTTTTCCCAGAAGTTTTAATCACACAACTCAATGAAGCTACATTTTATTTGCGAAAACATTCACCCGTTATCCCAGATCATGTGTTTTCGTGCGACAAGTTCCCACATCTACAGTGTGTGTTTACTGTGATTGCGGCCTTAAAAAATGCCACTTATTGCGGATTTTGTTTCTCCTGCTTCCGGGCAGGTTAGACAATATCCTTGATAGTGCCGGCTATTGGTGGTAATCCCACAGGGATCAAATAGACGTGGTAAATTACCACCGTTAATTGAATTCCCATTTGAACCTAAACTTTCAGAATTGATTACTCTGTGCGTGCATGCAGTTGTCTCAGCATTTGATTCAAACTGTAATAGATTTGCTCTTATTGTGTCAGATGTTGACTTGTAGTGTTTACCTCTAAGACCACAACTAAGTCTAGTGATTTTGAAGCAATGCTGTTATTTCATCATCTATTTGTACACAACAGACATTTACTGCTGAGACAGACATCATCCAATCTATATAATCACTCATACTTCTGCATTCATTTAACTTTGTATTATATAATGCACATCTTACATTTTCCTCATGAGACATAATTCCTGATATGCTACTTACAGTGCTGTCCACGTGTCTCTAGATGACATTTTACCATGAATATTTGAGTATACCTGATGATCAACACTCAAGACTTTGGTATCTATGGCTCTCTTTATATAATCTGGGCTTGGACTGCACACATATTATACATCTCTACATCTATCTATCTATCTATCTATCTATCTATCTATCTATCTATCTATCTATCTATCTATCTATCTATCTATCTACACTGCTCAAAAAAATAAAGGGGACACTTAAACAACACAATGTAACTCCAAGTCAATCACACTTCTGTGAAATCAAACTGTCCACTTAGGAAGCAACACTGATTGACAATCAATTTCACATGCCGTTGTGCAAATGGAATAGACAACAGGTGGAAATTATAGGCAATTAGCAAGACACCCCCAATAAAGGAGTTGTTCTGCAGGTGGTGACCACAGACCAATTCTCAGCTCCTATGCTTTCTGGCTGATGTTTTGGTCACTTTTGCAATCTGGCGGTACTTTCCCTCTAGTGGTAGCATGAGACGGAGTCTACAACCCACACAAGTGGCTCAGGTAGTGCAGCTCATCCAGGATGGCACATCAATGCGAGCTGTGGCAAGAAGGATTGCTGTGTCTGTCAGCGTAGTGTCCAGAGCATGGAGGCGCTACCAGGAGACAGGCCAGTACATCAGGAGACGTGGAGGAGGCCGTAGGAGGGCAACAACCCAGCAGCAGGACCACACTGCCAGAGCAAAATGACCTCCAGCCAGCCACAAATGTGCATGTGTCTACTCAAACGATCAGAAACAGACTCCATGAGGGTGGTATGAGGGCCCAACGTCCACGGGTGGGGGTTGTGCTTACAGCCCAACACCATGCAGGACGTTTGGCATTTGTCAGAAAACATCAAGATTGGCAAATTCGCCACTGGCGCCCTGTGCTCTTCACAGATGAAAGCAGGTTCTCACTGAGCACATGTGACAGATGTGAGTCTGGAGATGCCAAGGAGAATGTTCTGCTTCCTGCAACATCCTCCAGCATGACCGGTTTGGCAGTGGGTCAGTAATGGTGTGGGGTGGCATTTCTTTGGGGGGTCATACAGCCCTCCATGTGCTCGCCAGAGGTAGCCTGACTGCCATTAGGTACTGAGATGAGATACTCAGACCCCTTGTGAGACCTTATGCTGGTGCGGTTGGCCATGGGTTCCTCCTAATACAAGACAATGCTAGACCTCATGTGGTTGGAGTGTGTCAGCAGTTCCTGCAAGACGAAGGCATTGATGCTATGAACTGGCCCGCCTGTTCCCCAGACCTGAATCCAATTGAGCACATCTGGGACATCATTTCTCGCTCCATCCACCAACGCCACGTTGCACCACAGACGACAAGTTCCCACATCTACAGTGTGTGTTTACTGTGATTGCGGCCTTAAAAAATGCCACTTATTGCGGATTTTGTTTCTCCTGCTTCCAGGCAGGTGAGACAAAATCCTTGATAGTGCCGGCTATTGGTGGTAATCCCACAGGGATCAAATAGACGTGGTAAATTACCACCGTTAATTGAATTCACATTTGAACCTAAACTTTCAGAATTGATTACTCTGTGCGTGCATGCAGTTGTCTCAGCATTTGATTCAAACTGTAATAGATTTGCTCTTATTGTGTCAGATGTTGACTTGTAGTGTTTACCTCTAAGACCACAACTAAGTCTAGTGATTTTGAAGCAATGCTGTTATTTCATCATCTATTTGTACACAACAGACATTTACTGCTGAGACAGAGATCGTCCAATCTATATAATCACTCATACTTCTGCATTCATTTAACTTTGTATTATATAATGCACATCTTACATTTTCCTCATGAGACATAATTCCTGATATGCTACTTACAGTGCTGTCCACGTGTCTCTAGATGACATTTTACCATGAATATTTGAGTATACCTGATGATCAACACTCAAGACTATGGTATCTATGGCTCTCTTTATATAATCTGGGTTTGGACTGCACACATATTATACATCTCTATATCTATCTATCTATCTATCTATCTATCTATCTATCTACACTGCTCAAAAAAATAAAGGGAACACTTAAACAACACAATGTAACTCCAAGTCAATCACACTTCTGTGATATCAAACTGTCCCCTTAGGAAGCAACACTGATTGACAATCAATTTCACATGCCATTGTGCAAATGGAATAGACAACAGGTGGAAATTATAGGCAATTAGCAAGACACCCCCAATAAAGGAATTGTTCTGCAGGTGGTGACCACAGACCACTTCTCAGCTCCTATGCTTTCTGGCTGATGTTTTGATCACTTTTGAAAGCTGGCGGTGCTTTCCCTCTAGTGGTAGCATGAGACGGAGTCTACAACCCACACAAGTGGCTCAGGTAGTGCAGCTCATCCAGGATGGGACATCAATGCGAGCTGTGGCAATAAGGTTTGCTGTGTCTGTCAGCGTAGTGTCCAGAGCATGGAGGCGCTACCAGGAGACAGGCCAGTACATCAGGAGACGTGGAGGAGGCCGTAGGAGGGCAACAACCTAGCAGCAGGACCACACTGCCAGAGCAAAATGACCTCCAGCCAGCCACAAATGTGCATGTGTCTACTCAAACGATCAGAAACAGACTCCATGAGGGTGGTATGAGGGTCTAACGTACACAGGTGGGGGTTGTGCTTACAGCCCAACACCGTGCAGGACGTTTGGCATTTGCCAGAGAACACCAAGATCGGCAAATTTGCCACTGGCGCCCTGTGCTCTTCACAGATGAAAGCAGGTTCTCACTGAGCACATGTGACAGATGTGACAGAGTCTGGAGACGCCAAGGAGAACGTTCTGCTGCCTGCAACATCCTCCAGCATGACCGGTTTGGCAGTGGGTCAGTAATGGTGTGGGGTGGCATTTCTTTGGGGGGCAAAAACAGCCCTTCATGTGCTCGCCAGCGGTAGCCTGACTGCCATTAGGTAACGAGATGAGATTCTCAGACCCCTTGTGAGACCATATGCTGGTGCGGTTGGCCCTGGGTTCCTCCTAATGCAAGACAATGCTAGACCTCATGTGGCTGGAGTTTGTCAGCAGTTCCTGCAAGACGAAGGCATTGATGCTATGGACTGGCCTGCCCGTTCCCCAGACCTGAATCCAATTGAGCACATCTGGGACATCATTTGTCGCTCCATCCACCACAGACTGTCCAGGAGTTGGCGGATGCTTTAGTCCAGGTCTGGGAGGAGATCCCTCAGGAGACCATCCGCCATCTCATCAGGAGCATGCCCAGGCATTGTAGGGAGGTCATAAAGGCACGTGGAGGCCACACACACACTACTGAGCCTCATTTTGACTTGTTTTAAGGACATTACATCAAAGTTGGATAAGCTTGTAGTGTGTTTTTCCTCTTTAATTTTGAGTGTGACTCCAAATCCAGACCTCCATGGATTAATAAATTTGATTTCCATTGATAATTTTCAACTATGTAAGGAACAAAGTATTTAATAATAATATTTCATTCATTCAGATCTAGGATGTGTTGTTTAAGTGTTCCCTTTAGTTTTTTGAGCAATGTATATATCCATCCAATCGGTTTATCCGGCACTCCTATGTATAAATTCTTAAAAGTGCTCTGGTGCCCTCTTGTAGGGGATGCCCCCCCCCCCACCCCCACACACACACACATACAGTATCAGAGGAAGAAAGCGGCACTCAGAGTCTCCAAATAAACAACACTATGTTGCGCCATTCTTTCTTTAAACTTGTGAGTCATTTTACTGACATATTGTAGCCCACAGGGGCAGAACAATATATATAACAAATCTGGAAGAACAGGTCAGGGGCCAATGAGTTTTAAATCTTTTACCTAAATGGGCATGCACCACTGTGTCCCCTGTCTGGAGATATCCACAAGTGGTAAACCTCAAACACCGGAAGCAGCCATTCTAAGGTTCAAGGAGTGTTGTTTATTTGGAGACTCTGAGTGCCGCTTTCTTCCTCTGACACTGATATATATACAGTACCAGTCAAAAGTTTGGACACACCTTCTCATTTAATGGTTTTTATTTATTTAGTTATTTTCTACATTGTAGATTAATACTGAAGACATCAAAACTATGAAATAACACATATGGAATTATGTTGTAAACAAAAAAGTTTTAAACAAATCAACATATGTTTTATATTTTACTGTAGATTCCGCAAAGTAGCCCCCTTTTGCTTTGATGACAGCTTTGCACACTCTTTGCATTCTGTCAATCAGCTTCATGAGGTAGTCTCCTGGAATGGTTTTCCAACAGTCTTGAAGGAGTTCCCAGAGGTGCTAAGCACTTGTTGGCTGCTTTTCCTTCACTTTGCGGTCCAACCCATCCCAATCCATCTCAATTGGGTTAAGGTCGGGTGATTGTGGAGGCCAGGTCATCTGACGCAGCACTCCATCACTTTCCTTCTTGGTCAAGTAGTCCTTACATAGTCTGGAGGTGTGTTTGGGGTTATTGTCTTGTTGAAAAACAAATGATGGTCCCAGTAAGCGCAAATCAGATAGGATGGAATGGCGCTGCAGACTGCTGTGGTAGCCATGCTGGTTAAGTGTGCCTTGAATTTTTAATAAATCACCAACAGTGTCACCAGCAAAGCACCCCCATACCATCACACCACCTCATCCATGCTTCACACTGGGAATCACACATGCAGAAACTATCCGCTTACCTTCTCTGCCTCTCACAAAGACACAGTGGTTGGAACCGAAAATCTTAAATTTGGACTCATCATACCAATGTACAGATTTCCACTGGTCTAATGTCCATTCCTTGTGTTTCTTGGCCCAGATGCTGCTGAATCTTTGTTGGTTAGTCAGTTCCTGAAAGTTAGCCAGTACTGTGTAGCTTTGTATTTGTTTGTTGCTTACTGCAAATAGGCCTGGGGATTTGGTATTACACTCTGCCAATCCAGACCTAGCAGTAAGACTGGAGTCAGTCGTTTATCTTGCTGGGGTTCTGTTACTACTCTGTGAACTTAGCAAGTTTGCGGCTGTATTCTAAGACTTGCCTGTCTAATCCTGTCTCACTGTGCTAGGTGTCAGGGGTCAGTTTAGTGGCAGTAAACTGAACCTGTGCACTGCAAGTGAGAATTAGGATTGTGGAGACTCTCCTTGTGTCTATCATTCCATCTCTGACCAAGGAGTTTACTGCCACACCCGTTGGTAACCCTTTAGGGTTTTGCTGTTGCCCTTAGCAACAGCATTTCGGGTTCTCTATGTATTAAAACACAACATCTTGCTTTTCCCATCTGAGCATTTCTAATACAAGGGAGATACCCAGTTCCTTAGCCTCTGGGCTTCTCTGTTCACTTTGTGTGTATTTTGTTACCCTATCACCTTCTGTGTACGTTATGTCATATTCCCCAGTCTGTCTGTGAGTCCATTTGTTGTGCATAACAGTTCTGACACCAGTACTTTCCTGCAGGCACTGGTGTACATAACATATTCAGCAGCCTAATACTCCTGTTGAAATTTTGTGGGAATATGGAGCATACCCCTCAAAATACGTTGCAACAGGTGGTCGATCAGGTGCAGGTCCTGACTCGACAATTTAATGATCTGTCCATTAAAATGCACACCTCCCAGGCTGCTGGCGGAGCTCCCGCAGCAGCAGCAGCACCTGCAGGGGTTAAGGAGCCGAAAGTAAATCTCCCGGATCGTTTTTCTGGAGATCGCTCGCAGTTCTTTTGTTTCAAGGAGAGCTGCAAGCTATACTTCCGGCTTAGGCCTCAGTCTTCTGGGTCGGAGATTCAGCGGGTGGGCATAGTGATTTCCTTGCTACAAGGAGACCCACAGGTCTGGGCATATGGGTTGCAGCCTGACTGTCCGTCGCTTAAAAGTGTTGATGCTTTTTTTACGGCACTGGGCATGTTGTATGATGACCCTGACAAGACGGCCTCAGCCGAGGCTCAGATTTCTATCCTTAAGCAAGGGCGAAGGCCAGTTGAGGTTTACTGTACGGAGTTTCGGAGGTTGGCCCATGATACCCAGTGGAATGACCCAGCCCTGAGACACCAGTACCGAAGAGGTCTTTCTAACCAGATAAAGGACCAACTGGTACAATATCCCTTGCCTGATAGCTTGGATCAGCTCATGCAGTTATCCATCCGGGTGGATAGACGGCTGAGAGAGCGTAGGCTTGAAAGGGAGACTGAGATTTCCTTCCTTCCCAAGGGAACCTCAGACTCTGAGGAATTTTCCGAGGAGCCTATGCAGATTGGGGCTACCCGCCTCTCCTCGCGTGAGAAGACGCGGAGGAGACAGCAGGGGTTGTGTTTGTACTGTGGGAATAAAGGTCATGTGGTAGTATCATGCCCAGAAAAGCCGGAAAACTTCAGGGCCTGAGGGTGATGGGAAATATCCTGTCAGGCCAGAAGTCAGAATTTCCCAAGAAGACTTTTATCATTCCGGTGACCTTGAAGATCCTCGGTCAAACTGTCAAGACTGAGGCCTTTGTGGACAGTGGGGCCGACAGGGTTTTTATGGACCGCCAATTCGCCCTGAAACACTCTGTTCCCTTAGTACCCTTGGCATCGGAAATTGAGATTTGTGGGTTAAACGGGGAACCATTATCCCAAGGTAAAATTACCTCTTGCACTAGCCAGATTTCTTTGTTTATTGGAGCCACACACTCTGAAAAATTGTCCTTTTATGTGACTGTCTGTACTTTTGCCCCATTGGTGTTGGGGTTACCCTGGTTAAGGGCCCACAATCCTCAATTTGACTGGGTCTCTGGGAAGATTCTTAGTTGGGGTACTGATTGTTTCAGGAGTTGCTTGAGCCTTCCAGTCAGGCTCTCGCAGCTAAGTTTGCCAGGATTGCCAGGGTGTTATGCAGATTTTGCGGACGTGTTCTCCAAAAAAGTTGCAGAGGTACTACCTCCCCATCGCCCCTATGACTGTGCCATTGATTTGTTGCCAAATGCTAAGCTTCCCAAGAGCAGGTTGTACTCCCTGTCACGTCCTGAGACTCAGGCTATGGCAGAGTACATTCAGGAGAACTTGGCTAAGGGATTTATCAGACCTTCACAGTCTCCAGTTGGGTCGGGGTTCTTCTTCGTGGGTAAAAAGGACGGTTCGTTGCGACCCTGCATCGACTTCAGGGAATTGAACCGTATCACGATTAAAAACTCATACCCACTGCCTCTCATTTCGGTCTTGTTTGACCAGCTTCGTACTGCCACCATTTTTTCTAAGATTGACCTACGCGGTGCGTACAATCTAATCCGAATAAGAGAGGGGGATGAATGGAAGACTGCCTTTAATACCCACTCAGGGCATTATGAATATTTGGTGATGCCTTTTGGGCTCTGTAATGCCCCGGCAGTCTTCCAGGATTTCATGAATGATGTGCTCAGGGAATATTTGGATAGATTCTTAGTTGTATACTTAGATGACATCCTAATCTTCTCCCATTCCCTGGAGGAACATCGGAAGCATGTACGCTTAGTCCTCCAGAAACTCAGAGACCACCGGCTTGGGGCGAAGCTGGAGAAGTGCGAATTTGAAGTTCAGCAAATCGCATTTCTAGGATATATTATCTCCCCAGAAGGTTTCCAAATGGAGGGTTCCAAGGTACAGGCAGTCCTGGATTGGGTGCAACCCACTAGTTTGAAGGCGCTTCAGCGTTTCCAGGGCTTTGCGAATTTTTATAGACGATTTATCGCTGGATTTTCGTCTATAGTGGCGCCCTTGGTGGCACTCACTAAGAAAGGGGCGGATGTTGCTCACTGGTCTTGTGAGGCTAAAGCGGCTTTTGCCCGTCTCAAAAGGGCATTTGTTTCGGCCAAGGTGCTGCGACACCCAGATCCAGAGCGTCCTTTTGTGGTGGAGGTGGATGCCTCTGAGATGGGTATTGGGGCAGTGCTTTCTCAGATGGGAGTGTCTGATAATCGCCTTCATCCCTGTGCTTACTTTTCCCGTAAATTTTCGCCTGCTGAGATGAATTATGACGTGGGTAACCGGGAATTGTTGGCTATTAAGGATGCACTCGAGGAGTGGAGACACTGGCTTGAGGGGGCTAAGTTTGTGGTCTCAATTCTCACTGACCATAAGAATCTGGCATATTTAGAGTCAGCGAAGCGTCTCAATGCCAGGCAGGCACGATGGGCTTTGTTTTTTGCTCGCTTTAATTTTTTGATAACATATCGCCCTGGGTCAAAAAACATCAAGGCTGATGCGCTCTCGCGGAGTTTTGCTCCAATCCAGGAGACCACCGAGGAGCCGTTGCCCATTGTTTCCCCATCATGTATTAAAGTGGGCATTACCCAGGACCTCTTATCATTAGTCCTTAGAGCACAGGAGCAGGCTCCTCCAGACCTTCCGGTAGGTCTTTTGTTTGTGCCTCCTAGGTTAAGACAGCGAGTGTTCCTGGAATTCCATGCCAAGAAGTCGGCAGGTCACCCGGGTATTGCCAGAACTCGGGAGTTGCTATCTAGGGCGGTGTGGTGGCCCTCGGTGGCTAAGGATGTGGATCAGTGGGTTCGGGCATGTGACATCTGTGCCCGAAATAAGACTCCTAGAGGGGTTCCTGTTGGCCCATTACATCCACTCTCTATCCCATCTAAGCCATGGACCCACATTTCAATGGATTTTGTGGTGGACTTGCCCAAATCCTCGGGGATGACAGCCATCTGGGTTGTCGTTGACAGGTTTTCGAAGATGGCGCACTTCGTTCCACTGGTTGGGCTGCCATCGGCCAGACGCCTGTCTGAATTATTTATGCTGCATGTTGTGCGTCTCCACGGGTTGCCACTTGATGTGGTCTCTGACCGCGGATCCCAGTTTGTGGCCAAATTCTGGAGGGCATTTTGTTCCGATCTCCAGATTTCTGTCAGCTTGTCGTCAGGCTACCATCCGCAGTCTAATGGGCAGACTGAAAGGGTGAACCAGTCCTTGGAGCAGTTCCTCAGGTGTTATGTCTCCAAGTGTCAGACTGACTGGGTTGCTCATCTGTCCATGGCGGAGTTTGCCTATAACAACGCGGCTCACTCTGCTACAGGGATCTCTCCCTTCCTTTGTGTGTATGGGCATCATCATAAGGCCAATTCTTTTGACCCCCTGGACTCCACGCCTGGTGGTTCCTCTGTGGTTTCGGTCCTTAGAGGTATTTGGCGGAAAGTGAAGAAAGCCCTTGTGTCTGTGTCATTAGTGACCAAAAGGGTTTTTGATAAGCGGAAAAGACCCTGCAGCTTCAAATTAGGAGACTTCGTCTGGTTGTCTACCAAGAATTTGAAGTTGATACAGCCATCTCATAAGTTAGGCCCCCGGTTCATCGGCCCTTATAAGATCACCAGGGTTATCAATCCGGTGGCATTTCAGTTAGATCTGCCCCGTTCTTTGGGTATCAATAAAACATTTCATTGTTCCCTTTTACAACGGGCGATTAGGAATCCTTCTTCCAGTGGAAGACCTTCCCCTCTTCTGATACGTGGCCAGAGGGAGTTTGTTGTTGAAAGGATTCTTGACTCCAAGGTGGTTCGGGGTCGGCTGTCATTTTTGGTGCACTGGAAGGGGTATGGCCCGGAGGAGCGGTCGTGGGTGTGCAGTTGTGATCTTCATGCCCCCAGACTGATACGCTCTTTCTTCTCGCAGTTCCCTGATAAACCCGGTGGTAGGGGTTCTTTGACCCCTCGTCAGAGGGGGGGGGTACTGTTAGGGTCTCCTGCCCAGTGCTGCCACGTAGTCATGGCAACCGGGAGACAAGTACTAGCGGAGTAACCTGAGCGCAGCTGATACTCCGGTTCGGGTCTTTTGCTGTGCAGTGGTTATAGGCTCTGTGCACGGCAGGGGATCCGGTGCTGGTTTTTGTGCTCACAGTCTGTGAGGTCTGAGTGGGGCGTGGACAGCACCTGCTTTATAAGGCCTCTTTCCAGGTTAAGCAGATGCTGCTGAATCTTTGTTGGTTAGTCAGTTCCTGAAAGTTAGCCAGTACTGTGTAGCTTTGTATTTGTTTGTTGCTTACTGCAAATAGGCCTGGGGATTTGGTATTACACTCTGCCAATCCAGACCTAGCAGTAAGACTGGAGTCAGTCGTTTATCTTGCTGGGGTTCTGTTACTACTCTGTGAACTTAGCAAGTTTGCGGCTGTATTCTAAGACTTGCCTGTCTAATCCTGTCTCACTGTGCTAGGTGTCAGGGGTCAGTTTAGTGGCAGTAAACTGAACCTGTGCACTGCAAGTGAGAATTAGGATTGTGGAGACTCTCCTTGTGTCTATCATTCCATCTCTGACCAAGGAGTTTACTGCCACACCCGTTGGTAACCCTTTAGGGTTTTGCTGTTGCCCTTAGCAACAGCATTTCGGGTTCTCTATGTATTAAAACACAACATCTTGCTTTTCCCATCTGAGCATTTCTAATACAAGGGAGATACCCAGTTCCTTAGCCTCTGGGCTTCTCTGTTCACTTTGTGTGTATTTTGTTACCCTATCACCTTCTGTGTACGTTATGTCATATTCCCCAGTCTGTCTGTGAGTCCATTTGTTGTGCATAACAGTTCTGACACCAGTACTTTCCTGCAGGCACTGGTGTACATAACATATTCAGCAGCCTAATACTCCTGTTGAAATTTTGTGGGAATATGGAGCATACCCCTCAAAATACGTTGCAACAGGTGGTCGATCAGGTGCAGGTCCTGACTCGACAATTTAATGATCTGTCCATTAAAATGCACACCTCCCAGGCTGCTGGCGGAGCTCCCGCAGCAGCAGCACCTGCAGGGGTTAAGGAGCCGAAAGTAAATCTCCCGGATCGTTTTTCTGGAGATCGCTCGCAGTTCTTTTGTTTCAAGGAGAGCTGCAAGCTATACTTCCGGCTTAGGCCTCAGTCTTCTGGGTCGGAGATTCAGCGGGTGGGCATAGTGATTTCCTTGCTACAAGGAGACCCACAGGTCTGGGCATATGGGTTGCAGCCTGACTGTCCGTCGCTTAAAAGTGTTGATGCTTTTTTTACGGCACTGGGCATGTTGTATGATGACCCTGACAAGACGGCCTCAGCCGAGGCTCAGATTTCGATCCTTAAGCAAGGGCGAAGGCCAGTTGAGGTTTACTGTACGGAGTTTCGGAGGTTGGCCCATGATACCCAGTGGAATGACCCAGCCCTGAGACACCAGTACCGAAGAGGTCTTTCTAACCAGATAAAGGACCAACTGGTACAATATCCCTTGCCTGATAGCTTGGATCAGCTCATGCAGTTATCCATCCGGGTGGATAGACGGCTGAGAGAGCGTAGGCTTGAAAGGGAGACTGAGATTTCCTTCCTTCCCAAGGGAACCTCAGACTCTGAGGAATTTTCCGAGGAGCCTATGCAGATTGGGGCTACCCGCCTCTCCTCGCGTGAGAAGACGCGGAGGAGACAGCAGGGGTTGTGTTTGTACTGTGGGAATAAAGGTCATGTGGTAGTATCATGCCCAGAAAAGCCGGAAAACTTCAGGGCCTGAGGGTGATGGGAAATATCCTGTCAGGCCAGAAGTCAGAATTTCCCAAGAAGACTTTTATCATTCCGGTGACCTTGAAGATCCTCGGTCAAACTGTCAAGACTGAGGCCTTTGTGGACAGTGGGGCCGACGGGGTTTTTATGGACCGCCAATTCGCCCTGAAACACTCTGTTCCCTTAGTACCCTTGGCATCGGAAATTGAGATTTGTGGGTTAAACGGGGAACCATTATCCCAAGGTAAAATTACCTCTTGCACTAGCCAGATTTCTTTGTTTATTGGAGCCACACACTCTGAAAAATTGTCCTTTTATGTGACTGTCTGTACTTTTGCCCCATTGGTGTTGGGGTTACCCTGGTTAAGGGCCCACAATCCTCAATTTGACTGGGTCTCTGGGAAGTTTCTTAGTTGGGGTACTGATTGTTTCAGGAGTTGCTTGAGCCTTCCAGTCAGGCTCTCGCAGCTAAGTTTGCCAGGATTGCCAGGGTGTTATGCAGATTTTGCGGACGTGTTCTCCAAAAAAGTTGCAGAGGTACTACCTCCCCATCGCCCCTATGACTGTGCCATTGATTTGTTGCCAAATGCTAAGCTTCCCAAGAGCAGGTTGTACTCCCTGTCACGTCCTGAGACTCAGGCTATGGCAGAGTACATTCAGGAGAACTTGGCTAAGGGATTTATCAGACCTTCACAGTCTCCAGTTGGGTCGGGGTTCTTCTTCGTGGGTAAAAAGGACAGTTCGTTGCGACCCTGCATCGACTTCAGGGAATTGAACCGTATCACGATTAAAAACTCATACCCACTGCCTCTCATTTCGGTCTTGTTTGACCAGCTTCGTACTGCCACCATTTTTTCTAAGATTGACCTACGCGGTGCGTACAATCTAATCCGAATAAGAGAGGGGGATGAATGGAAGACTGCCTTTAATACCCACTCAGGGCATTATGAATATTTGGTGATGCCTTTTGGGCTCTGTAATGCCCCGGCAGTCTTCCAGGATTTCATGAATGATGTGCTCAGGGAATATTTGGATAGATTCTTAGTTGTATACTTAGATGACATCCTAATCTTCTCCCATTCCCTGGAGGAACATCGGAAGCATGTACGCTTAGTCCTCCAGAAACTCAGAGACCACCGGCTTGGGGCGAAGCTGGAGAAGTGCGAATTTGAAGTTCAGCAAATCGCATTTCTAGGATATATTATCTCCCCAGAAGGTTTCCAAATGGAGGGTTCCAAGGTACAGGCAGTCCTGGATTGGGTGCAACCCACTAGTTTGAAGGCGCTTCAGCGTTTCCTGGGCTTTGCGAATTTTTATAGACGATTTATCGCTGGATTTTCGTCTATAGTGGCGCCCTTGGTGGCACTCACTAAGAAAGGGGCGGATGTTGCTCACTGGTCTTGTGAGGCTAAAGCGGCTTTTGCCCGTCTCAAAAGGGCATTTGTTTCGGCCAAGGTGCTGCGACACCCAGATCCAGAGCGTCCTTTTGTGGTGGAGGTGGATGCCTCTGAGATGGGTATTGGGGCAGTGCTTTCTCAGATGGGAGTGTCTGATAATCGCCTTCATCCCTGTGCTTACTTTTCCCGTAAATTTTCGCCTGCCGAGATGAATTATGACGTGGGTAACCGGGAATTGTTGGCTATTAAGGATGCACTCGAGGAGTGGAGACACTGGCTTGAGGGGGCTAAGTTTGTGGTCTCAATTCTCACTGACCATAAGAATCTGGCATATTTAGAGTCAGCGAAGCGTCTCAATGCCAGGCAGGCACGATGGGCTTTGTTTTTTGCTCGCTTTAATTTTTTGATAACATATCGCCCTGGGTCAAAAAACATCAAGGCTGATGCGCTCTCGCAGAGTTTTGCTCCAATCCAGGAGACCACCGAGGAGCCGTTGCCCATTGTTTCCCCATCATGTATTAAAGTGGGCATTACCCAGGACCTCTTATCATTAGTCCTTAGAGCACAGGAGCAGGCTCCTCCAGACCTTCCGGTAGGTCTTTTGTTTGTGCCTCCTAGGTTAAGACAGCGAGTGTTCCTGGAATTCCATGCCAAGAAGTCGGCAGGTCACCCGGGTATTGCCAGAACTCGGGAGTTGCTATCTAGGGCGGTGTGGTGGCCCTCGGTGGCTAAGGATGTGGATCAGTGGGTTCGGGCATGTGACATCTGTGCCCGAAATAAGACTCCTAGAGGGGTACCTGTTGGCCCATTACATCCACTCTCTATCCCATCTAAGCCATGGACCCACATTTCAAATGATTTTGTGGTGGACTTGCCCAAATCCTCGGGGATGACAGCCATCTGGGTTGTCGTTGACAGGTTTTCGAAGATGGCGCACTTCGTTCCACTGGTTGGGCTGCCATCGGCCAGACGCCTGTCTGAATTATTTATGCTGCATGTTGTGCGTCTCCACGGGTTGCCACTTGATGTGGTCTCTGACCGCGGATCCCAGTTTGTGGCCAAATTCTGGAGGGCATTTTGTTCCGATCTCCAGATTTCTGTCAGCTTGTCGTCAGGCTACCATCCGCAGTCTAA
This sequence comes from Pseudophryne corroboree, assembly GCF_028390025.1. NCBI lineage: Eukaryota > Metazoa > Chordata > Amphibia > Anura > Myobatrachidae > Pseudophryne > Pseudophryne corroboree. The sequence continues at coordinate 453,508,714 of NC_086450.1, read as the reverse complement.
TGGGCAGACTGAAAGGGTGAACCAGTCCTTGGAGCAGTTCCTCAGGTGTTATGTCTCCAAGTGTCAGACTGACTGGGTTGCTCATCTGTCCATGGCGGAGTTTGCCTATAACAACGCGGCTCACTCTGCTACAGGGATCTCTCCCTTCCTTTGTGTGTATGGGCATCATCATAAGGCCAATTCTTTTGACCCCCTGGACTCCACGCCAGGTGGTTCCTCTGTGGTTTCGGTCCTTAGAGGTATTTGGCGGAAAGTGAAGAAAGCCCTTGTGTCTGTGTCATTAGTGACCAAAAGGGTTTTTGATAAGCGGAAAAGACCCTGCAGCTTCAAATTAGGAGACTTCGTCTGGTTGTCTACCAAGAATTTGAAGTTGATACAGCCATCTCATAAGTTAGGCCCCCGGTTCATCGGCCCTTATAAGATCACCAGGGTTATCAATCCGGTGGCATTTCAGTTAGATCTGCCCCGTTCTTTGGGTATCAATAAAACATTTCATTGTTCCCTTTTACAACGGGCGATTAGGAATCCTTCTTCCAGTGGAAGACCTTCCCCTCTTCTGATACGTGGCCAGAGGGAGTTTGTTGTTGAAAGGATTCTTGACTCCAAGGTGGTTCGGGGTCGGCTGTCATTTTTGGTGCACTGGAAGGGGTATGGCCCGGAGGAGCGGTCGTGGGTGTGCAGTTGTGATCTTCATGCCCCCAGACTGATACGCTCTTTCTTCTCGCAGTTCCCTGATAAACCCGGTGGTAGGGGTTCTTTGACCCCTCGTCAGATGGGGGGGTACTGTTAGGGTCTCCTGCCCAGTGCTGCCACGTAGTCATGGCAACCGGGAGACAAGTACTAGCGGAGTAACCTGAGCGCAGCTGATACTCCGGTTCGGGTCTTTTGCTGTGCAGTGGTTATAGGCTCTGTGCACGGCAGGGGATCCGGTGCTGGTTTTTGTGCTCACAGTCTGTGAGGTCTGAGTGGGGCGTGGACAGCACCTGCTTTATAAGGCCTCTTTCCAGGTTAAGCAGATGCTGCTGAATCTTTGTTGGTTAGTCAGTTCCTGAAAGTTAGCCAGTACTGTGTAGCTTTGTATTTGTTTGTTGCTTACTGCAAATAGGCCTGGGGATTTGGTATTACACTCTGCCAATCCAGACCTAGCAGTAAGACTGGAGTCAGTCGTTTAGCTTGCTGGGGTTCTGTTACTACTCTGTGAACTTAGCAAGTTTGCGGCTGTATTCTAAGACTTGCCTGTCTAATCCTGTCTCACTGTGCTAGGTGTCAGGGGTCAGTTTAGTGGCAGTAAACTGAACCTGTGCACTGCAAGTGAGAATTAGGATTGTGGAGACTCTCCTTGTGTCTATCATTCCATCTCTGACCAAGGAGTTTACTGCCACACCCGTTGGTAACCCTTTAGGGTTTTGCTGTTGCCCTTAGCAACAGCATTTCGGGTTCTCTATGTATTAAAACACAACATCTTGCTTTTCCCATCTGAGCATTTCTAATACAAGGGAGATACCCAGTTCCTTAGCCTCTGGGCTTCTCTGTTCACTTTGTGTGTATTTTGTTACCCTATCACCTTCTGTGTACGTTATGTCATATTCCCCAGTCTGTCTGTGAGTCCATTTGTTGTGCATAACAGTTCTGACACCAGTACTTTCCTGCAGGCACTGGTGTACATAACATATTCAGCAGCCTAATACTCCTGTTGAAATTTTGTGGGAATATGGAGCATACCCCTCAAAATACGTTGCAACAGGTGGTCGATCAGGTGCAGGTCCTGACTCGACAATTTAATGATCTGTCCATTAAAATGCACACCTCCCAGGCTGCTGGCGGAGCTCCCGCAGCAGCAGCACCTGCAGGGGTTAAGGAGCCGAAAGTAAATCTCCCGGATCGTTTTTCTGGAGATCGCTCGCAGTTCTTTTGTTTCAAGGAGAGCTGCAAGCTATACTTCCGGCTTAGGCCTCAGTCTTCTGGGTCGGAGATTCAGCGGGTGGGCATAGTGATTTCCTTGCTACAAGGAGACCCACAGGTCTGGGCATATGGGTTGCAGCCTGACTGTCCGTCGCTTAAAAGTGTTGATGCTTTTTTACGGCACTGGGCATGTTGTATGATGACCCTGACAAGACGGCCTCAGCCGAGGCTCAGATTTCGATCCTTAAGCAAGGGCGAAGGCCAGTTGAGGTTTACTGTACGGAGTTTCGGAGGTTGGCCCATGATACCCAGTGGAATGACCCAGCCCTGAGACACCAGTACCGAAGAGGTCTTTCTAACCAGATAAAGGACCAACTGGTACAATATCCCTTGCCTGATAGCTTGGATCAGCTCATGCAGTTATCCATCCGGGTGGATAGACGGCTGAGAGAGCGTAGGCTTGAAAGGGAGACTGAGATTTCCTTCCTTCCCAAGGGAACCTCAGACTCTGAGGAATTTTCCGAGGAGCCTATGCAGATTGGGGCTACCCGCCTCTCCTCGCGTGAGAAGACGCGGAGGAGACAGCAGGGGTTGTGTTTGTACTGTGGGAATAAAGGTCATGTGGTAGTATCATGCCCAGAAAAGCCGGAAAACTTCAGGGCCTGAGGGTGATGGGAAATATCCTGTCAGGCCAGAAGTCAGAATTTCCCAAGAAGACTTTTATCATTCCGGTGACCTTGAAGATCCTCGGTCAAACTGTCAAGACTGAGGCCTTTGTGGACAGTGGGGCCGACGGGGTTTTTATGGACCGCCAATTCGCCCTGAAACACTCTGTTCCCTTAGTACCCTTGTCATCGGAAATTGAGATTTGTGGGTTAAACGGGGAACCATTATCCCAAGGTAAAATTACCTCTTGCACTAGCCAGATTTCTTTGTTTATTGGAGCCACACACTCTGAAAAATTGTCCTTTTATGTGACTGTCTGTACTTTTGCCCCATTGGTGTTGGGGTTACCCTGGTTAAGGGCCCACAATCCTCAATTTGACTGGGTCTCTGGGAAGATTCTTAGTTGGGGTACTGATTGTTTCAGGAGTTGCTTGAGCCTTCCAGTCAGGCTCTCGCAGCTAAGTTTGCCAGGATTGCCAGGGTGTTATGCAGATTTTGCGGACGTGTTCTCCAAAAAAGTTGCAGAGGTACTACCTCCCCATCGCCCCTATGACTGTGCCATTGATTTGTTGCCAAATGCTAAGCTTCCCAAGAGCAGGTTGTACTCCCTGTCATGTCCTGAGACTCAGGCTATGGCAGAGTACATTCAGGAGAACTTGGCTAAGGGATTTATCAGACCTTCACAGTCTCCAGTTGGGTCGGGGTTCTTCTTCGTGGGTAAAAAGGACGGTTCGTTGCGACCCTGCATCGACTTCAGGGAATTGAACCGTATCACGATTAAAAACTCATACCCACTGCCTCTCATTTCGGTCTTGTTTGACCAGCTTCGTACTGCCACCATTTTTTCTAAGATTGACCTACGCGGTGCGTACAATCTAATCCGAATAAGAGAGGGGGATGAATGGAAGACTGCCTTTAATACCCACTCAGGGCATTATGAATATTTGGTGATGCCTTTTGGGCTCTGTAATGCCCCGGCAGTCTTCCAGGATTTCATGAATGATGTGCTCAGGGAATATTTGGATAGATTCTTAGTTGTATACTTAGATGACATCCTAATCTTCTCCCATTCCCTGGAGGAACATCGGAAGCATGTACGCTTAGTCCTCCAGAAACTCAGAGACCACCGGCTTGGGGCGAAGCTGGAGAAGTGCGAATTTGAAGTTCAGCAAATCGCATTTCTAGGATATATTATCTCCCCAGAAGGTTTCCAAATGGAGGGTTCCAAGGTACAGGCAGTCCTGGATTGGGTGCAACCCACTAGTTTGAAGGCGCTTCAGCGTTTCCAGGGCTTTGCGAATTTTTATAGACGATTTATCGCTGGATTTTCGTCTATAGTGGCGCCCTTGGTGGCACTCACTAAGAAAGGGGCGGATGTTGCTCACTGGTCTTGTGAGGCTAAAGCGGCTTTTGCCCGTCTCAAAAGGGCATTTGTTTCGGCCAAGGTGCTGCGACACCCAGATCCAGAGCGTCCTTTTGTGGTGGAGGTGGATGCCTCTGAGATGGGTATTGGGGCAGTGCTTTCTCAGATGGGAGTGTCTGATAATCGCCTTCATCCCTGTGCTTACTTTTCCCGTAAATTTTCGCCTGCCGAGATGAATTATGACGTGGGTAACCGGGAATTGTTGGCTATTAAGGATGCACTCGAGGAGTGGAGACACTGGCTTGAGGGGGCTAAGTTTGTGGTCTCAATTCTCACTGACCATAAGAATCTGGCATATTTAGAGTCAGCGAAGCGTCTCAATGCCAGGCAGGCACGATGGGCTTTGTTTTTTGCTCGCTTTAATTTTTTGATAACATATCGCCCTGGGTCAAAAAACATCAAGGCTGATGCGCTCTCGCGGAGTTTTGCTCCAATCCAGGAGACCACCGAGGAGCCGTTGCCCATTGTTTCCCCATCATGTATTAAAGTGGGCATTACCCAGGACCTCTTATCATTAGTCCTTAGAGCACAGGAGCAGGCTCCTCCAGACCTTCCGGTAGGTCTTTTGTTTGTGCCTCCTAGGTTAAGACAGCGAGTGTTCCTGGAATTCCATGCCAAGAAGTCGGCAGGTCACCCGGGTATTGCCAGAACTCGGGAGTTGCTATCTAGGGCGGTGTGGTGGCCCTCGGTGGCTAAGGATGTGGATCAGTGGGTTCGGGCATGTGACATCTGTGCCCGAAATAAGACTCCTAGAGGGGTTCCTGTTGGCCCATTACATCCACTCTCTATCCCATCTAAGCCATGGACCCACATTTCAATGGATTTTGTGGTGGACTTGCCCAAATCCTCGGGGATGACAGCCATCTGGGTTGTCGTTGACAGGTTTTCGAAGATGGCGCACTTCGTTCCACTGGTTGGGCTGCCATCGGCCAGACGCCTGTCTGAATTATTTATGCTGCATGTTGTGCGTCTCCACGGGTTGCCACTTGATGTGGTCTCTGACCGCGGATCCCAGTTTGTGGCCGAATTCTGGAGGGCATTTTGTTCCGATCTCCAGATTTCTGTCAGCTTGTCGTCAGGCTACCATCCGCAGTCTAATGGGCAGACTGAAAGGGTGAACCAGTCCTTGGAGCAGTTCCTCAGGTGTTATGTCTCCAAGTGTCAGACTGACTGGGTTGCTCATCTGTCCATGGCGGAGTTTGCCTATAACAACGCGGCTCACTCTGCTACAGGGATCTCTCCCTTCCTTTGTGTGTATGGGCATCATCATAAGGCCAATTCTTTTGACCCCCTGGACTCCACGCCCTGGTGGTTCCTCTGTGGTTTCGGTCCTTAGAGGTATTTGGCGGAAAGTGAAGAAAGCCCTTGTGTTTGTGTCATTAGTGACCAAAAGGGTTTTTGATAAGCGGAAAAGACCCTGCAGCTTCAAATTAGGAGACTTCGTCTGGTTGTCTACCAAGAATTTGAAGTTGATACAGCCATCTCATAAGTTAGGTTCCCGGTTCATCGGCCCTTATAAGATCACCAGGGTTATCAATCCGTTGGCATTTCAGTTAGATCTGCCCCGTTCTTTGGGTATCAATAAAACATTTCATTGTTCCCTTTTAAAACGGGCGATTAGGAATCCTTCTTCCAGTGGAAGACCTTCCCCTCTTCTGATACGTGGCCAGAGGGAGTTTGTTGTTGAAAGGATTCTTGACTCCAAGGTGGTTCGGGGTCGGCTGTCATTTTTGGTGCACTGGAAGGGGTATGGCCCGGAGGAGCGGTCGTGGGTGCGCAGTTGTGATCTTCATGCCCCCAGACTGATACGCTCTTTCTTCTCGCAGTTCCCTGATAAACCCGGTGGTAGGGGTTCTTTGACCCCTCGTCAGAGGGGGGGTACTGTTAGGGTCTCCTGCCCTGTGCTGCCACGTCGTCATGGCAACCGGGAGACAAGTACTAGCGGAGTAACCTGAGCGCAGCTGATACTCCGGTTCGGGTCTTTTGCTGTGCAGTGGTTATAGGCTCTGTGCACGGCAGGGGATCCGGTGCTGGTTTTTGTGCTCACAGTCTGTGAGGTCTGAGTGGGGCGTGGACAGCACCTGCTTTATAAGGCCTCTTTCCAGGTTAAGCAGATGCTGCTGAATCTTTGTTGGTTAGTCAGTTCCTGAAAGTTAGCCAGTACTGTGTAGCTTTGTATTTGTTTGTTGCTTACTGCAAATAGGCCTGGGGATTTGGTATTACACTCTGCCAATCCAGACCTAGCAGTAAGACTGGAGTCAGTCGTTTAGCTTGCTGGGGTTCTGTTACTACTCTGTGAACTTAGCAAGTTTGCGGCTGTATTCTAAGACTTGCCTGTCTAATCCTGTCTCACTGTGCTAGGTGTCAGGGGTCAGTTTAGTGGCAGTAAACTGAACCTGTGCACTGCAAGTGAGAATTAGGATTGTGGAGACTCTCCTTGTGTCTATCATTCCATCTCTGACCAAGGAGTTTACTGCCACACCCGTTGGTAACCCTTTAGGGTTTTGCTGTTGCCCTTAGCAACAGCATTTCGGGTTCTCTATGTATTAAAACACAACATCTTGCTTTTCCCATCTGAGCATTTCTAATACAAGGGAGATACCCAGTTCCTTAGCCTCTGGGCTTCTCTGTTCACTTTGTGTGTATTTTGTTACCCTATCACCTTCTGTGTACGTTATGTCATATTCCCCAGTCTGTCTGTGAGTCCATTTGTTGTGCATAACAGTTCTGACACCAGTACTTTCCTGCAGGCACTGGTGTACATAACAGCAGGGGCCTGTCCCTCCTAGTACCTTCCTATCCCTAGGTGCTTTTCAAAAGAAACCCTAGTCAGTTTTCCCGCAACCTGCGTGGAGTGCAGTAGTGACCCTCCTGGCCTCTCAGGTACACTGCGCCAAAACTCCTCTGACTTTTGAAGGTTCGTATTTCTTTTTATTTTCATCTATTAATTGTTTATTTTGCTCATTTTATGAATGAAAATTACAAAGGTTGTGGATATTTTGTGGAAATATGTAGGTTTGTCCAGGGTATCCTTTAGGCACACTGCGCCCACACTTATACTCATGTTCATGTTTTCTCTTTTTATCTTCAGATTTTCTGCTGAAATGGCCTGTAAAACCTATTATTTATCTCTTTGTATGTCCTAATGAAGGTCACTGATCACTTTAAGAGCATTAGAATGAAGTTTATTAGATGCTAATGATGATTTTCTAACAGGCGCCTATCAGGAACACTGCGCCTGAACCCGGGAGTCCCAGAAGTGCACCTGATGGAGGGTCAAAGTAATGATGGACTGTCTTTTCTTTTTGCTGAGTTGAGTGGTTCGTGCTATAATATGGACAACAACAGTAGTCAAATAGGGGTGACCACTGTTTACTAAGCGAACCTCTGCACAACACAACTGATGGTCTCAAACACATTAAGAAGGCAAGTAATTCCACAGATTGACTCTTGACAAGGCACACATGTTAATTCAAAACCATTCCAGGAGACTACCTCATGAAGATGATTGAGAGAATGCCAAGAGTGTGCAAAGCTGTCATCAAAGCAGAAGGGGGCTACTTTGAGGAATCTAAAATATAAAACATATTTTTGATTTAACACTTTTTTGTTTACAACATAATTCCATATGTGATCTTTCATAGTTTTGATTTCTTCAGTATTAATCTACAATGTATAAAATAATAAAAATAAATAAAAACCATTGACTGAGAAGGTGTGTCCAAACTTTTGACTGGTAATATCTATCTATATCTTGTAACAGCATTGTTGGGATTGTCATAAAACAACAATAATGACACCAAGGTATATAGTGAAAACAAAACAGTTTTACTAAACCACTGGTTCTTTTCTACATAAAACAAAACCAAGATGTTCACACCACAACTTGGGGGTAACAACAATCTCACTGGCTGTTTAACCTCACACAGCCATCAGGTGGTTATATACACAGCATACAGTCTACCAGAACAATGAATCAAGCAGTGTAAAGCTTTTTGCCAACAGCACTACAAATAAACATTCACAACACAGTGTCCTGGGTTATAGTCACCAGTGCGTGCAGCATCCCCCTTCAGAGGAAATGCGTCCTGACAGGAACCACTGATAATGAAGTCCCTTTAGACATACACAGTCTTTCAGACTCCTGACACTAGCCCCTTACAGGCCCTAGCTTCTGGCTGTTAGTCAGCATCAGAGGACCTGTCCTGTGAAAGCTTCAGCCCTTTCTAGATATCCTACAAGTGCACAATTACTCAGTCATCCTGGCTGCAGAACCCACAAGACCTGGACTGACCTTTGTGGATGGGGCCTGCCCTCTTCTCCCATCCACCTCCAGGGACCCTTACTGGTTTTCTATCAAAACCAAACTACAGGAGCTAAAATAGTTCCTGCTGTCTCCCTGGGGTTTTCTAAGGTCTGCTGTAGGCATTTTTCAGGTCGTCGCAAAATATGGAACGATCTCATTTCCTTTTTGCGTGGCTCCTTTCGACTGGTCTGGTACGCCACTTCAGACCGTCTGGTGTCTCTCTCATCACAATATATATAGCCAACATCCAGTATCCTACAGTGGCTTCCCGATAGTCAAAATCTCTATGGATCCCAGTAAGTATTTAAACCCTACCCTTAACCCTAATCCACCCTTCACGCAGCTTAATCCTAACTGTCCATTCCCACAGCCTAGCCCTAACTGCCCCCCTACACACACACACACATACACCCTAACCCAACCGTGTCCCCAGTGAATGACCCCATGTACTTACTGATGGGATCCATCAGGATTCCGCTGTCGGTAACCTGACTGACAGGATCGTGTCAGCATCCCGTATGGCAGTGGGAGCCATACATACTTAGGAACTTGCAGAGTTCAGCACTTTGGCCCTCATTCCGAGTTGATCACTCGCTAGCTGCTTTTAGCAGCATTGCAAACGCTAGGCCGCTGCCCTTTGGGAGTGTATCTTAGCTTAGCAGAATTGCTAACGAAAGATTAGCAGTTCTGCTATTAAATATTTCCCTGCAGTTTCTGAGTAGCTCCAGACCTACTCCTAGATTGCGATCAGTGCAGACTGTTTGGTTCCTGGTTTGACGTCACAAACAAGCCCTGCGTTCGGCCAGCCACTCCCCCGTTTCCCCAGGCAAGCCTGCGTTTTTACCTGACACGCCTGCGTTTTTTAGCACACTCACGGAAAACGGCAAGTTACCACCCAGAAACACCCACTTCCTGTCAATCACTCACCGATCAGCAGAGCGACTGAAAAGCGTCGCTCGGCCCTGTGTAAAATTGCATAGTTTTGTGTAGAAATACTTAGCACATGCGCCCTGCGGCCCATACGCATGCGCAGAATCGCCCATTTTTAGCCTGATTGCTATTCTGCTAAAAATAGCAGCGAGCGATCAACTCGGAATGACCACCTTTGTCTAAAAGAAATAAGTAACTGATAACAATAGGGAGACTTCAAGGCTGAGTTTACTGTATGTCAAGTGTGCAATTTTCATTGCCTTTTTCAAATATATTGATTTATGTTTGCATAATTCTGTATATTACACATTATTGTTGGCTAGTAACACCTAGCTACAGCAATAAACTAAATGTACTGTAAATTGCTGAATAAATACCATAACTTGCCAACAGATGTGTAAGTTTCATGTCCACTCATGGCTGTAATGCTTTCAATTATAGACCACCTCAATTAGTCCCTGCTCATTTATATATCTCTTCCCACAAAAACAAATATAATTTGTGCAGCTCCATGTCACAGGACTGAATTAAGCTGCGGAGGGGCCCGGGGCACTTAAAACAGGGGAGGCCCGGGTGAAGTGCATATGTGTGAGGGGGGGGGGTGGTGCGTGTATTTCAAGGTGATTCATTCCAGGAGTGACAAAATATTTTCTACCTTGACTTCGCTCTTATTATATGATGGGTGCCACCTGTGTTCAACTATTTAATTGATAAGAAAGGTATTTCAACACAGGTTATTGTTTGAAATCATAAATTTAGAGGGAAGTCCAGGTAGAGAGCATTTTGTGCCTCCTGGAATGTGTCATGTTGGTAGTTATGGGTTGTGTATATATATTAGATGTAAACTAATAGTTTAATAATGCCTGAGTACTGTTTATACAGTAGCTCCACCTAATTGAGAGTCAACTATTTTATAAAATTTTAGTGGAACAAAGACAACTTACACAACCTTAAAATACACACAGAAAAATAACATCTATAATTTATCTTGTCACATGCAAGAATAGCAGCAACCTCTGTACGTGATCCGGTCAGGATCCCAATGGTATAGATCCCGGCTGTCAAAATCCTGATGCCTGAATCCTGACACTGCTCAGAATGCTGGCGCCGGTGTCCAAACTAGGGACACAAGCCCAGTTACCTAAATCCCGACAGCCGGGATCCCGAATGAGTGATTGCCAGGCTGCCCAGGGAGGTGTGCTGTGTGCATGGGGGGTGGGGGGTGGAGGTAGTTGCCCCCATTTCCTTTTCTTTCCTTTCTACTTCATTGTCTCTCAAGACACATGCAGTTGTGGCATCAAGACATCTGTATGATAAGGGCCAGACAGTTCAAGAAAGGTGCGGCTTTTGCGCAGTCTCCATGGGAACCAACCCCTCTCTTGTTGGCGCATATCCAAAGTGGACTTTAGCACTGTGCCAGAGTCTACTGCGCATGTGCAGATCTATCGGGAAAATGTCACCCTTTCCTTGTTTTTGATAACTGCAGAATCAACGTTGGGGTTAGTATAGTGATTGGATGCTGGGTGTGCGGTGTGGGCCCCCTGGACACAGAGCCTCTGTGCACCACATTCCCTGCACTCATAGATAACCCATGGTGTCAGACAAGAAAGGGCATAGGAGAGGACAGTATAGTTGCATACGAGTTTACAAGGTACACTATATGGTCAAAAGTATGGTCAAAGTCAAACATTAGCAGCCTCCAATATTACCAATTCCACCAGAACAAAAAACTTATCTGCTCCTGGACTTCTCACTTAATTTATGATTTCCATCAACTGTGTTAAAAAAAACTCTTGTCACCAAATCATCAGTTCAACCAAGGTGACTGCAATCATAAATTAAGTGGGAAGTTCAGGAGCAGAGCCTTTAGTTCTTGGTGGAAGGGGTCATGTTGGAGGGTCTGACACTGTATTTCCAACAAGTCAGTTTGCTAAATATTTTTCCTCTTTCCCTGGTCAACTGTACATATTATTACTGCAGATATGGAAACATCGAGGAGTTTGACAATGCCCCAATATAAAAAGTAATTTTATTGACTGGCCTGTACTTCAACCCCATTGAACCCCTTTGTGATGACTTAGAATGTAGATTTGTTAGCCAGGCTTTGTCACCCAACAATGTTGTTGTTGCTGAATGATGAGAATCCCAGCAGCCATGTTCAAAAGTCTAGTGGACATTCTTTCCAAAAGAGTAGAAATTATTATAGCAGCAAAGGGTGGTCAAGCTCCATATTAATGCCTATCATTTTGGCATGAGATGTTCAACAAGAACATATGAGTTTGATGTTTGGGTGTCCATACTATATGTATGCTGTTTAATGCACTCAGAATGAGCTTGGATTACAAAGATTACTATAGAAGATTACAAGGGCTTGGCTTGGTGGCCATCTTAAGTGGCCACATTTCTAAGCAGCTCTGAGCACTGGACTTCCTCATCTGCCATTTTTACAGGGCAAATCTCATCAGACACAGGGTTGGAGCCTCCCCTAGATGCAAGCACACCACGGTGATCCCATTCATCCCACTTGGGTTGGAATCAGGAATAGGCTGCTTCCATCTAAGGCCTGGTGTAGCCTGAGCCCTCTGTGGCATGACAGTGCTCACAGCCCTATTGCCACTGTGTTTCCTCCCTCCTGTTGCTGGAACCTCTGACCAATCACTGGGGATTCCCACCACAGTACTCAGGCTGCCTAGCGAGGACTTCTCTTGCCTTTGCATGGCTAGACCATTCCATAGTCCAGTGGTTCCCAAACTGTCTGCCTAGGCACCCTGGGGTGCCTTGGGACACTTGCAGGGGTGCCTTGCCCAATTAAAATTATTTATGATTAATGTAATAGGCAAAACCAGTGCTGGTGGCTGTCAATCATAGAATATGTGGACAAATAGAAGTGAATCCTGTCCCTCACCACATAACTGACCCTAAGGATGACATATAAACACAATTTACTTCATTTAAAGTTTCTTTCTAAATTTCTCAATCAGAAAATTTGGCCTAGGGGTGCCGTGAAAAACATTCTGATACTCTGGGGCGCCATGATTCAAAAATGTTTGAGTACCACTGCCATAGTAGGATCTGCCTGTCTCCATGCCTGCACCCCTGCCCCCAAGGTCTTTACTTACCATGTCTGCCTGTCCTTGTCTCACTGAACCCTATGGAAGTACTCTTTATACCAGACATTCCCAACCTCGGTCCTCAAAGCACACTAACAGTGCAGGTTTTAGTGATATCCAGGCTTCAGCACAGATGGTTACATTTAAATAACTGAGGTAATAATTAAGTTGGTTATAGGGAAAAGGGAAGTTCGGGGGTGAACTAACCTTTTTCCCTATAACCGAGTAATCCAATTGGTAGTAGGTAGCTCACTCCCTTTGCGAAGACTATTGAAGTTAATTTTTGTAACTGGGGTTTAGATGGTTGGAACCTGTGTGGTGACACTTTGCTTTTGTTAACGTAATAATTAAGTCATCTGTGCTGAAGCATGGATATCATAAAAACCTGGACTGCTAGTGTGCCTTGAGGATCAAGGTTGGGAATGCCTGCTTTAGACATTGCTTATGTAGAGCCCACTGCATTAACACAGCACTACAAGTGGCAGCTGGATGTCCCCTCCATGCCCTGCTCTCATTTCATCTATAAGGTACAGTACTGCACTAAATGCCATTCTGATTTCCTGTTAACCCTCCTGCCTGCCTGCACTAACCCTGTACAGTGTGCCTATGATAGGAGTCAGTCCCTGGTATTTCTGCTTTATTTTGCTGTATATTATCCTCATTTGATTCCAGAGTCATATATGTGCAGCCTAGTGGAGATTTTGATATTTGCAGTACCTACACCAATCGTGCTGTCAGAGTCCCCTATTATCCCCGTGGCACTTTAAACCAGTGTGACCTCCTCTATATATTTGCCTTTCTTGCTCCGACCACCAACTCATACTCTGCCATTTTGTTGCCCACGTTGTTATTTCCCTTGCCCTGGACCTTGGGTTTCTTCTGTTACAACTGCCTACTATATCAACCTGTAAGACCCAGACATTACACCAGTGTTTGTCCTAGGACATGTGCTCTCATTTTCTCAACCCTGGACTGCCTGATATGTTCCCTTTGGGATGATTCCCAGCCTGATATGCATCCAAAGCCATATGATCACAGAGATGCCTCCAGTCACTTAATGGGTGCTTGTATTCTCTGCTGTTTTCCTAGCCATGTTCATTACTCTGCAGAACCCTTTTCCCAGCCTCTCTTATGTGGAAAGGGAGAAGAAGAATCTCTTATAAAGGTGGTCTCAAATGGTAACACTAACATCTGTTTTGCTCGGACCTCCGCCCTTTCCTGAAAACAGTTTCCACTGAGGAGCATTCTACTCCATCTCCTATGCTAAATCCTGCTTCTCAAGGACAAATGGTGCAGGCCCTGGTGGCAATTGATCCATCTACTTTGGTTCTTTGACTTCATAGTGAAATTAGCTAAATACTTTTCTATGGGCCTAATTCAGACCTTATCGCAAAAGCAAAATGTTTCTCTAATGGGCAACACCATGTGCACTGCTGGTGGGGCAGATATAACATGTGGAGAGAGAGTTAGATTTGGGTGGGTTATTTTGTTTCTGTGCAGGGTTAATACTGGCTACTTTATATGTATACTGCTATTTAGATTTCAGTTTGAACACACTCCACCCAAATCTAACTCTCTCTGCACATGTTAGATCTTCCCCACCTGTACTGCACATGGTTTTTCCCAATAGAGAAAAAGTTTGCTGTTGTGATCAGGTCTAAATTAGGCCCCATGTCTGCACCCTTACCTCCAAGTAGGATATGCAGGGCATTGAGTCTCCATATGGTCTCAATTCACTACAATGTTTATGCAGACCTGTCCCATGTTGGTGCTAAAGTCTGCTACCTGGAGGAGGAAAAAGACAAGTCTGGCAATGAAAATCTTCTTCTGCAATTTCGTGATACTGCTCTACAAAAAAACTCTGCCATGAAGGCCTTGCAAGTGAAAGTTGATGATCTTAATAATAGTGGCTGTCACGACAGCCTCAAAATGCAGGGTTTTCCCGAGGAGGTTTCCAGCCAAAGCCTCATTGACACCCTTAATGAGATTTTTGGAAAAAGCTTGGACTTAGATCTGAATGATAACATTGGATTTGAAAGGGCACACAGGGCTCTGTGGCCGAAAGGTCAGACAGGTGACCGAACTTGGGATGTCATCTGCTGGCTCCACTACTTCTCCCAAAAGGAAGATATTCTGTGCAAGGTACAGAACCTTAGTGGGATTGAATTCAAAGGCCACATTTTACAGATCATTCCAGACCTGTCTTGGTGGACTCTCCAACAATGTTAGCTGTTGTAGCCCTTAACTTTGGAACTCTGCAGGTGCAACCTAAACTATAAATGGTTTTCCCATTGACTATTCAAGCTACCCATGACGGCAAGCTACTAACGCTAGGGGATCTTTCTGATCTTGGAGACTTTTGTTCTACCTAAGGTCTTGATAAGCCCGACATTCCTGATTGGCATGGAACCCATCTGCCGAGTGACCTCTCCTCTGGCCTCCCATGATGAAAGCATTGGAAAAAGGTCCACTGCTCAAAGACATCTTCAGGGCCTAATTCAGACCTGATTGCAGATGTGCTAAATTTAGCACATCTATGATCAGCCACACTGACATGCGGGGGGACGCCCAGCACAGGGCTAGTCCACCCCGCATGTCAGGCCCTCCCTTCCCACAGAAGTACAAAAGCATCACACAGCAGCGATGCTTTTGTACTTCACGATTATCTCCCTGGCAGCGCAGCTCCTGCGCGCTAGCAGGGAGCTACCCGTCGCTGTGCTGGTCACAGTGGCTGCACGTGAAGTCACGCAGCCGCCGTGGCCCGCCCCCCGCACGGTACAAGCATGCCTGTGTTGCCCGGACCACGCCCCCTAAACGGCAGCCAAATGCCGCTGGCCCGCCCCCTCCCACCCAGCGACCACTTCTGCCTGTCAATCAGACAGAGGAGATCGCAGGGCTGAGATGGCCGTCGTCTGTCTGGCATGCACCGGCGCACTGCAGCGCTGGCGCATGCGCAGTTCATACCTGATCGGCACAGCACCGATCAGGTCTGAATTAGGCCCTCAGTTCTTGCTGGGTCACCCCTGAATGCTGCTGTCACCTGATATTTTTTTTCTTTTACAGTGTTTGCTATTTCTATTTCTCTACTTGTCTGGTGATGTCATTTTTTTCTTCTGGCAGGTTCCTTTTTTATTACCCCTCCTCCCACCCCATCTAATCTTAGACTAATGCTTGCCTCGCTACTTTATTTTTCTTTAATTCTTAATAGAGGTGGCTTCCCTTAACCCACTCTGAAGTTTTTCCTCAGTTAAAAAATCTACTGTTTTGATTTGTGTCAGTGCTATGTTACTAGATTTTTTTCTTGTTCTGCTAATTTCTTTAAATTGTTTATTTCTCACACTCAGCTCTTAGCCTTTAATTACTATTGTGACTCCTTTTGGTGGGCAGAGTTGCTTGTCCAGCCATCCCAATTTGCCCCCTACCACATTTGTTTTTACTGAGGATGGAGGTGCCTTCGTATTTGTTGTTGGCTTCTCTGCTGTCCTGGTGTAGTTTCTTATTTCTTAATTTATGTGCTTTTTCATTATTGTGCTTCATCTCTTCTTGTTTTCTATGCAAACCTTTATTTCCCTTTGTCTCCCAGTCTTGCAGCATTGTACTCATAGTCCCGGTCCAGCGCAGTCTCCCTCCTTGACCTTTATGCCTTCCCTGGTGCCACCTGACTGGTTGACCCACTATAAGTTCATTGTGTATTTTTTCTGTTAATGCCAGTGGGTGAAATACCCCTGAGAAGAGTACTAGGAACCTTTGCTCCCTAAAGGCATTAAAGGCTGATAATGCGTTGATCAAGAAAACTCACTTCCAACAGTCTGCATTCCCCACATGACGTCATACTATATATTTCCCCATTGCCTACTTTTGTAATAGCCCCCAGAGTAAATTCAAGGGTGTGGCGATTCTATTTGCAAAGCATCTACTGCTCTCTAATCTTAACATGTATAGGGTGGAGGAGGGGATGTGACTGATAGTTAAGTATACTATCTTTAACCAGGTGTTCATGATTGTCATTGTTCAACCTACTTTCTCTAACGTTCTAGAGGATGCTGGGGTCCATTTAGTACCATGGGTATAGACGGGTCTGCAGGAGCCTTCGGCACTTTAAGACTTTTTTACAGTGTGAACTGGCTCCTCTCTCTATGCCCCTCCTCCTGACCTCAGTTTAGAAAATGTGCCCGGTGAGACTGGATGCACGCTAGTGGAGGAGTTCTATTGGAAAAGACTTTATTAGGTTTTTTATTTTACAAGGAAGCTGCTGGCAACAGCTTCCCTGCTTCGTGGGACTTAGGGGAGGAAGTAGGAACCAACTTCTCATTAAGTTTCATGGCTCTGCTTCCGCTGACAGGACACCATTAGCGCCTGAGGGGTACTGAACATAGCCCAAGCCTGGCTAGCGCTCACTCCCACAGCACTGCCACCACCCCCTAACACAGCCAGAAGTCAGAATAGTGGTGAGTATATCACCGGAGACCAACAAGAGAGGGGCCCTCCAGTCATCGTTGGCGGCAAAAAGGTACAGCGCAGCGGCGGGACGCTGCACGAGCATGCATCTCAAAACACACAGCCCTTCACAACACAGAGTGCAGGGGCGCGGGGGGCGCGCCCTGAGCTGCATGAAACATCCTTACTCTCACTGGCAAAACGGTAAATACATGTATAGCCTCTGATTTACAAACCCCAGCCAGTATAAAAATAATTGCTGCTGAGGGAGAAGGGCGGGGCTTCTCCTCAGACTTGCCAGACACTCACTCAGTGCCATTTTCTCCTGCACACAGAGAGAAGCTGACAGACGCTGTTTCCTCCTCATAACAACGCTGAAACAAGTACCAGGGTGTTATAGAGAGGGAGACGGGGAGTGTTTATTACATTGGGTGAGCGTGCCTAATATTGAAATAAAGCGCTGACGGTTTTGTATAATAAATATACATATAAAATTATCTTCATATAGGGCGCTATGTGAGCTGGAAAATCTCTCTGCGTTTCTCTGACAGATTTTAGTGTGGGTCTGTCACCGATAGCTCCCCTGTGTAATTGTGGTGTGAAAGCGCACATTTGTGACATGTCAGACAATGGAGAGAGCTCTTCCCCTGAGGAAGCCATTCCCTCACAGAAGGAGCCAGAGTGGGTGAGAAAATTACAAAGTAAATATTTTAAAGATTTCTAGAAAATTCTCTGAGTCTGAACAACAGACAAAATAATTGAGAAAGTCAGTGGAGGATGTACTATTTGCTGATCCCTCCACGTCATCCACACGGGACCCCTCAAGTTCCCAAAAGAGGTCACTTGCGCAGATTATGCAAGGTGACACAGACACAGATTCCAACACTGGTGTCGACACTGGGGATTTGAGAGGGTGGACCCTAAGTTTGCAAAACTCATTCAATGTATGATAATTGCTATTAGGGAGGTGTTAGAGATTACAGAAACAACACCTGAACCTGAGGAAAAGGCTTATTTTTATGTAAATAAGAAACCGGTGATAACTTTTCCTCCTTCAAAGGAATTGAATACATTCTTTGAAAAATCCTGGTCTAACCCAGAAAAGAAATGTCAGAAGAATACGTTTAGCGTACCCCTTTCCTAAAGAAGACAGGAAAAGATGGGAATCACCCCCCATGTTAGACACCTCAGTTTCTAGGTTGTCTAAGAAAATAATTTTACCTGCCCCAGGGTCGGCTTCATTAAAGGAGCCTGCTGACCGTAAGTTAGAGACGACCTTAAAATCCCTTTATATGGCTACCGGAATGTTACTCAGGCCCACCATTGCTTGTGCATGGGTAGGTAACGCTATTGGAAAATGGTCAGACAACTTGCTAGCAAATATAGACACATTTGATAAGGATGATATGGTCTTAACTCTTGGTCACATAAAGGATTCTGCAGGATACTTGGTGGAAGCTATGAAGGATATTGGGTTATTAGGATCAAAATCCTCAGCTATGGCGATTTCAGCTTGCAGAGCACTGTGGATTCGCCAATGGAATGCAGATTCAGAATCAAAAAGGAATATTGAAGAGCTTCCCTACAAGGGTGAGGCGCTATTTGGGGACCAGCTGGATGCCATGATTTCAATGACTACCTCAGGTAAATCAGCATTTCTTCCTTATGCAGCGGCACCTGCAAAGAAAGCATATAATTCGCATCCGATGCAGTCCTTTTGGCCCAACAAACAAAAAAGCCAGAGGTACCCCCTTCTTCGCAGGAAGAGGGTGGGGAAGAGGTAGGAAACCTACAACTGCATCAGGATCGCAGGAGCAGAAGTCAGCCGCTTCTTCTGTTAAAATATTCAAATTCAAGATGGAGTCACTGAGAGCAGTAATGTCCAGCTTGGAGGAGAAGGAATTTAGGGTGTCGGTGGACATCAAGGATGCTTACTTGCATGTTCCCATTTACCCTCCACATCAAGCATACCTGAGGTTTGCGTTTCTGGACTGCCACTACCAGTTCCAGACATTGCCATTCGGGCTCTCCACAGCACCGAGAGTATTCACCAAGGTGATGGCAGAGATGATGGTTCTCCTTCGCAAGAAAGGAGTCAACATAATTCCTTACATGGGCAATCTCCTGATAAAAGCGAGATCCAGGGAGAAGTTAGTGCAGAACATTGCACCATCCCTGACGGTGCTTCAACAGCATGGTTGGATCATAAACTTTCCAAAATCACAGTTGGAACCGACGATGAGATTATCATTTCTGGAAATGATACTGGACACTGAGGTACAAAAAGTATTTCTACCGGTGGAAAAGGCTTTGGAAATCAAGAAGATGGTCAAACAAATTTTGAAACCAGCACGTATGTCAATTCATCAGTGTATCTGCCTGCTGGGGAAGATGGTAGCAGCCCAGGAGGCTCTACAGTATGGCCGATTCCATGCCAGGGTATTCCAGTGGGATCTACTGGACAAGTGGTCTGGATTGCATCTACACATGCACCAGAGGATACTCCTCTCGACCAAAGCCAGAATCTCGCTCCTGTGGTGGCTACGCAGTTCTCACCTCCTAGAGGGACGCAGGTTCGGAATTCAAGCCTGGATCCTAGTTACCACGGATGCAAGTCTCCGAGGTTGGGGAGCAGTCACGCAAGGGGAAAGCTTCCAAGGAAGATGGTCAAGTCAAGAAACACTTCTTCACATAAACATTCTGGAGTTGAGAGCTGTTTACAACAGCCTTCTACAAGCGGCGCATCTTCTTCAAGATCGTCCCATACAGATCCAATCAGACAATGTAACAGCAGTGGTTTACATAAACCATCAGGGTGGAACGAAAAGCAGAGCGGCAATGGCAGAGGTGACAAAAATTCTCCTCTGGGCAGAAAGACATGCAAGAGCTCTGTCAGCAGTCTTCATTCCGGGAGTGGACAACTGGGAAGCGGACTTCCTCAGCAGACACGATCTCCATCCAGGAGAATGGGGCCTCCACCAAAAAGTCTTTGCAGAGGTAGCAAGTCGTTGGGGCATTCCTCAAGTAGAGATGATGGCATCTCATCTCAACAAGAAGCTTCAGAAATATTGTTCCAGGTGGAGAGACCCACAAGCAATAGCAGTGGATGCACTGTTGACCCAGTGGTAGTTCCAGTCGGTGTATGTGTTCCCTCCACTTCCACTAATACCAAAAATTCTCAAGATCATAAGAAGAGCAAAAGTTCAGGGATCCTCATTGTCCCAGACTGGCCAAGGAGGGCTTGGTATCCAGATCTTCAGGAGTTACTGATAGAAGATCCTCGGCCTCTTCTTCTTCGCGAGGATCTGCTTCAGCAGGGACCGTTTGTTTATCAAGACTTACCGCGGCTTCGTTTGACGGCATGGCTGTTGAGCGCCAGATCCTAACCCAAAAGGGTATTCCCAATGAAGTCATTCCCACACTTATTCAGGCCAGGAAAGGAGTAACATCTAGACATTACCATCGTATTTGGAGAAAATATGTATCTTGGTGTGAATCCAAGAATTCTCCAACGGTGGAGTTTCAATTATGACGTCTTCTCCTATTTCTACAGGCAGGTTTAAGATTGGGATCTATCAAGGTCCAAATTTCGGCCTTGTCCATTTTCTTTCAGAAACAGTTGGCTTCCGTTCCTGAGGTTCAAATGTTCATAAAGGGGGTTCTGCGCATCCAACCACCATTTGTGCCTCCTATGGCACCATGGGATCTTAACGTGATGTTGCCGTTCCTTCAATCAGATTGGTTTGAACCTCTGCAAGAGGTTGAGTTAAAGTTTCTAACTTGGAAAGTGTTCATGCTGTTGGCCTTGGCATCCGCAAGGCGGGTGTCTGAGTTAGGGGCCTTGTCTCACAAGAGCCCTTATTTGATCTTTCATGAAGATAGGGCTGAACTAAGAATGCGTCAGCAATTTCTTCCAAAGGTTGTGTCTCCTTTCCATATGAACCAACCTATTGTGGTGTCAGTGGCTACTGACACCTCAGCTGTTTCAAAGTCCTTGGATGTGGTCAAACCTTTGAAGACTTATGTCATGAGAACAGCTCGTATAAGGAAAACAGAAGCATTGTTTATCCTGTATGATCCCAACAAGATTGGGTGTCCTGCGTCTAAGCAGACGATTGCACGCTGGATCAGATGTATGATTCAACATGCTCATTCCACGGTAGGATTGCCGATACCGAGTTCGGTAAAGGCCCACTCTACGAGGAAAGTTGGTTCTTCCTGGGTGGCTGCCCGGTGTGTCTCGGCTTTACAGATTTGCCGAGCAGCTACTTGGTCAGGGGCAAACACGTTTGATAAGTTTTACAAGTTTGACACCTTTGCTGCTGACGACCTTAAATTTGGTCAATCAGTTCTGCAGGAACACCCGCACTCTCCCGCCCGTACTGGGAGCTTTGGTACATCCCCATGGTACTAAATGGACCCGAGCATCCTCTAGGACGTTAGAGAAAATAGGATTTTAATATACCTACCGGTAAATCCTTTTCCCGTAGTCCGTAGGGGATCCAGCATCCCCTACGGACTACGGGAAAAGGATTTACCCGCCTGCCCAGTGTTGCTTTTTCCTGCATTATATTTTTTCTTCTTACACAATTATCACGTGTTAAGTTGTTATTCAGCAGTTGCTGTAAAGTTATTCATGCTAGTTGGATTGTTTTGAGTTGTATGCCATGTTGTGCGGCATGGTTGAACGCTGTGAGCTGGTGTGAATCTCGCCACTAGCTTAAAGTAAATCCTTCTCTCAAAGTTTGTCCGTCTCCTCGGGCACAGTTCCTATACTGAGGTCTGGAGGAGGGGCATAGAGGGAAGAGCCAGTTCACACTGTAAAAAAGTCTTAAAGTGCTGAAGGCTCCTGCGGACCCGTCTATACCCCATGGTACTAAATGGACTCCAGCATCCTCTATGAACTACGAAAAAAGGATTTAACGGTAGGTATATTAAAATCCTATTTTCCTCTATACAGTTTTGGAGAAGGTTGCTTTTCTGCCGTAGGTTGTTCTCGTGCTTAGTGGTGATTTTAAATGGGTTCTTGATCCTCAAAATTACACTTCTTCTGGATCCTCTACACACCCAGTCCGGATGCTTTGTATGGTAAAGATTCTGCTTCACTCTCACCAGTTGTCTGGTGTTTGGTGTATACAGTATTACACATGATTTAAGACCTCTCACCCACATAGCTCATACAATACTCTAACATTGATTATTTGTTCTTAGGGCATAGACATGTACATCTGTTATGGGAAGCTTATATTGATCTAATTACGTGGTCTCACCAAGCACCTGTTTCCCTTGAGCTATTCCTCCCATCTTTGCCTTCCCCCAACACTGGCATTGGATGTTCAATGACTCCCTTCTGATTCCTATGCCAAATCCTAATTAGCCAAAGTTATTGATGCTTATATTGGGCATTGCTGTACTCCTGGTTCCTGAAAGGTAACTGTTTTGGAGGAACATAAAGTCTTACTAAGAGGGACTTGTATCCAACTAGGGTCTTTCCTTAAAACACAGAGACTTGGACAAATAGAAGCCCTTCTTTGGAAATGCCAAGTTTTGGAATTCTCCCCTACCGCCCTCGCTGAACTGGCAGCTATTTGCTCTAAACTCAATAGACTGCTTCTTATCAAAATTAAATGTTCTTTACACAAATGCTGCAGCTGCTACTGTACTCCTGATAACAAACCTGGAAAAATGTTGGCCAAAGCTGGTTCTTATATTCACTCTATTAAGGATGATGCAGGAGGCCTATAACATGACAATGCTAATATTGCCACTTTTTGCTCTTACTACACTGCACTGTACAACCTAGCAAGTAACAATTCTATCCCTACCCTAGCATCTAAACAGAAAGCTATTTCCTATTATCTGACTAAGATTAGTTTCCCTTAAGCTTTCAGTAGAAGATTTGGAGGTGCCCTTTTCTGTGGGTGAATAAAAGGGTCTTTTTCTAAATATTCCCCCTCTGGTAAAAATCCTGGGCCAGATGCCTTCACCATTAGCTATTAAAAAACTTTTCATGATTGCCTTTACCCATTCTTGCTAGACGCTTGAAATGCAATCTCAGAACACAGTAATTTCTCTCGCCAAACCATGGAAGCTCACATTTCTGTTTTCCCCAAAGACAGCAAGGACCCCTCCCTTTGTCCCAGCTATCACCTATATCCCTTCTTATAGTTAGTCTAACATTATATGCCAAGTTATTGGATAACAGGTTGAAGATTTTTCTGCCTCCTCTCATACACACTGACCAGGTGGGATTCGTCCCAGTTTGTGAGGCTAGCAAAAACATCACCAAAGTAATCTCCTGCATTATACTTCTAATTCTGACTTTCCATGAATCTTATTATCAGCTGACACAGAGAAGGTCTTCCACAGAGTAGACTGGGATTTTATAGCAGGTGTGCAGGGACACATGGGTTTAGGTGTTAGACAGTGGATCACTCTGTGGTCTATCTCGGTTCCCAGAACTGGAGACAGCTTCACTGCTCTAGTGTTTTCCTTCCTAGTGTCAGCTCAGTGCAGGAGGAGGTGCTTAGTGTCCAGTCTGAGAGAGTTCTTCCTGGAGAGACAACTGCACTGACGTGCGGCTTCTACTCTCCTCAGTGTGTGACCTTGTCTACCCCGCAGTTGCACCCTGTGTGACTACAGCCGAATCCTGTATGTACTGAGACGCTGTGTTACCTCTGTACTGCTTTGCATGTATACTGTGAGTTCCTGCTGCTGCAGAACATCTTCTATATACTAATAGCTGTTATCTCTGTTATCTGAATAAAACAATCATCCTGGTTAAGTGCCGTTGTGTGGACTAACATCCCTATCTGACACCGCAACATTCTGCCAACATTAGGCACCGAATTGCTATCATTGCATTCCAGGGATATGCGGTGAGCTCCTCACCCCACCGCACGTCACTGTTGCATTCTCTCCCTCTATAGTTTCCCCTCTGCACTGGTTAAATCAATGGCTCCCTCTCAGCCTCCTTTGACTTTTGAAATGTGCCCCTAATCCTCACGAATTAATGTGCTCTGTATGGATTCCCTTTAAAAGTCCATTCAGTTAAACCCTAACATTGTAGAATTGGGAGTTTAAACTGGTTTAACGTCCATCCCAAGCATGATCGACGCACTTAGACTCTTTGGGGGAATTCAAATGTTTGAAAAGTCAGTTGGGTGTCTGTTTTTTCCTGTCTATTAGATAGGAAAAAACAGACACCCAACTGACTTTTCAAACAATTGAATATCCCCCATAGAGACACTTTCTAGTTTAAAAAAAACTATTCAAACTCAGTGGCTCTGAACCTACAGTAATTATGGAGACTTCTGCTATCGATGGTCTTAAACATGCCTTTTCTTTTGTTTGGCATCACACTATTTTAGACCATCTTCAATCCCCTTTTGTCTAAATTGTGGTGTGTCTGAGCAACAGACTTGCTGGTCTCGAGCATTCTCCTTGTATGGAAGGCTGGGGGTCCTCAAGGTGAATTCTTTTCCGAAAACTCTATGACTGGGATGTAATGGGAGCTGATAACGGCAAAATCCCAGTTATTTGCTGATATTGCCACAACCATGGGGCATTTTGCAAAGTTGGCTAATGTAATAGAGGCCGCAAAGCGGCTTTTTCAGATGCTTTTGGCTCTAAGGTAGAGTGCCCGATAAAAAGTCGGATCCAGATGTTTTGCCCATGTTAACTGTACAACTTGGCCAATGTTATGAAGTCCGATATTGCAAGTCAGACACAAAACATCTCCAAAACTCTCAAATAATTTAGAGGGTTTTTTTTGGGCAGAGTTTGTTACGAAAATGTTAAAAATCAATTAAAAGTACACTTCTCAAGCACATTTGATATAAATAAAAACTTTTCAATACATTTTGACACTTAAAAAACAAACAAAAAACTTTGATCTGTAAAAATGCTCCACATACTGTTCATGTCATTTTTACATTATTTTCCCAGGGAAATGTGTATTAGAGTCATACTGTTAAATGTGCTAAGTCACACAAGCAGTTCCAGCTGAATTTAATGATATGTGACATGCCAATATTCTGTGTATCATTTCCTGGGGTTCTCCTGAATCTTCTCAGGCTGCTTAGTCACCTGCAAACCTTGTAAAACTTCCTGTGCTGGTGTCCATAGAGTTCTGCCGCCTCCCTGCAATTGGAATCGGAACCCTACTGATGTCTGCTTCATCTATGAAGATTTATGTATTTATTATTTATCTATTAACAGTTTTTTATATAGCGCAGCATATTCCATTGTGCTTTACAATTAGAACAACAGTAATAGAACAAACTGGGCAAAAACAGACAGACATTTGGCTGGATAAGGATGCCTATAGAGCTGCTGCTACTGTGAGTGATGCTCTCTGCTCCATCACTGCCATCGCTGTAATCCTTTGCTGTTTCTTGTTGGAATCCTCTGCCTGCTGCCCACTGCATCGATTCACCTGGTGGCCTTTCTATCTAATTTCATTTTAGTGGGTTCTCTTTTATGCAGCCATCTACTGAAGTACAGTGTTTCTCCATGTCATCTCTCAGTTGCTCCAGCCCCACTTGCTAGACCCTAAACTTATGCATCTCATGAACAATGTGTCTATGGTTAAGAGTCTGGAATGCACCCTCACACTGAATCTATGTTCAAGTCACCATAACTGTTGATCACAGAATTAAGAAAGTATTCACTAATGAGGCACTCAAACAAGCAGTGAATGAATAAAATATAACTTTTATTGTTTTACTCAAAATCAAATAATGAAACCATAAATGTGATGTTGTGTATAACATGTAGAAGACAAAAATCATCTGTTAAAAGGCAGGTACCCCAAATTATTTATATACTATCCAATGCTCTCTAGCATATGTACTGCACATGCACACGTATGTCTTGCACATGGATATACCAGTTCAAACTTAGGGTACACCAGAGAGAATATGTAGAGCATAGTGTCAGGAATTCCTGATGGAACATGGGTAGTAGTGTATTTGGAACTCGGACTATAGCCCTCATTCCGAATTGTTCGCTCGTTGGCCCTCATTCCGAGTTGTTCGCTCGTTAGCTGCTTTTAGCAGCATTGCACACGCTAAGCCGCCGCCTACTGGGAGTGAATCTTAGCATAGCAGAATTGCGAACGAAAGATTAGCAGAATTGCGAATAGAAATTTCTTTGCAGTTTCTGAGTAGCTCGAGACTTACTCTACCACTGCGATCAGTTCAGTTCAGTTCAGGCGCACTGCGAATGTTGCGCATGCGCAGTTTGCGACTAATCACACCGATGCAAGGAAAAATAACGAGCGAACAACTCGGAATGAGGGCCGTTATTTTTTTTTCACAACGGAGCGATTAGTCGCTAATGCGCATGCGCAATGTTCGCAGTGCGTCTGCGCCAAGTAAATTTGCTAATAAGTTTGGTATTTTACTCACGGCTTTATGAAGAAATTTCTTCGTTCTGGTGATCGGAGTGTGATTGACAGGAAGTGGGTGTTTCTGGGCGGAAACTGGCCGTTTTATGGGTGTGTGCGAAAAACGCTGCCGTTTCTGTGAAAAACGTGGGAGTGGCTGGAGAAACGGGGGAGTGTCTGGGCGAACGCTGGGTGTGTTTGTGACGTCAAACCAGGAACGAAACTGAATGAACTGATCGCAGTGGCAGAGTGAGTCTGGAGCTACTCAGAAACTGCAAAGAAGTTTCTTTTTCGCAATTCTGCAAATCTTTCGTTCGCAATTCTACTATGCTAAGATTCACTCCCAGTAGGCGGCGGCTTAGCGTGTGCAAAGCTGCTAAAAGCAGCTAGCGAGCGAACAACTCGGAATGAGGGCCTATGTTTGCGCTTGGGTAGCAATATGTCAATACTTTTGAATAGTATAGTAATGTTAAAGTATCACATACAGAGCCGGCCCTAACGAATATGATGCCCTAGGCAAGATTTTGGCTGGTGCCCCTTAGCACCGCCGCTAGTTCTGCAGGAAATGCCTGGCATGAGTCAGCTGGCAGCTCTGCTAACGTTGGGCGCCTTTTGTTTATGAAAATGCATCTTATTTGCATTACTATGTGGCTAGGATGCACAAGCAGCTTCTGCTGATTAAAATACTATGCAGCATGCCTATATTCTGTGTGTGACTGCGGCTGTATCTGCATATGAAATGCTACAATACAGTGATTTGCAGGAATACACACCAACGTAGCATTTCGTATGCTGATACAGCCACAGTCACACACAGAATATAGGCATGCCGCATATCATTTTAATCAGCAGAAGCTGCTGGTGCCCCTAAGCATACCAAATGCCCTAGGCATTTGTCTAGTTTGCCTATGCCTAAGGCCGGCTCTGATCACATAGATGTTAAAGTCACAAACTCAGGATTGCAGTTAGGAAGCAGAGTTTAAGAAACTCATAAATGCACATGGACAGTCAAATGTCAGGTATCTAAATAACAATGGTATTAAAATAACAAGGAATTCACTGTTTGACTTGAAGAGTGGCAGAAGCTCACAACTGTATTCTGAAAGCAGAGTGGAAAGCAGTGAGGGTAGCACTTGGGTTGTAAAGTGTGAGAAATTCAAATGTGAGTAATAAGTAATGCAGGAACTCAGTTATCAGAGTTCAATGGGACACTGGTATTCACTTGGGTAACAGAGCACAAGTAGAACATGGACAGTAGAGTCTTGTGAACTCAGGATTGCACTTGGGTAGCAAAGTGGTCAAATCTCAGGATTACATTCAGGTAGTATTGTGCTAAGAGTTTAGGGCTGCATATGTATAGCAGAGTGCAAGGAGCACATGGGTAGTAGTATCACAAACTCAGGATTGCACTTGGGTAGCAAAGTTAAAAAAAATCTCAGGATTACATTCAGGTAGTATTGTGCTAAGAGTTTAGGGCTGCATATGTATAGCAGAGTGCAAGGAGCCAAGAAACATGAAATTCAGGATTGCACACAAATAGTGACAGGAACTCATTATTGAACTTGAAAAAGTAAGAGAAACTAATATTTGCATTTAAAATGCTCAGAAATTTTTTAAGGTAGCAGAGTGCCAGGAACCTAGAATTACAAAAGGATAGCCAAATTTAGGCACTGCATCTAGTATACAATGAGCACAGTTTCAGGAGCACATGGATATTACAGTGTTAGAATTCCACTTTGATAGCAAAGGGTAGTAATGCACTTGGGATAGCAGAGTTGCAGGAACTCAATTTTGTATTTGGGTAGAAGAGTTTTAGGAACTCAGGATTGCACATGGATAGTAAAATTAAATTACAGATATTTAAGACAGCACAAAGGTTTCGGAATATAATGTAATTCAGGATTGCACTGAAATAGTGGATGCAACTCACGATTGTACTTGGGAAGTATAGAGGAAGGGACTCACATTTGCGATTAAGTAGCAGAATGTCAAGTAGGATTGTACTCAGGTAGCAGAGTGGTAGTAACTGAAGATTGTACATGAAAAGGTAAGTGTCAGGAACTCTGGATTGCACGCTGGGTGGCAGGAAATCATGATTGGACAATTATAGCTGAGAAACAATGAGTAGACTTAGCACATGGATAGTGAGTGTCCTGAGAACTTGAATGGCAGAGTGTCAAGAACTCAAAATCACATACTGGAAGTAGAAGTTTAGGAACACAGACATGTAGCATATTTGCGTATTTGGGAAAAGTAGAAATTTGTGCAAAAATGTAAAATATTTTATTATATAAATTTCATAACTATGAAAGTATGTAATCAGTCAGGTGAAAAAGTAAACTGCTTAACCACTTGCCTGGCATGGTCGCATCAGATGCAACCACACCAGCAAGTACCTTATGTGATCTGGTCGCACACGATGCAACCGGTCAGATACTCAACGCCCTAGATGCATCATCGCTTGGAGAGTGATACAACGGAGAGAGAAAAAGTACCGGCCAATCAGCTCCTAACTGCCATGTTTTTAAATAAAATCATTTTTTTTTAAATAGAGTTTTTTTTATTTGAAGAAGGATCAACAATACATACATACTGTAGCATTGTACATAAGGAATCCGGTAGTACAGGATAAGCAATACAACAGTTTAGAGCAAGTATGGACTCCGTATACAGGATACAGTACAGCACATGTAAAATTGCTCCCATTTTGTTACCAAGCTCACGGTATAGAAAAAAAAAGAAAACTATTGTCTGTAACAGGGTATAGATCACACATTAAACATTTTTAATGTTTCTCCCCCATTATTTAGCAATTACAACTCAACTAGTAGACCTTAACGTAGCCTACATAAACTCCTAGAACCCTAAGAGACAAAAAAAGGACAAAAAACAAACAACAGGAGGCAGTAATACAATAAGATATGTGAGGTGTATATATTAGTGAGTAATATCACGACCTGGCTCTACATAAGCCCAGGACGCACACCGCTACCATGGTGCAGTGCTTCTCATATCGCAAGGGCGGGGGAGGAATACACAGAGTTAATCCAAGGGGACCATATTTTCCCATATTTAGACATGGCATTATTTTTCATGTATACATAGCGGTCTTTAAGGAGAGTGTCATTGACCAGGGCCTTAAATGCTGATATAGAAGAGCAGCGTGGGGCCATCCATGTCCGTGCAATGCACTCCTTGGCTAGGGCACAAATACTTTGAGCATAAAGGCCCTCCCACTTGGACCCCGAAGCAGGACCAACCATTCCCAGTACACAAAATCTCGGGGTCAACACACTCCCAGGCATCCCTGTGCGCTCCAGAATCGACCTGACCCCAGACCAAAACACCTGAATGGATGGACACTCCCACACAAGGTGCCAAAAGGATCCACCAGCGGCCCCGCATTTAGGGCAAATATCTGTATTACCAGTCCCAAACCAGGCCAGCTGGGCCGGTGTCATATAGGATCTATGCAAGATAAAGAGCTGTATTTGTTGAAATCGGAGTGATTTAGTCACAACACTTGGGTACTCCAGGGCAAGCTCCCAATTCCCCTCTCCAATGGGACCCAGATTACCCTCCCAGCGCCCACGGAGTCCCGAAAGAGGGTCTGTATGAAGTGTTTTCAGTAGGTACGAGTAAATAAAAGAAATCACTTTAACCCGTCCCAGCGAGATTAAAAAGGTCTTTATGGGGAAATGAAGGAGCGCCGGGGGCGAGTCCCAGAATTGTGATTGCAGGGCATGCCGGAGTTGCAGAAACCTTAAAAAGTAAGAATTAGGTAAACCAAATTCCTCTTATAATTGCTGAAACGACTTCAGTGTACCATTACTGTACAATTGGGATATGGAGACTATGGAGTATGGAACCCACACCAGCCCACCCTCAAGAGCCCCCAGCTCAGGTAGAGAAGTAGAGTGCCAGAGGGGAGTGTCCGGGTCCAAACCATCAAACCCAAGTAAATTCCTCAAGGCGAGCCAGATCTTCATGGCCCGAAAGACAATGGGAGGAGAATATCGAGAGACATTCCCACTCAGCAAAACCTGCACCGGAGAGAGGCCCGGATAGTAGCACTGGAGAAACGCCCATTGTAAAGTGCCAGTATCCCCGCCCTGTATCCAGGAGCCAACGTGTGATAGCTGAGATGCATAATAGTACATTTGGAAGTAGGGCAGGGCTAGACCTCCATCAGCTTTCAGCCTAGTGAGGGTATTCAACCCTATCCTAAGCCGTTTGTTGGCCCAGATCAGGGATGACAATATACCATTTAATTTCTTAAAGAATGCCGGGAAGATATATACCGGGGATTGTAGAACAATATATAATAGTTTGGGCAGAATTATCATTTTAATGAGACTAACCCTGCCAGTCATTGTCAGTGGAAGCTTGCACCATGCTCTCGACTTACCTATGATCAGTTGCGTTAGTGGGTCTAGATTCAGGGGTATAAAATCAGAAGGGTTATTTGTAACTTGGATTCCAAGATATTTAAACTGATCTGTCCAGCATAGCGGCAATGAGAGCTTCGGAATCTGTGGAGGAGAACCAATGATGGGCATAATAAATGACTTGGACCAGTTGATGCGGAGACCAGAAAAGCCGCCAAATTCCTCAATGACCTGCAGCAAAATAGGCATAGCCACAGCATAATCATGTAGGAACAACAGCAGGTCGTCTGCATAAAGGGCAATTTTGTCTACACTAGGGCCCGTGGCGATCCCCTCAATGTCCGGGTGTGTCCTAATCAGGCAGGCCAGAGGCTCTATGGCTATAGCAAATAGGGCAGGGGAGAGGGGGCATCCCTGTCTAGTACCCCGAGACAGGGTAAAGGAGGACGAGATGTAACCATTGACCAAGATTCTGGCACACGGAGTCTGATATAGCAGTCTGATCCAATGTATGAAATTAGGGCCAAAGCCCATGCATTTCATGACTCCCCACAGGTATGACCATTCATTCAACGCTGTCGAAAGCCTTAGCCGCGTCCAATGAGACCACGACCGAGTCCGAGGGGAAGTCATGTGGAGCCTGCAGAACGGTATACAGCCTACGCAAATTAATAGACGTGGACATGCCCGGCATAAAGCCAGATTGATCCTGATGTATTATGGACTTAATAAGCGAGTTAAGCCGAACCGCCAGAATTTTTGCCAGAATCTTAGCATCAGTGGGGATAAGGGAGATCGGCCTATAGGACTCCAAGAGTCTGGGGTCCTTACCGGGCTTCGGTAACACTATAATAACAGCCTCGGACATTGAGGGAGGAAGTTGATTAGTAGTAAACGTGTCTGTAAACATATCAAGCAACTTAGGGCCAAATAACTCAATACAGGTTGAGTATCCCTTATCCAAAATGCTTGGGACCAGAGGTATTTTGGATATGGGATTTTTCCGTATTTTGGAATAATTGCATACTATAATGAGATATCATGGTGATGGGACCTAAATCTAAGCACAGAATGTATTTATGTTACATATACACCTTATACACACAGCCTGAAGTTAATTTTAGCCAATATTTTTGATAACTTTGTGCGTTAAACAAAGTGTGTGTACATTCACACAATTCATTTATGTTTCATATACGCCTTATATACACAGCATGAAGGTCATTTAATACAATATTTTTAATAACTTTGTGTATAAACAAAGTTTGTGTACATTGAGCCATCAAAAAACAAAAGTTTCAGGTGGCTTGACACAGCATGGTGTAGGCAGCTTCCTGTCAGAGCTCCTGCTAATATCCTGATCTATCTCCTGTTTCCCTGGTGTTCTGTAGCTGAAAATTTCTGCAAGAGTGCAGTACCCCCCTCTGCTCCTGCAGTGTGAATTTGGGAATCCTCTGTGCAAGAGTCCTAACTTACTGGCTGGTGAAGTCTGTGAGTGGATCCTGAGGCAGACTCTGCTCTCTGTGTGGCTGTTTCTCCTGCTGCAGCTCTGCCCTCACTCAGTTGCTGGGGCCAGTGTGCTCAGGGCTGGTGAGCTTGTATTATACACAGCACACATTCCACTGCCTGTCCCCTTCTCCCCTGGTCCGGATATTACTGAGCACATAGTATTACAGAGACAACACTCCCTGTGAATTTGGGACAGAGCTTTAACTATAACCGTAGTGCAGGGAAGAGCACTGTATGCCTGGCTCCATCTCACCTCTAGAACACATGTGCTGGACTCACACCCCTGCGTTCTTTGGATGAGCCGAGCTCCTGTGTGTATAACTCTGCTCCCTTTCTACCAGTGGATCTTCCTCTTGCTCCTACAGTATATTGCTTCTTCCCCCTGCAGCCATGTTTAATCCTGTTCATACCTCTGGACATTCGGTCTCAATCATCCTGAAGGCTATCGCGGAATCCGAGCAAAGGGTTCTTAATATGTTTGGAGTAGAGACTGTTGCAGTATCTGGTTCTCCTGTGGGGACCACCTGCCCGCCGGTGCTGCTACCCTCGGAACCATTGGGGGAGCTTGTATCTGTGGGGCCTGCCGCTCCGCTACAGTCGATGCTTAATGCTGGAGGTTCCTCCGACGAACGCATTGTGAACAAAATGGGGGAGTTGCGGATTCTTCCTGCGCATATTCACCGTTATTTGCAGTGGGTGATGGAGCGTGGGAGGTCAGTGACTGCCTCCGTCTCATCGTTGGTGACTGTATGGACCTCCATTGCAATTTTCTTTGAGGGTCCGCAGTGTGACCTCCTTGATAATGGGGGAGAACGGTATTGTATCATTTCGCAGTTAATTGTGATGTTTGGGAGAGGGATGGTTCTCCATTCTACATTTACCGTGGAACTGTGGCCTATCCTCTTATCTATCTGGCTAATGCTGTGCATTATGGTTGCTGGCTCCACTACCTTCCTGACTACTGTTCGTGTACCGCTAAATGACTTGATTCCAGAGTGGGCTTATCCTCCGGACTGATTTTCTTTCTTTCCAAGTCTGTATAATACCTCACTGGTTACCGGGTCCTTGGCTGTATTCTATTTTATTGTTGATGCTTTCTTAAATACTATGTTCTATTCTGTTTTTTGTATGTCTTGCCATTGATATAATTTCGTTATTTGATGGTTCTAAGATATGTTTTATTTGACCATCGCTTATTTAAGGGTTACATATCCCTATATACTGTTGTATCTGTAGGGTGCTACCAGCACTATTCCTTATATTTCCGGGTCGCTTATCATATCTCCATATTTGCATATTCATTTTCTTATTTTTATTTTTTATTCTCATATGAGGGAGATCTACTCTATTTACTGTTCGGCCATATTTCTGCTTTTTTTTTTATTTGCCCCAGTCACTTATTTTTTTCATTTATCCTGGTATTAGGGAAGGGAGGGAGGGGGGTGTTAGACAGTTAGGTCACGTAGTTTAATGGGGGGGGGGGGAGTTTGGGGATCCAGGTATACCTAGGTTGGGGGTAGGCTATACAGGGTGGGGGGTTTTGAGGTGGTTTGTTTTGGGGGGTTTTGTTTTTTGTTCTGTATTGTAGGGTTTTTTGTTTTATCTCTATGAGCAGCAGAGGTCTTAGGATTTTAATTATTTGTTATCTTTTTTTTTTCTGTATACTCAGGCAGGTGTTTTATCTATAGTTTGCAGTGCCAATACTTTTGTATTTTTCTACGCCTTATGGGTCAGTCTTTTTTTATTTTATTTTATCATTTTATCCTCAATGTGTGAGCTCACATGGCGCCTGTGGGCTCTTACTCTTACTGCTTATTGCTATAATGTGGGGCGTATTGTATATCATGTATTATTAGACGTGTACTGCAATTGTATTCTGTGTCTCCTGTCTGACCGTACTTCTGGATGCATCCTGCATACTTAACTATACCTGCCGGTATTGTTTGTTTTATATGTATACTTTTTTTATTTTTATTTTTTTATTTCGTATTATTCTTTTTGGGATGTTCACTTAAAACTTTGAATAAAAAATACGCAATTTAAAAAAAAAAAAAGTTTCACTATCTCACTCTCACTCAAAAAAGTCCGTATTTCGGAATATTCCGTATTTCGGAATATTTGGATATGGGATACTCAACCTGTATATGTTTTATACAGCTCAGCAGGGATGCCATCACATCCCAGAAACTTACCACTGGGGGACAAACCCACTGCCGCGGTCACCTCCTCCAAAGTCAGAGGTGATTCCAGGAAATTGCTAGCCTCAGAGGAGAGTCTGGAGAGGGGTACATTATTCAAGTATATGTCTAAGTCTGCTGTGGAGTGCGTCAGCCGAGACTCATACAGATCCCTGTAATATGAAAGGAACAGCCGTGCAATGTCTGGGGTGTTGTCTACAATGGAGCCATCAGGACCAGACATCTGCACAACAGTAGACCCAGGCTGGTCATAATGCACTAAATGGACCAACAAACTTCCCGGTCTATCCGTCTGCATGTACAAATTTGTGGCTCGAAACAAGAGGGAGCGTGCGGTTTTGTCTGAGAGGTAAGCCAGCCATGCCGCCTGAGCTGTCAACCACTGAGACTTTAGTGCAGAGATGCCCTCCACCAAATAATGAATCTCGAGGTCCCTAAACTCTGATTCAAGTGCTCTCTCCTTCTTCCTGCCTGATAATTTGTGCGCAGCAATTTTACCAATCAGTGTACCACGTAAAAATGCTTTAAATGAGTCGCAGATGAAAGAAGCCGGGGCCGAACCCACATTATCCGCAAAGAAAACCCTCCCACTTAGTTGTCAGGTCCGGACAGTCGCCCAACTGAGCTAACCAGGATGTATGTAACTTCCAATACGACTGTCCCCTCTGGCACTCCACCTCCAGGGACATCATCAGTGGTGAGTGGTCAGGAGCTCAGGCGAGACCAGGGCCAGGTCGATTCTGGAAAATGAGCCATGTGTGCCGGAGAAGCACGAGAACTGCCTAAGTGTAGGATGCCGAACCCACCATGCATCCTCCCACTGAACATTACTTAGAAAGTCTGCAAATTTAGACGGGTACCCCCTACCCCGGGAGCCAAAGGGGACTTCCACCTATCCAGGGAGACGTCCATCACGTTATTAAAGTCCCCCAAGCAAATAACAGGGGTATGGGGAGTAGAGGCAATAAATGAGGTGGCTTTCTGCAATACATCATATGAGAAAGGTGGATGAATATATACTGATAGCAGAAAAAATTACGGGAATTCAATTTGCATTCCAGAAACACAAACTTGCCATTAGGGTCAGTATTTACCGTAAGCAATTCAAACTGGACAGTTCTTTTTATCATGACTGACACCCCCCGGGAAAAGGAGGAGTGAGAAGAATGATATGCCCATCCCACCCAAGGCCTGCGGAGCGACAGCAGTCTATTTTCCTCTAAATGAGTCTCACTCAAACAGACAATGTCCGGGTCGTATTTCTTAATCATTCTAAGTACCAGGGATCACTTTACTTTATTGTTGATACCCCGGACATTCCAGTCCAAAAACTTTAAGGCAGGCATGATGTCCGCATGGCCATTCGGGACACATCACATATATACCTCGCAGAGTGGATAAAGGACCCCATAAACAAATCTGTATGCGCCCCCGCCCGCCTATATATAGCATTATTCCACAGACCTTACCATCCGCACACCCCGGGCCACGAGCCAAGCCGGCCGGAACAACACATCAACACCTCACATTGCAAAAACAGAAATATAGAAAACAATAGACTAAAGAAAGAAAAACAGAACTCAAAATAAAATCATTTTAGATAACTTTAAATACGTGTTCTTCACCTAATTCACTCGTAAAAAATTAACATTTCTGAGCGTTTATTGGAAAAAAACAATTCTTCAGTTAAGAGGTTAAAGACAGATAAGTAAATCAATATCCCAGAGCAGTTTACTGGAGCAGTGTAAGGACATATTTTCCCCCAGTGCAGATTGTTTGAGCATTATAATGACATAATATTTTATTTTTCCCCAGAGGTCTTCCATTCGCATACAGTATAAGGAGAGTATAAACTATATATAAAATGTGTTTGCAACATGAAACAAGGGCAGAGACAGGACATGTTCTAAGGTATGTCATCTTGTCATCTATTACAAAGTGATTTGACACCACATAATTTTTTTTTTTTACGGTATATTTATTTCACACATAGACTTGGAAATATAAGGAATATTACTTAAGGCAGGCAGGTCCAAACTGCGGCCCTCCAGCTGTTGTGAAAATACATATCCCAGCATGCCCTGACACAGTTTTGCTGTCAGAGAATGCTAAAGCTGTTCTGGTCATGCTGGGATGTGTAGTTTCTCAACAGCTGGAGGGCCGCAGTTTGGACATGCCTGACTTGAGGAATGTGCAGGTAAAAGTCTGTATCAGCGCAGTACCTTGTACTATGTACATTAAAAAGAAAATTAGTGGACACCAAAATGTATTGCTACACAGTACTGTATAGAGAGAAACCTTTACAATGTGTATGTAATGTATATCAGCAAAGTGTCAGTTACACTGTTTGCATATCAGGGAAAATTTTTGTTTTTTGGCTAGTTCAGCATATACATTTTTGAATTAATAAGCAAAAATATTAAGGCTAAAAACAAATATGCCACAGTTTTATGCAGGAAGGGTTACTTACTAGCAGCAAAGTATGCGGATATGCATCACCTTCCAGCATATGCAACCTAGCCCAAGTACCATCTCACAATGCTTCCTTTACTAATGATAATCTAGCATTCTCTCAGTAAATAACATTCTGTAGCAGTAGCTGTCTATCAGCTTCAGGAAAGAACAATATTTTAAAAGACAACTCTTTACTCAAATGTTTGATGAGCCATAAAATAGAGGAGAGTATTATTGGGCTTGTCACTATCTAATAAAACAGGTACCGTATCCATAACCAGATTAAGGAGGGGATGCAGGGCATACTATACCCTGGGACCCCTTTGTCAGGGGCCCCCTGGCCAGAGCACACTGATATCACTAGCTTTCCCTCTGAATGTGACAGCCAGAATACGCAGTACGCAGTGCAGACAGAGACAAAGGAATATCATGTTTCTTGAGCTACCTACAGACCTTTCTGATCAGAGGAGAAATAGGAGGGTGGAGAGAGCTGTAAGTGACACAGGGATCCCAGCTTCTCCTCCTCCCTGTCTGGATGTCTGAGTCTTGTGTAAACTATTATGCAACTGAACCATTTGGGTGTAGAGATAGAGACAAACACAGAGAGTCCTCCTGAATCCTGTCCCAGTGTGTAAGTAGTACAGAGGCTGCTACTATTCGTGCATGTGACAAGATAAATTATTTTATTTTTCTATGTGTATTTTAAGGTTGTTTAAGTTGTCTTTGTTCCACTACAAGAATTTTTTAGAAAATAGTTGTCTTTCAATTAGGTGGAGCTATAAACAGTACCCAGATATTATTAGTCTATAAGTTTAAAACCAATATACACCACTGGTTTAAATTTAATATACACAATCTATACCTCCCACCATGACCCATTCCAGGAGGGACAAAATGCTTTCCACCTGGACTTCCTTCTTAATTTATTACTGCAATCACCTGTGTTGAAACACCTTGCTTATCAATTAAATATTTCAATACAGGTGACGCCAATCATATATTAAGAGGGAAGTCCAAGTAGAGATCATTTTGACCCTCCTGGAATGGGACATGTTGGGAGGTATGCACAATCTAATATACATCCCCCACCTTCCACCGAGGCCCCCCTGTGTTAAGTGCCCCGGGCACCCCAAGGCTTAATTCGGCCCTGACCATATCAGAATTACAGGAAGGTACTCTATGTTCACGAGGTAATATTTGTCATAAAATACAAATGTATGATGTGTTTTAACAAGCTTTTGTAAGTAAACATTTTTTAAATGTTAGAAATATGAATGATGCAAAGTATAGTGCTATAATATGATTATAGCACAAGCATAACTTTTAATGCTACTGTGTAGTCTAACCATTATTCATTCCTGTTCAATGTAAATGTATACACTGACTGAGATATTATCTATAGCTAAATTATTCCAACACTGTAGCATTATTTTTTGTATGTAAAGATTTGTACACAGTGTACACGTTTTTTTAAAGTCTCTACTGTGCATTCTGAAGGCCCATTAAATGCACTGTTGATGTTTCCATTTAGTAAGGGTTTACTTTGATCTGTATGAACTTCTACAATGTCTGCAGATTTAAATATTAGTAAAACACAATGAAGATCTATAGGAGAGCTGATCTAGTACATAGTGCAATGTGCTTTCTGGAAGCCTGGAGCCACATTAGGTTTTACAATGTTACAGTAACATTTAAAAAAAAAAAATCTTCTATCATACACTATATACAGATGTAGCCACTGTAATCATTGCAACAGCGAATACACAATGCAAACCTGATGTAGCCAGGCTCAACATTGCCGCGATGCATACTCAATGACTAGCTGCTCCTATTATTACCTGTGATCTGGCAATACAATGTGTATGATTCATGAGTACAAGTACGATGCACGTGCAGGCAGCATGCATGCGCGTCACGGCAAACGAGGTACACCTGCGCCTAGGCTCAGCCACAATGAGCATGGCTACATCTGTATATATATTCTTTTAGATTTTTAAAACAAAAATGTAAAAATAATAATCATCATAGTTAATGCAGCCTATTAGCAATTCAGTTTCAATAGAATTAGGGACTAATGGTTGAATAGAAGAAATGACTACTTCTTGTGATAGCCGGAGTTGCAGAGTCTGGGAAAGTCTATAGGATGTAGCATGGCCGAATGTTAAATATTCTGGTTTTACCAAAAAGGTGAGTGCTAAAGAAAATATAAATGTTGTAAACTATGGGGGTCATTCCGAGTTGATCGTAGCTTTGCTAAATTTAGCACAGCCACGATCATTCAAACTGACACGCCCAGCACAGCGCTAGTCCGCCCCGCGTGTCAGTGCCAGCCCCTCCCCCACCGCAGAAGTGCTCCCCGGCCCGCATCGGCTGCGTGTGAAGTCACGCAGCCACCGCGGCCCGCCCCCCCAACCGTCCGGCCATGCATGCGTTGGCCGGACCATGCCCCCTAAATGGCAGCTTAACGCCGCCGTCCAGCCCCCTCCCGCCCAGCGACCGCCTCTGCCACAGAGGCGATTGCAAGGCAATGATGGATGGCATGCACCGGCGCACTGCGGCACCAGCGCATGCGCAGTTCCGACCTGATCGCTACGCTGCGAGAAACTGCAGTGAGCGATCGGGTCGGAATGACCCCCAATGTGTCATTTGTTTTAAAGGAATAAGCTGATTGTTCTATTTGTGTCTGTGATAAAGAGGTGGTATCTTGTTAAATTTGTCATACTGTATGCTATAAGTTGTCTCAAGCTGCCATATACTGGTCTATACTTACTGAGTTAGTTATATGATGGAAGAAAAGGAAAGAACAGTGACAAGGACTGTCTAATGAAGAGTTAATTATGAGAAACTAACAATAATCTTGTATGATAGTTTCTTGTTACTAACCCAATGTTTTATGAGTTGTGTATACAGATGTGTCCAGCCCCTTCTTACCCATGATTATTCGCAATTGTGGGTCATTTGCCACTGCTAGTGTGCCTGCAAATGTGCGTGTGTGCACTGCATATGCACCTGGTACCCAAATGTTTGCATGGTTCGTACGCTCCTGTGAACAAGTCGCATGCGGGTGCGTCTAGTCTCAGTTGCGATGCATACAAAGGAGCGACTCGTTTTCAGCAAGAATGAGGCTGAATACATCTGTATTTAAGATCAGGCTTTCAATGATTTCATATAGACTTTTATTATTGATGGTTAAACTAAATTTTAACACTAGACAATATTATTTTAACATTCAGAGATAAAACGAAGGAAGTTTCATCATACCATTGACTGGAAACCCAATTATTACTTTAATAGAAGACTCGCCTAAAAGTGAGGACAAACTACAGTATAAGGATTTAGTAATGCTTAAACCAGTGTTGTTTTTCAATGTCCAAGTGCCAATATAAGGAACAGTATGTGCGTGTTTTCTCCTGTGTACGAGCACATTTTCAGGTCAATATATTTTTACCATAACCAGAATAATTTGATTTACACATTGCAAACACTGATTAGTGTATTCATTTAAATTTGTACAATTTCAAAATTTAACATTTCCAGAATAAATTATTAATGTCAAAATTTCAAAGTTGGCTCAGAAATATATCTCAATTGTAGTTCTTATTTTTTTTACATATAATAGATGTCCGTACCCTAAAGTAGACAAAAAGAATAAAAAAGTTAAGCCAATTGCAATAACAATCTGTAATATATGCCAGATATATTTACTGCATATCTGTTTGGGCTCATAGGGAAAAAAAAAATCATAAAAGTATTTAATGGCTCAGAAAACTATATACACTGCTCAAAAAAATAAAGGGAACACTTAAACAACACAATGTAACTCCAAGTCAATCACACTTCTGTGAAACCAAACTGTCCACTTAGGAAGCAACACTGATTGACAATCAATTTCACATGCTGTTGTGCAAATGGAATTGACAACAGGTAGGAATTATAGGCAATTAGCAAGACACGCCCAATAAAGGCGTTGTTCTGCAGGTAGTGACCACAGACCACTTCTCAGCTCCTATGCTTTCTGGCTGATGTTTTGGTCACTTTTGAAAGCTGGCGGTGCTTTCACTCTAGTGGTAGCATGAGACGGAGTCTACAACCCACACAAGTGGCTCAGGTAGTGCAGCTCATCCAGGATGGCACATCAATGCGAGCTGTGGCAAGAAGGTTTGCTGTGTCTGTCAGCATAGTGTCCAGAGCATGGAGGCGCTACCAGGAGACAGGCCAGTACATCAGGAGACGTGGAGGAGGTCGTAGGAGGGCAACAACCCAGCAGCAGGACCGCTACCTCCGCCTTTGTGCAAGGAGGAACAGGAGGAGCACTACCAGAGCCCTGCAAAATGACCCTTAGCAAGCCACAAATGTGCATGTGTCTACTCAAACGATCAGAAACAGACTCCATGAGGGTGGTATGAGGGCCCGACGTCCACAGGTTTGGGTTGTGCTTACAGCCCAACACCGTGCAGGACGTTTGGCATTTGTCAGAGAACACCAAGATTGGCAAATTTGCCACTGGCGCCCTGTGCTCTTCACAGATGAAAGCAGGTTTTCACTGAGCACATGTGACAGACGTGACAGAGTCTGGAGACGCCAAGGAGAACGTTCTGCTGCCTGCAACATCCTCCAGCATGACCGGTTTGGCAGTGGGTCAGTAATGGTGTGGGGTGGCATTTCTTTGGGGGGGCAAAAACAGCCCTTCATGTGCTCGCCAGAGGTAGCCTGACTGCCATTAGGTAACGAGATGAGATTCTCAGACCCCTTGTGAGACCATATGCTGGTACGGTTGGCCCTGGGTTCCTCCTAATGCAAGACAATGCTAGACCTCATGTGGCTGGAGTGTGTCAGCAGTTCCTGCAAGATGAAGGCATTGATGCTATGGACTGGCCCGCCCGTTCCCCAGACCAGAATCCAATTTAGCACATCTGGGACATCATGTCTCGCTCCATCCACCAATGCCACGTTGCACCACAGATGTCCAGGAGTTAGCGAATGCTTTAGTCCAAGTCTGGGAGGAGATCCCTCAGGAGACCATCCGCCACCTCATCAGGAGCATGCCCAGGCATTGTAGGGTGGTCATACAGGCACGTGGAGGCCACACACACTACTGAGCCTCATTTTTACTTATTTTAAGGACTATCTTATCTTGTCTAGCGAAACATATATAAAAGATACTAATGACCCCAAACCATATATGACTGCTGCTTGCGGTGGGATTGGGGATGGTTGCATGCTCACAGAGCTCCTATCCCCAACTCCTTGATCACACCGCAAGTGGCCTGCACCCGGCTACCTCTGGAGACCCCATCCCTGCTGGCGGCTCTCTAGATGCACCCACACCTCACCTGTTGCTGGGGGACCCTGATGAGTCATTACTAGAGTCGATGGCGGTGGATCTTCAATATGGCCTGCTTCCTCTAACAGTAATTTTATTTTCTAAAAAAGTTTATGGATAATATACACATGATAATCAATGGTTTAAAATGAACATATGGTCATATGTACGCTATAACTGATAAACCTAATATCGGTATACAAACATTTAGACAACATATAACATAGAAGGAATATGTGAGGTTGAAAGTGAAATTAGAGATGGTGTTCAATAGTCCTTGCAAATTTTAGTGATGGTTGCAAGTTTCCTCTGGGTTAAGAATACGCTTTAGTGGCGTTTTACTTCTTACCCGTTAGTGTATCTGTTGGGGGAATTTTTCTTTCAAGATCTTTCTTCAAACTGTGGAAGTAAACCCAATAGATGTGTGATTTCAACAGTTCAAAGTCCAGATATGTGCTGTTCTTTGAAGTAAATGATAGAAAGTACCTTAGTTTTTCAAAGATGAGGTGTCTGCCGGCAGACATGTCAACTCCTGTATCCTGTAACAGGAGTTGACTTGTCTGCCGGCAGACAGTGGCCTTTTATCGCCCCTGTCTGTCTGCAGGTCGGGCCCCCATTGCTACCTTCTGGCCTTGCCAACTTCAGACACCCCCAGGCAAGCAAGGAGCAGTGTTTGTCTCCATGATGGATTGTGCCTGGACTGCACCAATTACTGCCCACTCTCTATAACTATATTTCCCATCATTCATTGCCATGCTTGCTGAATCTCTTTTGTCTACCAACCACTATCCCACTGTGCCTACCATTAGTTTCTTTCCTAGCTACTGCTTTTATCTCACCATGTATTTCCACCCCACTGTATGTTATGCTTGTATGCTACACCTCCACTGGGAGGTTGTACTACATGTGGATGTTTTCATACAGGGTGTCAGTTTTCACATATATGGCTTGGGTCCTTGTATGGCTTATCTCCCACAGTGTAACCTTCGGTATCCGGCCTCTAGATTGACCACACTTAGGTCAACATGCATTAGGTCGACCACTATTGGTCAACATGTGTTAGGTCGACATGGTTTCTAGGTCGACGTGACAAAAGGTCGACAAGAGTTTTTTACAATTTTTTTCATTGTATTACCTTTTTCATACTTTACGATCCACGTGGACTACAATTGGGAATGCTAACCTGTGCCGAGCGCAGCGGTAGTTGAGCAAGGCACTTTGACCGAAGCATGGAGAGCAAAGCGAGCCATGCGAGGGACATGGTGCACTAACTGGGGTTCCCGGTCACTCTACAAAGAAAACGACACCCAAAAAATTTAAAAAACGCATGTCCACCTTTTGTCATGTCGACCTTGCTCAGGTTGACCTAATGCTTGTGTCGACCTATTTTAGGTGTCAACTTAGTTACTGTCGACCAATAGTGGTCGACCTAAGTGTGGTAGATCCTATGAACCATACCCGTAAACTTAATAGTGCACCCAACATGCCTGCATCACCTGGTGCACTTGTAGATGGAATGAAAAATAGATGGACCTGATGGTTATGTATGTGACCCTATCCCTAGTGTTAGGATGCTGCATCTCATTTTGTTTCATCTCTTCTTGTGGTATCCTATTCCACGCCCAAAATGGCTGCTTTATGTGGTACCTTTTGTGGGTGGAGTACATGACCCATGGAAGTTATTACCCAAAATGTCTGCACCAACCCTGCAATATGCTTATTGTGCTTCCTAGGTTTCTGCTGTGTTTAATTATTTCTGTCTGGTTGTCTCTTTTCTGTAATTACCAAATGATTGTACAATGTATCATGTTTCTGATGTCTATAAAGCGACTTTGGGGCAGAAGTATTAAGTCTGGGGAAGTGATAAAGAAGTGATAAGTGGAAGGTGATAATGCACCAGCCAAACATTACAGGTTTTTAAAATGACAGTTAGGAGGTAATTTGCTGGTGCGTTATCACTTTCCATTTATCACTGCTTTATTCACTGCTTAGCACATCCCCCCCTAAGGTTTGCACTCAGGTAGCAGAGTGTCAGTAGTTCATGATGGCACATAGATATCAGAGTGAATGTAGCACATACAGTAGACAATAGAATCAAGAACTCAGGATTGCACTTGGGTAGAAGAGTATCATGGCATTAAGGATTGCACTTGAATTGTAGTAGGAACTCAGGGATGAACTTGGGATGCAGAGTGGCAGGAACGAAAAGTTTCACTCAGCAGAGTGTCTTGGAACTCAGAATTGCACTCGGGTAGTAGCAGTAGCTCAGAACTGTATTTGTGTAGCTGAGTGGATAGAACTTATGATTACACTTAGGTAGCAGAATGTCAGGAAATCAGTAATAAATCTTTGGTATCAAACTATACCAGTGCTTTCCTCTACATCCTGATATACTGAATGTGTATAATAGAAAATGCCCTTATTGCTTGTATGTGCATATTTTACCAACATACTTCAATATGCACCTTTTCAAG
Source organism: Pseudophryne corroboree (assembly GCF_028390025.1). NCBI lineage: Eukaryota > Metazoa > Chordata > Amphibia > Anura > Myobatrachidae > Pseudophryne > Pseudophryne corroboree. The sequence continues at coordinate 453,464,206 of NC_086450.1, read as the reverse complement.
AACATATTCAGTTTGAAGAGATATTTTGCATTCTATAAGATTTCCCACTTTTGTTTTATTCAATTTTTATGTTTTAACTAGAGATGAGCGGATTCGGTTTAACTCTGATTTACTCGGTTCTCAAAACGGCATCTGATTGGCTATCCAAAACACGTGACATCCGTGAGCCAATAAGATGTCGTTTTGAGAACCGAGTAAATCCGAGTAAAATTGAATCCACTCATCTCTAGTTTTAACTAGGTACAATACAATCAATGTCATGTTTTTTCAGTTTTATTCGGCTCTGTGACAAATTAAAATAATGCATGTAACATACGGTGTATCCGGAAAGTATTCACAGCTCTTCACTTTTTCCACATTTTGTTATGTTACAACCTTATTCCAAACTGAAATAAATTAATTTTTTCCCTCAAAATTCTACACACAATACCCCATAATGACAATGTGAAAAAAGTTTTGGGAAGATTTTTGCAAATTTAGTAAAAATAAAAAACAAAGAAATCACATGTACATAAGTCTTCGCTGCCTTTGCTCAGTACTTTGTTGATGCACCTTTGGCAGCAATTACAGCCTCAAGTCTTTTTGAATATGATGCCACAAGCTTGGCACACCTATCTTTGGGCAGTTTCACCCATTCCTCTTTGCAGCACCTCTCAAGCTCCATCAGGTTGAATGAGAAGAGTAGATGCACAGCCATTTTCAGATCTCTTCAGAGATGTTCAATCGGATTCAAGTCTGGGCAGTGGCTGGGCCACTCAAGGATATTCACAGAGTTGTCCTAAAGCCACTCCTTTGATATCTTGGCTGTGTGCTTAGGGTCGTTGTCCTGCTGAAAGATGAACCGTCACCCCAGTCTGAGGTCAAGAGCGCTCTGGAGCAGGTCTTCATCCAGGATGTCTCTGTATATTGCAGCATTTATCTTTCCCTCTATCTTGACTAGTCTCCCAGTTCCTGCCACTGAGAAACATCCCCACAGCATGATGCTGCCACCAACATGATTCACTGTTGGATGGTATTGGCCTTGTGATGAACAGTGCCTGATTTCCTCCAAACATGACACCTGGCATTTGCGCCGAAGAGTTCAATCTTTGTCTCATCAGACCAGAGAATTTTGTTTCTTATGGTCTGAGAGTCCTTCAGGTGCATTTTGGCAAACTCCAGGTGGGCTGCCATGTGCTTTTTACTAAGGAGTGGCTTCCGTCTGGCCACTCTACCATACAGGCCTGATTGGTGGATTACTGCAGAGATGGTTGTCCTTCTGGAAGGTTCTCCTCTCTCCACAGAGGAATGCTGTAGCTCTGACAGAGTGACTATCAGGTTTTTGGTCACCTCCCTGACTAGGGCCCTTCTACCTCGATCGCTCAGTTTAGATGGCTGGCCAGCTCTAGGAAGAGTCCTGGTGGTTCCGAACTTCTTCCATTTGTGGATGATGGAGGCCACTGTGCTCATTGGACCTTCAAAGCAGCAGATATTTTTCTGTACCCTTCCCCAGATTTGTGCCTCGAGACAATCCTGTCTCAGAGGTCTACAGACAATTCCTTTGACTTCATGCTTGGTTTGTGCTCAGACATGCACTGTCAAGTGTGGGACCTTATATAGACAGGTGTGTGCCTTTCCAAATCATGTCCAATCAACTGAATTTAGCACAGGTGGACTTCAATTAAGCTGTAGGAATATCTCAAGGATGATCAGTGGAAATAGGATGCACCTGAGCTCAATTTTGAGCTTGATGGCAAAGGCTGTGAATACTTATGTACATGTGATTTCTTAGTTTTTTATTTTAAATACATTTTCAAAAATCACAAAAAAACTTTTTTCACGTTGTCATTATGGGGTATGGGGGTCATTCCGAGTTGATCATAGCTGTGCTAAATTTAGCAAAGCTACGATCATTCACACAGACATGATGCCTTTGCACTTCAAGAGTAGCTCCTGACCAGCGCAGCTTTAGCATGCTGTACGGGAGCTACTCATCTCTCCCTGGCCTGCAGTGGCTGCGTGTGAGGACTTGCCGCCGCCGCACCCCGCTCCCCCAACGGTCCGGCCACACCTGCTTTGGCCGGACCGCGCCCCCTAAACGGGGGCTTAACGCCACCTTCCAGACCCCTCCCGCCCAGTGACCGCCTCAGAGGCAATCGCTAGGCAATGACGGCTGGCATGCGCCGGCACACTGCGGCACCTACGCATGCGCAGTTCCGACTCAATCGCTGCGCTGCGAGAAACTGCAGCGAGCGATTTTGTCAGAATGACCCCAATTGTGTGTAGAATTTTGAGGGAAGAAATTAATTTATTCCAATTTAGAATAAGGCTGTAACATAACAAAATGTGGAAAAAGTGAAGCGCTGTGAATACTGTCCGAATGCACTGTAAGTACTGTATGTGTAAATTATCCTGTAAATATACCTTTACACTTGGTAGGTGGTCAAGCCTATATGTTATAACTTGCTATACAGTATACTGGATGTATATATGATAATAACTGTCTTGCAGACTGGTGACAGAATCTCATGGAGAACAGGACTTCTATGACAGAATTCCATATTGTGCCATTTTCCATGAAAGCCGGTGATAAACCCCTAATTTTCAGTATTTTTTTCTTAATATTTCTGTTTGGAGTTCTGGTGAATACAGCTGTAATCACAGTTATATATTTGGATTCGTGTCTACACACCCCCATGTATCTGTTCCTCTGTAACTTGTCCTTTGTAGATATGTGTTTCACAACAGTAATTGTCCCCAAACTGCTGGACATGTTGCGATCTGGGAACAACACAGTATCCTACACACAATGCTTTACTCAGATGTACTTTTTCTTTATAGCTGCAAGCACAGAGGATTTACTATTATTTGTGATGGGGTACGACCGGTACATTGCAATCTGTCATCCCTTACACTACCACCAGATACTGAGCAAGAAGGTCTGTACCCTGCTTGTGACTATGATTTGGCTATGTGCATGTGTAAACGCAGTGTTATGTGTATCTTCTGTTCTTAAAATGTCCTTTTGTCATTCTGTCACGATCCATCAGTTCTTTTGTGATGTTAAAGCTCTGATTAATATTGCCTGTTCGGGCACAAACATGTTTTATATTTTCATGTATGTTGACATGGTATTACTTGGTCTTTGTCCATTCCTCATCAATGTGATGTCATACAAAAAAATTATCAGTGTTATATTGCATATTAAATCAATGGGTGGAAGAAGAAAAGCTTTCTCCACCTGCTCATCCCACATCACCGTCATGATCCTATACTATGTTATTAGTATAGCTGTCTATATGATACCACCAACAGACCAACACAATGTTCTAGAACAGATTATGACTGTGCTATATACAACCGTGATTCCCATGGTAAATCCTCTTGTATATAGTCTACGCAATTATGAAATCAGGAGCTCTCTTCAGAGGTTAGTGGCACAGTTGATTACCCTTTATCAGCATATACTTTTCCCATTTTCAATATCCATGTACTGTACATAGACCAAACCATGTTCTTGGAATTCCTTGTCGATGGGTGGTTCATAGAAAACAGAAGTGCCCATTGGACAGTAAAGAATGCTATCTATGCTGTAGCCATAATACTGTATATCTGGTTTCAGGGGATAACAGGTATGTGGAAATCAATAAAGTGTGTTGCTGTAATGTAGGCATTGAATTCCTGAATAAACACCTTCTTACTGATCCACACTGATGGAGATTATTATGTACCAACTGAACGTATAAGTTTACACATTCATTTGAGCTAGGTAGACGTCCCCAAACTGCCCATCTCTCAGCTTGAAGCAAAACATTTACTTCTGGTTGGAGCCCCCATGCAGCTTACAAACATTCCCACCCAGTTATGTACAATTATCTGCCTATACCTTCAGTAACATGCTTCTAATCAATGCCACCTCCAAATTGAATATTGTGAACTGTATGCCATCTTGCTTTTTAGTCAAATGCAGGGTTTTCTCTTTCACAACCTCTTTGTTGAGATATTCGGCAACATTATCAGATCTTTGAGTATGTAGTCTGTTTGATTATCTACAAGTATCTTGTAGTTAGTAATTTTTTTTGTCAATTCAGATTTTGTTATAATGCAGTACGTGTGTGTCGTTCTTATCTAGAAATTTCACAACGTATCAAAGATACATATACTGTAAGCTTGTCCATAGATTGTAAGCTTGCGAGCAGGGCCCTCCTACCTCTATGACTGTTTGTTTTTACCCAGTTTTGTCTTCAAATTGTGTCTAGTTGTAAAACGCAATGGAATTTGCTGCGCTTTATAAGAAACTGTTAATAAATCAATAAATATACTGCTTTCACAACATTTCTTACTGACATTCCTGAGGCAATCCTGTTCTGTAGCTTTTGAACACTGTAATATAGAAGGTGATCAAATCTTCTATGCCAGAGTTCCAGTGACTATGACTCACTTGTCATGATTATGATGCCTTGTGTCTGTAGCAATAATTGTCCCACTTCTGTTTCCCACAATGCATTTTCCTTTTGCAAAATAAACTCTGTGGCCTCTCTGTTCTAGGACAGTGATTACAATAAGACTTGTTCCCATTGTTGATACATAAAATACATTTTGGATTTCTGTGACTTTTACTCATTCTCCAATTCTCAAGAATGCCGAAATTGTCACAACTATTGTTTCTGTCAATGTTTGATTGTAAATTCCCTTGATTGTGATAGAACCACACTCGGTCAACTGGGTGAACTACTCCTCATTGCAGCTGAAATGTTTTGTTGCAACTGAATTGATATACCAACAATCCTTACTGTGGCTGTCTGTAACACTCAGGGCCAACTATTCTTTGTCATCAAAGTTCTGGGTCTACACAGGGCTCATTGTAAGGGCTTGTATTTTAAAGTGCTGCTTGGATTTGTAAGTGTGAGTTGGTAACAGCAAAAGGTGAGTTCTGATTATTCTCTGTCTATCCATATAGAGATAGTAATATTGTCAGAGAAAGTTAATCTGAATCTGATTGTTTGTATCTATACTGTATTTTTGTTTTTGGAGGGAAAAAAAGTGTGAGGAGAAAGCCAGGGGGAGGGAGTTGAATCAGGTGTGAGTAATCAGGAGGAGGAGGGGCTGACTAAAGCAGCTGGCTGAGCCTATATAATCAGTGTTTAGACTCATTGGAGCTTGCTCATTGTAAGTGCTTGTATTTTTAAGTGCTGCTTGGATTTGTAAGTGTGAGTTGGTAACAGCAAAAGGTGAGTTCTGATTATTCTCTGTCTATCCATATAGAGATAGTAATATTGTGAGAGAAAGTTAATCTGAATCTGATTGTTTGTATTCTATACTGTTTTTTTTGTTTTTGGAGGGAAAAAAAAGTGTGAGGAGAAAGCCAGGGGGAGGGAGTTGAATCAGGTTTGAGTAATCAGGAGGAGGAGGGGCTGACTAAAGCAGCTGGCTGAGCCTATATAATCAGTGTTTAGACTCATTGGAGCTTGCTCATTGTAAGGGCTTGTATTTTAAAGTGCTGCTTGGATTTGTAAGTGTGAGTTGGTAACAGCAAAAGGTGAGTTCTGATTATTCTCTGTCTATCCATATAGAGATAGTAATATTGTGAGAGAAAGTTAATCTGAATCTGATTGTTTGTATCTAAACTGTTTTTTTTTTGTTTTTGGAGGGAAAAAAAGTGTGAGGAGAAAGCCAGGGGGAGGGAGTTGAATCAGGTGTGAGTAATCAGGAGGAGGAGGGGCTGACTAAAGCAGCTGGCTGAGCCTATATAATCAGTGTTTAGACTCATTGGAGCTTGCTCATTGTAAGGGTTTGTATTTTAAAGTGCTGCTTGGATTTGTAAGTGTGAGTTGGTAACAGCAAAAGGTGAGTTAGAATACAGAAAAAGGTGAGTTTTATAATACACAAATCAGGAACACACATATTTGCAGTACCATTAAACTTCTGGTGAGGCTGCAAGGGGATGACCTTGTGAGTGAGAGGGTCTCTTACTTGGAGTAGCAGAGGGGCTGTGATTGTGCGTGGGTGAGGGGCATTTTTTTTTTAAGCAGGAGCTGTAAGCCGAGTGAAAAGGAGGTGCAGTGAGCTGGAACAACTGCAACTGCTAGGTGGAGTATCGGTGCCGCAGGAGAGAGAACTACGGCTGCATAAAAGTGAAGGACCAAGAACCGCACAAAGATAGATAAGTATAAGCCAGTTTAATTATTGTATAAGTGAGATTGTTTTTCTTCTACTTTTTCTTTTTGCTTCTTTTCTTTGAGAGTAACAGGGAGTTAGACCTTACATACAATATGGGAGGGGCTGTGATTGGGGACCTCACTCAGTGCATGTCGTGCAAGATGTATGCACACCTGGAGCTACCGGCCCAGTGTGATTACATCTGCATGAGGTGTATGCGAATGGTTGCCCTGGAAGCCCAGGTAAATTATCTAGAGCAAACCGTTATGCGACTGAGGGAGATTCACAATCTCGAGCGAAGTTTAGACAGAATGGTGGAGGAGTTGCGGGAGGGGTCACTGGTAGAAGAGGATGATGATCAGGTAGCAAGCTGGGTTACAGTTAGAAGGAAGAAAAAGAGGGGGAGGCTCGACATCTCCGAACTATCAAACCCGAACAAATTTGCCCGACTGGACGAGGAATCGGAGGATAATAGTGAAGAAATGACGGTGCCGGAGGAGACTGCTACCTCTAGCATCCAGAGGAACGGTCCCTCTGGTGCAGTTGGGATAAAAGATAGTGAGGTACCTAGTCAGATGGTGGTGGTAGGGGATTCTATCATCAGGAAGGCAGATAGGGCAATCTGCTACCAGGACCGTGATCGCCGTACAGTCTGTTGTCTCCCAGGTGCTCGGGTACGGCACATCGCGGACCGGGTAGATAGATTGTTGGGAGGGGCTGGGAAAGACCCGGCGGTCTTGGTGCACATTGCCACCAATGACAAAGTTAGCGTAATGTGGGATGTCCTTAAGAAAGACTATAGGGACTAAGGAAAGAAACTTAAGGCAAGGACATCTAAGGTAATATTCTCCAAAATATTACCTGTGCCACCCGCTAGTCCAGGGAGGCAGAGGGAGATTAGGGAGGTAAATATGTGGCTTAGGGATTGGTGCAGGAAAGAGGGGTTTGTGTTCCTGGAACACTGGGTGAACTTCTCAGTCAGGCGCCATCTCTTTTGTCGTGACGGATTGCACCTGACTGAGGAGGGGGCAGCGGTGCTGGGGGGAAGGATGGTTAGAAGGTTGGAGGAGATTTTAAACTAGGAGCCTGGGGGGAGGGTTTAGCTAGAAACTACGGGTCATGCAGTGAGAATAGTGGGGATGGCGGTAGTAAACGAAATGGGGGAGAAGTTGGGGGGAGGGTAAGAGCAGGCGGTAAGGTTACTAACATGGGTACTAAAAGAGATTTTACCAAAGCACTAACCAATGATAATTACAGGTCATCATTGCTACATAATGTGAAAGATGTCAATAACGCAAGGGAAAATACTTATCTTAGTTGTATGTATGTAAACGCTAGAAGCATTACTGGTAAAAAGGGCGAACTAGAAATACTTGCAGCAAGCAAACAGTATGATATTATAGGCATTACTGAAACTTGGTGGGACGAATCTCATGATTGGACAGTCAATCTAGAGGGCTATACACTGTTTAGGAGAGACAGACTAAATAAAAAGGGTGGAGGGGTGTGTCTTTACATAAAGCCGTTTTTAAAACCTGATATAGGGAAGATATTCAGGAAGGGACTGTAGACACTGTCAAGACATTATGGGTAGAAATTGCACCCGGGGAAAAAGGAATAAAAAAGTTAGTATTGGGTGTATGCTATAGGCCGCCTGGTATCAACGTATCTGATGAGGAATTGTTACTAAAGCAAATTGAAAGAGCAGCAGGAGTAGGAGACATAGTAGTGATGGGAGATTTTAACTATCCAGAGATAAACTGGAAAAACGATTCATGTGATACTGCTAGGGGCAATATGTTTTTAAACACACTTAATGATAACTACTTAGTTCAACTAATTGAGGAACCAACTAGGTACAATGCAATCTTAGACCTGGTATTAACAAACAATGGGAATTTGGTATCAGGTATTATAGTAGGGGAACCCATAGGAAACAGCGACCACAATATGGTCACATTCAATATCAGTTTTCATAAACAGCCCTATACTGGCTCAACTAGGACTCTAAACTTTAGCAAAGCGAATTTTGAAAGGATGAGGGTATTTTTAAGGGATATTGAATGGGAAGGTTTGTTTTTAGGAAAAAATACTACAGAGAAATGGGAGGTACTAAAATTCCTGCTAGCTAAAAATACACTCAAATTTATTCCTACGAGCAGCAAAAAAAGGAATAATAATCATAAACCGATGTGGCTTAACAAAAAGATAAAGGAACTTATGGGCAAGAAAAGGAGAGCATTAAAAAAATACAAATCTGACGTGGAAACAAAGTCATTTCAGCAATATAAGGAATGTAACAAAATATGCAAAAAGGAAATAAGAGCGGCTAAAGTAGAAACAGAAAAACTGGTAGCAAAGGAAAGCAAAGCGAATCCCAAAAAATTATTTAAATACATAGAGTATAGGCCCTTTAAAAGACAAGTTGGGAGTCTTAAGCAAAAATGATAATGACATAGCGGACACACTAAATGAGTTTTTTTCAACAGTATTTACTAGAGAGGACCCAATTCAGGGACTAACACATAATCTCAATAATGAGAATATCCCACTGATAGGTACTTATTTATGTGAGGAAGTAGTCTGTGACCGATTAAAACATTTAAAGATTAATAAGTCACCAGGTCCTGATGGTATTCACCCAAGGGTTCTAATGTAGCTTCACTCTGATCTTGCAAAACCGCTATTTTTGATCTTTAAGGATTCAGTAATATCAGGTATGGTTCCCAAAGACTGGCGTATAGCGGAAGTAGTGCCTATATTCAAAAAGGGAAGTAAAGCTGAACCAGGTAATTATAGACCAGTTAGTCTTACATCTATAATGGGGAAAGTATTGGAAGGTATTCTAAGAGATAGTATTCAGAAGTTCCTTGAAGCCAATAAAATCATTAAAATGAATCAACATGGATTCGTGAAGGACAGATCCTGTCAAACCAAACCTAGAGCAGGGTAAGGAGGTGGATGTAATCTTTTTAGATTTTGCCAAAGCATTCGACACTGTACCACACATGAGACTTATCTACAAGCTACAAGAGTCAGGGCTAGGAAGCACAATATGCACTTGGGTCAAAAACTGGTTAGATAATAGGGAGCAGCGCGTTGTGGTTAATGGACCTTTTTCAACTTGGACTGAAGTGCTAAGTGGTGTGCCGCAAGGCTCAGTATTAGGACCGCTATTGTTCAATATTTTCATTAACGACCTAACAGAAGGTCTAGGGAGCATGGTGTAAATTTTTGCAGATGATACCAAATTGTGTAAAGTTATAAATGCGGAGGGGGATGCTGAGTCGCTTCAGAATGACTTAGTTAAATTAGAAGCTTGGGCAGCGAAATGGAGAATGCGCTTCAATACAGACAAGTGTAAGGTAATGCACTGTGGTAACAAGAACAAAAATAAAACCTTCCTACTAAATGGGGTAAAATTAGGGGATTCTGTACTGGAAAAGGACTTAGGTGTCCTCATAGATAGCAAACTAAGCAGTAGTACCCAAAGTAGGACTGCAGCAAAGAAGGCTAATAAGATATTAGCATGCATAAAATGGGGAATTGATGCTAGGGACGAGAGTATTATACTCCCTTTATATAAATCACTTGTGAGGCCACACCTTGAAAACTGTGTACAATTCTGGGCACCTTACTACAAAAAGGATATCCTGGAGCTAGAAAAGGTTTAATGGCGGGCGACCAAACTAATTAAGGGTATGGAGACGCTGGAATACGAGGAAAGGCTTGCAAGACTAGGCATGTTTACACTGGAAAAGAGGAGATTAAGAGGGGACATGATCAACATTTATAAGGGAACATTATACAGATCTTGCGCAGGACCTGCTTTTGGTTAGATCAACACAGAGAACTCGTGGACACTCGCTCAGGTTAGAGGAGAGGATATTCCGCACAATACGGTGTAAAGGCTTTTTTACGGTAAGGATGATACGTGTTTGGAATTCCCTGCCTGAGGGAGTTGTAATGGCAGACTCAGTCAACACCTTTAAGAATGGGTTAGATAAATTCCTAATGGATAAGGATATCCAGGGTTACGGGGCATAGTTATTATAAAAAAGAGGGGTAAAACGTAACGGCAGTCATTAACTTCAGTCAAAATTTTCTACAAATTAATCATGCATAGTAGACCACAAATAGGTTGAACTCGATGGACAATTGTCTTTTTCAAACCTTAGATACAATGTTACTATGTTACTCTGTCTGCAGTTAATTTCTTTGTGACCTATCATGTGACAGTTATAACACTTGAGCTGAAACTTTCTTGATTTCTCACTCTGTGCTTATAAGGCAGTTGTCTCAGTGTTTGATTTACAGGGTACATACTCCTGAAACTGTAATAGCTTTGCTCTTACTGTGTCTGTTGACTACTTTGTAGTGTATGCCTCTAACATCACAACTAAGAAGCCAAACTTCGGTATTAGATTTTTAAGCAATGCTGTTGCTATTTCTTCATCTATTTATACAAAAACAAATGTTTAGTGCTGTAAGACGGACATTATCCTGTCTATATAATCACTCATACTGTACTTCTGCAATTATGAAACTGTGTATTATACAAGAATAAATAGGATTAGCACTAAAGATCTGAATATCTTTAAAAAAAAATCAGGTTTATTTGTATACAATCTACATGTTCAAATGTTGCAACATGTTTAAAACACATATATCAATAAAAAGCAGCATGTCAAAAAGCACAGCATATAAATGTATTGTACCATTAAAAGGATTTGAGGGCTGGGACTTGTAAATCCATTTAATCTACTGAGTATAGCTACAGTCCAGGAAAATACAGGTTTGCGAAAGGTTTGTATTTACCAACTTGTATTGGAAATTAGGACCTCTTGGAGCGTGATTATGGACTCCAAACAGTCCTAGTAAAAGCTCCGGTCCAGCAATGAATGTCCAAATCACAAGATGAATTCCTTATATGGACTTCTAGGCTTGTCTCCAGATGAGTGCAATTTTTGTGATGCCCAGCTTCCTCCACCAATATGTTGCACTGTGTGTCACAACTTTGTCAAGGTGATACGGTTCAGTGCCCTGGTGCCCTTTTTTATAGCAGTGCTGATTGCTCAAAGTTTGCAGTTGACAATAGTTTTATATATTCAAATGACAATAAGAAACAAAAACATATCCAGCTCTGTATTTTAATTATGTACTTTGTATTAAATAGTTGTGATTAAATATCAATTTTGAACAATATAACTATTAAAAATCAGACATAAGATCTGGGATCCGGTTTCTGATCACATGACCCCCGGACTCCCCTTCCTGCGAATGGAACGCAAGTCATATGGAATAGGCTCAGTGCCGCGATCACCTAACCGGACGTCATCTGTCATGTGATTGCGCTCCGTAAACCCCTTCTATGTTTGCCAGATGATGCTAGCACGTGACCGTACTTGTCCATCACGTGATTGTATAATGTGAAGCACTTTTAGTATGCTTGTCAAGCCTCTCTTTGAAGCTCACCTGTGGTCATGTAATCAGATCATCAGTTTTTTCTACACCAATCACCATGCGCATACTCTATTTACATGTAAATTGATAAGACTTTTGACACTTTATTCATATAAAGGGAGTGTATATAATAATTACATTCACCCTTTGTTATTCCGGTCTAGATAATTGAAGCTGATCAATATGCATAGTAAATAAATGTCAATCTAATACAGAAAAAACAAGAGGGAGTATGAGTGCGCTGTCAACGGCAGCCAGTAAAGGGGGGGGGGGGGGGTCAAACCCTAGAAATAATAAACAACAGTAAGAAAATATATACTGGCGCCGGCTGTTAACACCAATGAGGGATGATGATTATAATAAAAAATGCAATGTTTTTAATAAACATATAAATAATACAGTTAAAATATCTCAAGAATCGTCATAGTTTCTTTATCTGTTCCTAAATCAAGAACATAAGATGTTAATTAAGACCACTTGGATCCCACTTATGGTATATGTTAAATATGCAGTCTCTGGTTAGGACTCACTCCTCATTAGATATGGTTCACTTGAAAAATTGGTAATTACCCGGTCCTTATAGATGTTATCCCCAGGATCTCAATTTAGCTGGTGAGAATCCAATTAGCAACAGGGTAATGGGTCCGGGTTCCAATAGGATTTAGTTTGTGTCCAATAGAGGTATAAAGTCCAATTGTTACCGGGAATACAGGTGGATCCAGAGGCTGGTGGTCAGTGTGCTTTAGCTATTAGAACCCGGACCCATTCCCCTGTTGCTAATTGGATTCTCACCAGCTAAATCGAGATCCTGGGGATAACATCTATAAGGACCGGGTAATTACCAATTTTTCAAGTGAACCATATCTAATGAGGAGTGAGTCCTAACCGTAGACTGCATATTTAACATATACCATAAGTGGGATCCAAGTGGACTTAATTAACATCTTATGTTCTTGATTTAGGAACAGAAAAAGAAACTATGACGATTCTTGAGATATTTTAACTGTATTATTTATATGTTTATTAAAAATATTGTATTTTTTATTATAATCATTGTCCCTCATTGGTGTTAACAGCCGGAGCCAGTATATATTTTCTTACAAATGTCAATCTAACCTTGTAGTAATCGCTCCACAAAAATTAGACCTACTGTACATACAGTAGATCAAAACAGAGTTTTTTTGTTTTTTCATTTTTTCTGTGTATAGATCTCAGACATATTTATATATATATATATATAATATATTATATATATATATATATATATATATATATGTATTTAGTGTTAGAAAAAAATATATAAGTAAATGAATAAGAAAAGAGGAGAGAGAGAAGAATGGAAATGCCTACATGATATCAAATCAGTTGTATTTTGTTGCCATCTTGTGGCCAGACCAAAATGAATACCCCAAACAAACCTATTGAAATGGATCCACCAATACTTGTACCACTTCATATGATAGATCACACTGAAACTTATTAGAACCTATTCCTATCAATATTTTTACAAAACAATATTCACTTCTAAGGCCTCATTCAATCCACTCGGAAACAATGAGTGCAGCTGGAAAGTCAAAAATATTTGCTGTCTGCATAGCTTTGTGAAATGGTCTCCCCCGCCCCCGGTTTGTTTTTGGAATATTTTCCAAACCAGTAATTCTAAGAGAAGTAGTATCTTTGTTATGACATTCAAGGAAGTGTCTCGAAACACTGTGTTTGGTGACACCATTACTTATATTCTTACGGTGTTCCATAAATCGTGTCTTCAACTTCCTCTTTGTTCTGCCTACATATTTAAGTAGGCAGCCACATTGCAAAAGATACACTAACCAAGATGTATTACAATTAATAAAACTGGAAATATTGAGAGTCTTTCCTTCTACTGATAGCGGGATTGTTGATGTTCTATTGCATGCATATATGCATGTAGTGCATCTTTAGTGACGCATTTAAAAAAAAACTTCTGTTTTTGTTTTTAACCACATCTGGTCTGTTTCGGTATTAACAACATTGGGTTTTAATTGACTGGGTGCCAATAATGTTTTTAATGATCTATTCTTCCTAAAATCAAATTCAGTCTTCGAAGGTACTACATCATATAGCACAGGATCACTCCTGAGCATATGAAAATGACGTTGCACTATATTTTTAATCTTATTTGACATAGACTTACATTTTGAAAGAAAGGCCCATTCTTTAGTGTCCGTGTTTTGGAGATTTTTTTCTTTGGGATAAAGAAGGGTTTATCTGTCTATCTCCATCACTTATTTTTATGCTCTATCCAGCAGGTTCTGTGGGTATTCCTTATCCTTAAAAGATTCCAATGAGGTATTGGCTTGATCTAAAAAGGACATATTTGGCGCAACATGCAAAACACGGCTAAGCTGTTTTTCACGAGCAGTGAGTGGATGAATTTTAAAATTTTTGTTTGCCATAATAGAATATGTATAAAGTAACATATTAAAAAGGCAAATTAAGAAAAATCACAAGGCATGGTTAAATCTCTGAGTCTATGGCATGCAAAATTGTGCAATACATGGTGGGATATAGCAAAGATGAATGTGGACACATCTGTACTGTAGTATTTTCTTAATCTGAGAAGTTGGCCCTACGGTATATTATTCTTCCAAGCAGTATGATGTGCACTTTTGTAATTCAAATATGAGTTACTGCCAACCTCTTTAGTAAAATTAGATGTATGGATTTGATTATCTACAATCTCCATGGTTATATCCAGCAATCTAATCTTGGTAGCATGCAAATTAAAGGTGAAGGACAAATTATAAGTGTTGGTGTTGAGAGAATTAACAAACTTTATGGCAGTGTCCAGACCCCATCCCAAATAATAAAAAGATCCTCTATGTAACGGCCATAGAGGACCAAATGTTCACCGAGTATGCCACCCCACATTAACTCCTCCTCCAACTTTCCTACATAAGGTTGGCATAACTCGGTGCAAATCTGGACTCCATGGCCGTCCCCATAATTTGACATTAAAAAGTGTTCGAAAAAAGAAAATAATTATGTGAAAGAATAAACTGAATAGAATACAAGATAAACCTCTTGTATCTCTCAGTGAGGTCCTCATCGCGATCTAAAATATTTTCAATGGCTTGTACATCTGACCCATGTGGGATACTGGTGTACTGGCTGGCGACATCCAATGTGGCAAATGAATAAGAAGACTTCCAACTGACATTTTGCAGAAGTTTTATAAAATGCATAGTATCACGTATGTGGGAACTCAACTGAGAGACACGCGGTTGAAGATAACTATCAACAGAAGCCATAATAAACTAAATAAGGGAATTAACACCCAAAATAACAGGATGTCCTGGGGGTGAGGTGAGGGACTTGTGGATTTTAAGCAAATGATGATATACTGGAGTAGTAGTAAAATTAGGAAATAAAAATGGATATTCCTCTCTGGATATAACCCTGTCTTCTAGTGCACCAAGTAGTAATGTTTGTAGGTCGCTTATATACATGGGGTGGGGACATCTTATAGGACCTGACAGAATTTCTCATCATGCAACTGTCTATAAGCTTCTCTAATATATTTCTCTCTATCCTGTATGACTAACCCCCCCCCCCCCTTTATCAGCTTATTTTATAATTATTGAAGTATCCTTGGTCAGTTTTATTATAGCTTGTTTCTTCCATTTGTTAAAATTATTTTTTGTCATATTCTTAAACGTATATAATGTCCTAAAATCATTTAACGTAGATTTATAAAAAGTTTCCATCTGGCTGCTCTTAAAGGTGATTGGAAAAAAAGTCAGATTTGACATTTTTTAAGATTTTTTTATCAGTATTAAAGATTTTCCAAGTGGTATGGTTTCCATTTTCCTTTTCTAATTCTTCCAAAATATACAGAACTGGATCATCTGTTGAATACAGTATAACGGGTACCATATCAGCATTGGCAGACTTGTCAGCCTTCTTTGCAAAAAATCTCTTTCTGCAAAGAGTCCTGACAAATCTGTTCAGATCCACATACAGATCAAAAAGATTTGGATCTTCTGTCAGGGAGAATTTTAGCCCTTTACACAAAAGTGAAATTTCATTTTCTGTCAGATTTTTTGATGATAAATTGAAAATACTTTTGACATTATTCTTATTATTTTTAGCTCTCAGTCTCTTAAATCTCTCCTTTTTGACTCCACGTTGTCCTCTATATTTGGATTTTGGTTTCTTTTTGGTGTAAGTTCTTGCTTTCTTTTTAGCCAGGATTGTTCCCCATTTAGGTGATTGTGTCGATCTAAAAAAGAGCCCTTACTTTGATCCCTCTGATTTTTGTATTGATGGTTTTTGGGACATGCTCCTGCCTGATGGATTTTTTTATCCTGACTCTTATTAATTTTAACACTTTGTCTGATACTACATGATCTCTTTCTATATATTCTAATATAGTTTTATAATTAACTTGTTTTTTTTTCTTTTTTCTCTCTTTTTTCTCATTTACTTAGATATATTTTTTTCTAACACTAAACATATATAGTATATATATATATATATATATATATATATATATATATATATAAATAAATATGTCTGCGATCTATGTACATAAAATAGAAATACATAGAAAAAACAATGTTTGGATCTATGTAGGTCTAATTTTTGTGGAGCAATTAGTACAGGGGTAGATTGACATTTATTTACTATGCATATTGATCAGCCTCAATTATCTATACCGGAATAACAAAAGATGAATTATATTACACTCCCTTTATATGAATAAAGTGTCTAAAGTCTTATCAATTTACATGTAAATAGAGTATGCACTCAGTGACTGGTGTAGAGAAAACAGATGATCTGATCACATGACCACAGGTGAGCTTCAAAGAGAGGCTTTACAAGCATACTAGAAGTGCTTCACATTATGCGGTCACGTGATGGACAAGATCCGGTCACATGCTCACATCATCTGACAAAGGGCCTGATTCAGACCTGTTCGCTAGGCTGTGATTTCATACAGCCTGCGATCAGGTCTGATCTGTGCATGCATATGTACCACAATGCACAGGTGCATTGCACGGGTACAAAGTGGATTGCCGCTCTGCGATGGGTTTGTGCAAAAGATCCATACACACGGCCGATCACAAGGAGATCGACAGGAAGATGGTGTTTGTGGGTTGCAACTGACTGCTTTTTGGGAGTGTTTGGAAAAACGCAGGCGTGTCCAAGCGGTGCTAGGGAGGATTCCTGGTGTCAATTCTGGTCCCAGACAGTCTGAAGTGATCGCAGCGTGATAGTAAGTCCTGGGCTACTCAGAGACTACACAAAATTAGATGTGATCACACACTTGCACAGCGAAAATACACTCCCCTATGGGCGGTGACAATCTGAATGCAGGACTGCAAAAAAATCCTAGCGAGCAATCAGTTCTGAATTACCCCAAAACATAGAAGGGGTTAACAGACCACGATCACATGATGGATGACGTTCTGGCACGTGATCGCGGCACTCAGCCTATTCCATATGGTTTTCGTTCCATTCACAGGAAGGGGAGTCTGGCAGTCATGTGATCGGAATCTGGATCCCGGATCTTTTGTCTGATTTTTAATAGTTATATTGTTCAAAACTGATATTTAATCACAACTATTTAATACAAAGTCTCATTGAACCACAGAGCTGGATATGTTTTTGTTTTTTATTGTTATTTTAATGTATAAACTTATTGTCACCAGCAAACTATGGGCAATCAGCACCGCTATAAAAAAGGGCACCAGGGCACTGAACCATATCACCTTGACAAAGCTGTGACACACAGTGAAACGCGTTGGTGGACGAGGCTGGGCATCACCAAAAATGCACTCATCTGGAGACAAGCCTAGAAGTACATATAAGGAATTCATCTTGCGATTTGGACATTCATTGCTGGACCGGAGCTTTTACTAGGACTGTTTGGAGTCCACAATCAAGCTGCAAGAGGTCCTAATTTCCAATACAGGTTGGTAAATACAAACCTTTCACAAACCTGTATTATCCTGGACTGTGGCTATGCTCAGTAGATGAATTGGATTTACAAGTCCCAGCCCTCAAATTTTTTTTAATTTTACAATACAGTTATTTACATTACCTGTATATACAGTGCTTTTTGACATGCCCACATTTTATTGATAAACTGTGTTTTTAACAGGTTGCAACATTTGAACATGTAGATTGTATACAAAAAAACCTGAAATCTTTTTAAAGATATCCAGCTCTTTAGTGCTAATCCTAATTATTCTTGTATCTCCGTGGGGACCAACTACCCTCCTTTTCAATTAGCTGCTTTCAGCAAAGCAAGCTCATAATCAGCGCCAGACAAATTACTTTGTAATTTAACCTTTTGCATCATCACATAGTTTCATCTGGCTGCAGTAATAAACTGTTTTGCGTCATTTAATGATAAACATAATAGAAGACAATGTAAATGTTTAAATGGGATGCTAATAAAAGTGTAGATACCCCAAATTGTGAGGATATATTGAAAACAGATTTTTCAGCCTTAGAAGATTTACTGAGATCAGAGACTAAACACTGGCTAGATAGTGTAAACATACAAAAATATGTAGATAAAAGGATGATTCTGAGAGGATTACATTTATTTAAGCCATCTCTTTTTCAGGACCTTCCAGAATTCCAAAATTAATGGGAGAGCATTCTAGACCGATGCTCACTCAGTCTTATGGAGTTAGTTATTAATTATAGAAATAAAAAAGTGGAACAACTGGTCCCAGAAATAGATGGCATTAGAAAAAAACTAGATAATTATAAAACTACACAAGAATATATAGAAAGAGATCATGTAGTATCAGACAGAGTATTAAAATTTGAATCAGCCATAACAGAAGTAAAGTGTAAAAAATGTAAATGTGATTTGGATGATTACAGTAATGGACACATTAGGTCCTATAGGATGAAACACAGAAATGGTGGGACAAATATTAGTGAGGTTACCAGAAATCATAATAACTGAGAATGGGAAAAACTATCCAGGACCCAGAACCATAGTACATCTCTGGGTAATACATCTAGAGCTACCATAAATAAGAGTCAGGATAAAAAAAATCCATCAGGCAGGAGCACGTCCCAAAGACCATCAATACAAAAATCAGAGGGATCAAAGTGAGGGCATTTTTTTTAGATCGATGCAATCACCTAAATGGGTAACAATCCTGGCTAAAAAGAAAGCAAGAACTTACACCAAAAAGAAACCGAAATCCAAATATAGAGAACAAAGGGGAGGCAAAAAGGAGAGATTTAAGAGACTGAGAGCTAAAAATAATAACAATAATGTCATAAGTATTTTCAATTTATCGTCAAAAATCTGACAGAAAATGAAATTTCACTTTTGTGTAAATGGCTAAAATTCTCCCTGACAGAAGATCCAAATCTTTTTGAACTGTATGTGGATCTGAACAGATTTGTCAGGACTCTTCCCATAAAGAGATTTTTCGCAAAGAAGGCTGACAAGTCTGCCAATGCTGATATGGTACCCGTTATACTGTATTCAACAGATGATCCATCTCTTCAAATTTTGAAGAATTAGAAAAGGAAAATGGAAACCATACCACTTGGAAAATCTTTAATATTGATAAAAAAATCTTGTAAAGTCAAATCTGACTTTTTTCCAATCACCTTTAAGAGCAGCCAGATGGAAACTTTTTATAAATCTATGTTAAACAATTTTAGGACATTATGTACGTCTAAGAATAGGACAAAAAATAATTTGAACAAATGGTAGAAACAATCTATAAAAATACTAACCAAGGATACTTCAATAATTATAAAAGAAGCTGATAAGGGAGTGGTTAAGTCATACAGGATAGAGAGGAATATATTAAAGAAGCTTATAGACAGCTGCCTGATGAAAAATTCTATCAGGTTCTATAAGATGACCACACCCCCTGTATATAAGTGAACTACAAACATTACTTCATGATGCACTAGAAAACAGGGTTACATCCAGAAAGGAATATACATTTTTATTTCCCAATTTTCCTACTACTCCAGTTTATTATCATTTGCCCACAATCCACAAGTCCCTCACCTCTCCCCCGGGATGTCCTATTATTTTGGGTGTCAATTCCCTTACTTTATTTCTTTTGGCTTATGTTGATAGTTATCTTCAACCGTGTGTCTCTCAGTTGAGGCCCCACATAGTTGATACTATGTATTTTTTACAACTTCTGCAAAATGTCATTTGAAAGTCTTATTAATTTGCAACATTGGATTTTGCCAGCCTGTACACCAATATCCCACATGGGTCAGGTTTACAAGCCATTGAAAATATTTTAGATCGCTATGAGGACCTCACTGAGAGACACAAGAGGTTTAACTTGTATTCTATTAAGTTTATTCTTTCACATAATTATTTTCTTTTTTCGAACACTTTATCGTCAAATTATGGGGACGGCCATGGGGACCAGATTTGCACTGTTATGCCAACCTGTATGTAGGAGAGTTAGAGGATGAGTTAATATGGGGTGGCGGACTCGGCGAACGTCCTGTCCTCTATGGTCATTACATAGAGGATCTTTTTATTATCTGGGATGGGGGTCTGGACACTTTCAGAAATGTTGTTAATTCTCTCAACACCAACACTTATAATTTGTCCTTCACTTTTTATTTTTATGCTACCAAGATCAGCTTTCTTGATATAAGCTTGGAGATTGTAGATAATCAAATTCATACATCTAATTTTACTAAAGAGGTTGGCAGTACAGTAACTCATGTTTGAATTATAAAAGTGCACGTCATACTGCTTGGAAGAATAATATACAGACGGGACAACTTCTCTGATTAAGAAGAAACTGTTATTTCACTGTGTCCTTTTTAGATCAAGCCAATACCTTTTTGGAATCCTTTAAGGATAAGAAATACCCACAGCACCTGCTGGATAGAGCATGAAAATAAGTGAGGGAGATAGACAGACAAACCCTTCTTTATCCCAAAGAAAAAAATCTCCAAAACACGGACACTAAAGAATGGGCCTTTATTTCAAAATTTATCTCTAAGTCAAATGAGATTAAAAATATAGTGCAACGTCATTTTCATATGCTCAGGAGTGATCCTGTGCTATATGATGTAGTACCTTCCAAGCCTGAATTTGTTTTTAGGAAGTATAGATCATTAAAAACATTATTGGTACCCAGTCAATTTAAAAAAAAAATTAATACTAAAAAAAGACCAGATGTGGTTAAAAACAAAAACAGAAGTTTTTTTAAATGCGTCACTAAAAGATGCACAACATGCATCTATGCATGCAATAGAACATCAACAATTCAGCTATCAGTAGAAGGAAAAACCATTAATAATTCCAGTTTTATTAATTGTAATACCTCTTGGGTAGTGTATCTTTTACAATGTGGCTGCCAACTTAAGTGTGTAGGCAGAACAAAGAGGAAGTTGAAGACACAATTTTTGGAACATCTTAGGAATATAAGTAATGGTGTCACCAAACACAGTGTTTTAAGACACTTCCTTGAATGTCATAATAAAGATCCTACTTCTGTTAGAATTACTACTGATTTGGTACATATTCTAAAAACAAACCGGGAAAGGGGGGTGGGGTGTGGAGACTGTTTCTCAAAGCTATGCAGATAGGAAATATTTTGGACATTCCAGTTGAAGTCATAGTTTCCGAGTGGATTGAATGAGGCCTTAGAAGTGACTACTGTTTTGTGATAATATTTGTAGGAATAGATTCTAATAAGATTCAGTGTGATCTGTCATATGAAGCGGTACAAGTATTGGTGGATCCATTTCAATAGGTTTGTTTGGGTTTTTAATTTTGGTCTGACCACAAGATGGCAACAGATTACAATTTATTAGATATCATGTAGATATTTTCATTATTTTCTCTGTCCCCCTTTCTTATTAATTTACGTATATAAAAACCATATATATATATAAAAATTTGTCTGAGGTCTATGTACATAACATATAAGAAAATAAAAAAAACTCTGGTCTATGTAGGTCTAAATTTTGTGGTGCAATTAGTACAAGGGTAGATTGACATTTATTTACAAGGTATATTGTTCAGCCTCAATTATCTAGACCGGAATAACAAAGGATGAATGTAATTATTATATACACTCCCTTTATATGAATAAAGTGTCTAAAGTCTTATCAATTTACATGTAAATAGAGTATACACTCGGTGATTGGTGTAGAGAAAACAGATGATCTGATCACATGACCACAGGAGAGCTTCAAAGAGAGGCTTGACAAGCATACTAGAAGTGCTTCACATTATGAGATCACGTGATGGACAAGGTCTTGTCATGTGCTTGCATCATCTGACAAACATAGAAGGGGTTTACAGAGTGTTATCACGTGACGGATGACGTACGGTCACATGATTGCGGCACTCAGCATATTCCATATGGTTTGCGTTCCATTCCCAGGAAAGGGGGTTCAGCGGTCATGTGATCGGAAACCGGATCCCGGATCTTTTGTCTGATTTTTAATAATTATATTGTTCAAAATTGATATTTAATTACAACTACTGTATTTAATACAAAGTCTATCATTGAAACACAGAGCTGGAGATGTTTTTGTTTTTTATTGTTATTTGAAAGTATTAAATTATTGTCACCTGCAAACTGGGCAATCAGTACTGCTATAAAAAAAGGGTACCAGGGCACTGAACCATATCACCTTGACAAAGCTGTGACACACAGTGAAACATGTTAGTGGAGGAGGCTGGGCATCATCAAAATTGCACTCATCTGGAGACAAGCCTAAAAGTCCATATAAGGAATTAATCTTGCGATTTGGACATTCATTACTGGACCGGAGCTTTTACTAGGACTGTTTGGAATCCATAATCAAACTGCAAGAGTTCCTAATTTCCAATACAAGTTGGTAAATACATACCTTTCACAAACTTGTTTTTCTCTAGCATCCATAAGGGATATTGGGGACAGAATTAGTATGATGGGTATAGACGGGTCCAAAGGAGCAAGTGCACTTTAAAATTATTCCCTGGGTGTGCTGGCTCCTCCCCTCTATGCCTCCTTCTACAGCTCAGTTTAGAAAAAAGTGCCCTCAGGAGAGGATGCACACTCTGGGAACTCCAGAGTTTTTCTTCATTTTATTTCTAAGTTTTATTTATTTTGGTGTGCTGTTTGGGCAACAGCATACCTGCACCGTGGGAGTTAAGGGGGAGACATTCCAGTTGAACTCATAGTTAGGGGGGAGATGGTCACCGGTCTCTTGAGGTGCAGAGCCACTTCTCCGTTGCAGGACCACCATCCTGATGGGCTGTTTGTTCAGCGGGGCATGGCGCCTTGGCTGTCGCAGCATGCCACACACCCCTAAGACTGCCTGAAGGTGATCGTTGGTGGTGAGTACCAAACGGGGGCCCTACTAGGGGAGTCCCCCGGTCTATTGTACGGCTGAAGCGCTGGTGAGGCGTACGGGTCCCTCCTGGGGGGACCCGCTATAGCCCCTGTGTGAGACTAGCTAACTGAAGTGAGATTGCATTTATGTGAGGTTGTACATACTGGGAGACATGGCCAATATAAATATACAGCAGTAGCTGTGACACCATGGCGGGGGGCGGAGCTTCATTAGAGCAGGCTCAGCGGCATTTTGGCACCTTCCTCTGCATGAGCAGCAGCTGCAGCAGTCTACACAGCTCCTCCAGAACTGTCCCTGTATACACTGGTACCAGGTATAGCGGGGGAGAGCCGCTATATTTGTGCACAATAATCCCCTGGGGGATTTTATCAGTAATCTCACTGTGTTTACACATATATCAAACGCTGACAGCCTCACTGGGGCTAGTCAGCGTTGTGTGCGCTGGAGTCCTCTCTTCTCTGTCTCCTCACATGCAATAGAGCAGACTTGTCATATATAATATCAGGCTGCATTGTGTGTGTATATTGTACCTGTTTTTCTAATCACTATGGTAAAACAGAAGTCTTGCGGTGTATGTAATGCCAGGTTCTCTCCTAGTACAATCTCACACTAGCTCAACCTGTAGTAACCAGAGGCATTTAGCATATTCCTGGCCAGGACTATGAGCTTACTCACCGCACCAAGGTTGCCTCTCATTGGGTAAGTCCCTAACACTAACAACAGGGGTTCAGGTCCAGGGGGCAGGACACCCCAAAGCCACCCAGTCAGACAAACCCAGGGCACCACAAGAGTGATACAAACAAAGAGTTAAGTGGGTAGGAGCAGCTTCTGCTGCATGAGTAAGTAATGTGAAGAGTGAAAGAAATTGGTGTGAAAGTGTTACACATATATAAAACAAACTATAAGTGCCATAGTGTAATGAAATAAATGTTAGATTGCAGTGCCCCGGGGGTGCCCAGCCATGGCAGGTCCAGGGAATGCCACTCCCCAGAGAATTCCCCCAATATTGACTGCCATAGTAAACAAAATGTAGGAGTCTTACCTCAGTGTGCTCATTCCACATACTGTATGCAGGCCAGAGTGCTGGACTGTCTATTTAAAATCAGTGAGGAGTCGGTGGGGCAGGGTGCTAAATTAGGCTGAAGGTGTCTCCTACCTTCAGATATATATATATAAATACAGAGAATCAGTTACAGAGGGAAGGGGACCCTAATTTGCACACCATAATTAGGTAATGAGCTGCTACTCTGCTTGAGATTTAATACAGTGTACAGGGGGGAAAAGTAGCAGGTACACTATCTCACACTAGCTCAACCTGTAATAACCAGAGGCATTTAGCATATTCCTGGCCAGGGATATGAGCTTACCCACCGCACCAAGGTAGCCTCTCATTGGGTAAGTCCCTAACACTAACTACAGGGGTTCAGGTCCAGGGGGGGCAGGACACCCCAAAGCCACCCAGCCAGACAACCTCTACATCACTTTGGCTTGCACTGTTACCAGGATCTACTGTTACTTTGACAGTCTTTCCTAAATTCTTTGTTGCATTTCTGGAGGAAATTTCCATGTACAGGTGTGTCCTTTCTCATCTAGGCTCTGTGTGCTATGTGTCATGGCACACTAGGGGGTAAATTTACTAAGCTCCGTGTTTGCCAGGACCATTTTTACAAGCAAATAAATTTACCAAAGCACAAATACAGGAGTGTTACATCAAATAGAAGTTCAAAACATGGGTATACAGTTACATATGATGAAATACACCATCGGACAAACTCAGATATAATTTACATAGATAGCACTGAAACACAGGAATTTACTTAGAATAATTTCTGCAAACACACCCATGAATTGAGTAAACTCAGATCACAATGCACTTTTCAAATATACGTCCCTCTCAGCAACGAGTATGAGAAGCCTACACAGATCAGTGAGATCTGTGCAGAGTTTCTCTGCTAAAATGTGTTGAAATGGTTAAAAAACAGAAAGCATAACCACCCCCTGGTTCTTTGAGTTGTTCCTAGTACTAAAAATACTATTTTAATTTAACCATCTGTGCTGATGCCTGGATATAACTAAAACCTGCACTGTTAGTGTGCCTTGAGGACCCATGTTGGGAATGCTAAAGAGTACTCTCCCAGGGTCCAGTGAGACAAGGACAGACAGACTTGGTAAATACAGACTTTGGGGGGAGGGGAGCAGGCATGGAGTTAGGTAGATCCTACCATGGAATGGTCTGGCCATACAAAGGCAAGAGGAGTCCTCAGTAGGCAGTTTGAGCACTGTGGTGGGAATCCCCGGTGATTGATCAGAGGTTCCAGCAGCAGGAGGGAGGAAACAGTGGCAATAGGGCAGAAAACACTGTCATGCCACAGAGGGCTCAGGCTGCACCAGACCTTAGATGGAAGCAGCCTATTCCTGGTTCCAACCCAATTGGGATGAATGGGATCAACGTGGTGTGCTTACATCTAGGGGAGGCTCCAACCCTGTATCTTATGGGATTTGCCCTGCAAAAAATGGCAGGTGATGAAGTCCAGTGCTCAGAGCTGCTAAGAGATGGTCACCAAGCCATGCCCCCCTCCCCAGTAACCTTCAACAGTAATCTTTGTAATCCAAGCTTATTCTGAGTACATTAAACAGCTTACATATGGACACACAAACATCAAACATTGTTGAACAGTTCATACCAAAACTATGGGCATTAATATGGAGTTGACCCACTGTTTGCTACTATAATAGTTTCTAATCTTTTGGAAAAAATGTCCACTAGACTTTTGAACATGGCTGCTGTGATTCTCATCATTCAGCAAGTAGTGAGGTTGGGCACTGATGTTGGGTGACAAGGCCTGGCTAACAAATCTATATTCTAAGTCTTCACAAAGGGGTTCAATGGGGTTGAAGTCAGGACTCTGTACAGGCCAGTCAATATCTTCACAACAAATTAGACAATTTTTTTTTTTTTATAGACATTACTTTTGACACTTGAGCATTGTTAGACTGATTCTCCTTGATGTTTCCATCTCTTTAGTGACAATATGTACAGTTGACCAAGGCAGCAGGCTAGAAATTTGGCAAAAAGACTTGCTGGAAAGACAGTGACAGACCCTTCAGGAGGACCCATTCCACCAAGAACTCAATGCTCTGCTCCTGAACATCCCCGCTAATTTATGATTGCAGTCACCTGGGTTGAACTGATGATTTGGTGACAAGAGTGTTTTTATCACAGTTACATAGTAACATAGTAACATAGTATCTGAGGTTGAAAAAAGACAATTGTCCATCGAGTTCAACCTATCCGTGGTCTCCGATGCATGATAATTTGTCTAAAATTTTTGACTGATGCTGATGTCAGCCATTGCATTTTATCCCTTTTTGTAGTAACTATGATGCGTGACTATGCACCATAACCCTGGATATCCTTATCCATTAGGAATTTATCATACTTAAAGGTGTTGACCAATTCCGCCATTACAACTCCCTCAGACAGGGAACTCCAAACACGCATTGTCCTTACCGTGAAAAAGCCTTTACGACGTATTGTGCGGAATCTCCTGTCCTCTAAACTGAGCGAGTGTCCACGAGTCCTATGTGTTGATCTGGCCGAAAACAGGTCCCGCGCAAGCTCTGTGTATTGTCCCCTTATATATTTGTAGATGTTGATCATATCCCCTCTTAGTCTCCTCTTTTCCAATGTAAACATGCCTAGTCTTTCAAGCCTTTCCTTGTATTCCATCGTCTCCATGCCCTTAATTAGTTTAGTCGCCCTCCTCTGAACCTTTTCTAGCTCCAGGATATCCTTTTTGTAGTACGGTGCCCAGAATTGTACACCATATTCAAGGTGTGGCTTCACTAGTGATTTATATAATGGGAGTATAACATCCTCGTCCCTTGCATCAATTCCCCGTTTTATGCATGCTAGTATCTTATTAGCCTTTTTTGCTGCCATCCTACTTTGGGAACTGCTGCTTAGTTTGCTATCTATGAGAACCCCTAAGTCTTTTTCCAGTACAGTATCCCCTAATGTTACCCCATTCAGTTTGTAGGTGTTATTTTTGTTCTTGCTACCACAGTGCATTACCTTACACTTGTCTGTGTTGAAGCGCATTCTCCATTTGGCTGCCCATGCTTCTAATTTAACTAAGTCATTCTGAAGAGACTCAGCATCCTCCTCTGTATTTATAGCCTTACACAATTTGGTATCATCTGCAAAAATTGACACCATGCTCTCTAGATCTTCTGTTAGGTCGTTAATGAAAATGTTGAACAATATCGGTCCTAATACCGAGCCTTGTGGCACACCACTTAACACTTCAGTCCAATTTGAAAGAGATCCATTAACCACAACGCGCTGCTCTCTGTTATCTAACCAATTCTTGACCCAAGTGCATATAGTGCTTCCTAGCCCTATTTATAGTAGCTTATAGAGAAGTCGCATGTGAGGTACTGTGTCGAAAGCTTTGGCAAATTCTAAAAAGATTACATCCACGTCTTTACCCTGATCGATGTTTGCACTTACAGTTTCGTAAAAAAACAAATAAGTTGGTTTGACAGGATCTGTCCTTCACGAATCCATGTTGATTCCTTTTAATGATTTTATTGGCTTCAAGGAACTTCTGAATACTATCCCTTAGAATACCTTCCAGTACTTTCCCCACTATAGATGTAAGACTAACTGGTCTATAGTTACCCGGTTCAGCTTTAGTTCCCTTTTTGAATATAGGCACTACTTCCGCTATATGCCAGTCTTTGGGAACCATACCTGATATAACTGAATACTTAAAGATCAATAATAGCGGTTTTGCCAGTTTAGAGTGAAGCTCCATTAGAACCCTTGGGTGAATTCCATCGGGCCCCGGTGAATTATTAATCTTTAAGTGTTTTAATCGGTCACAGACTACCTCCTCACTTAAATAAGTACCTATCAGTGGTATATTCTCATTATTGAGATTGTGTGTCAGTCCCTGAATTGGGTCCTCTCTAGTAAATACTGTTGAAAAAAATTCATTAAGTATGTCCGCTATGTCATGATCATTTTTGATTAAGACTCCCGACTTGTCTTTTACAGGGCCTATACTCTCCTTCTTTAATCTCTTGCTATTAATGTATTTAAAGAATTTTTAGGGATTTGATTTGCTTTCCTTAGCTACTAGTTTTTCTTTTTCTACTTTAGCTGCTCTTATTTCTTTTTTGCATATTTTGTTACAGTCTTTATAGTGCTGAAAAGATTCTGCATTCCCATCAGATTTGTATTTTTTAAATGCCTTTTCTTGCCCATAAGTTCCTTTATTTTTTTATTAAGCCACATCGGTTTATTTTTATTAATCCTTTTTTTTGCTGCTCGTAGGAATAAATTTGAGAGTATTTTTAGTTAGTAGTGATTTTTTGGCCCTTATTCCGAGTTGTTCGCTCACTAGCTACTTTTAGCAGAAATGCAAACACAAAGCCGCCGCCCTCTGGGAGTGTATCTTAGCATAGCAGAATTGCTAACGAAAGATTAGCAATTGCTAACGAAAGATTAGCAATTCTGCTAATATTAGCAGAATTGCTAACGAAAGCAATTTCCTTGCAGTTTCTGAGTAGCTCCTGACCTACTCCTAGATTGCAATCACCTCAGTCCGTTTAGTTCCTGGTTTCACGTCACAAACACGCCCAGCGTCCGACCAGCCACTCCTCCGTTTCTCCAGCCACTCCTGCGTTTTTACCTGGCATGCCTGCGTTTTTTAGCACACTCCCTGAAAACGGCCAGTTTCCACCCAGAAACACCCACTTCCTGTCAATCAGCAGAGCGATTGAAAAGCTTTGTTCGCCTGTGAGTAAAATAGCATAGTTTTCTGTAAATTTGCTTAGTGCGTGCGCCCTGCCGTGCATACGCATGCGCAGAACTGCCGGATTTTAGCCTATTAGCAATTCTGCTAAAATTAGCAGCGAGCGAACAACTCGGAATGAGGGCCTTTAATACATCTCATTTCTCTGTATTATTTTTTTCTAGAAACAAACCTTCCCAATCAACATCCCTTAAAGTTTCCCTCATCATTTCAAAGTTGGCTTTGCTAAAGTTTAGAGTCCTAGTTGAGCCAGTATAGGACTGTTTATGAAAACTTATATTGAATGTGACCTTATTGTGGTCGCTGTTTCCTATGGGCTCCCCCACTTTAATATCTGATACCAATTCCCCATTGTTTGTTAATACCAGGTCTAAGATT